>NC_051289.1:11304799-11615761 GCF_015220745.1 Sebastes umbrosus
TGATCAGCACCAGCAAGGCCTCTATAAGCCAGTGAATCACTTCACCAGCCTCCTCTCTCTCTCACTGTAGTACATGCTAATTACTCTGTTTCTCCTCTGCAAGGCTGGCTGCAGATGAGGCATGCTGTTAGAGATTTATGTAGAGAAATAAAGGAGAAATTAGTGCAAAATGTACCTGCACTGCCAGGATGCTGATGAAGCTTCACTAACATATGGTTCACCATTGTGATCCTGGCTTCCCTTTTTGTGACACTTCTAAAGCATCTATTTTTTTTCCTGTGTTGTTGCTCAACAGTATTTTTATTTAGTAAAAAGTAAGAGCCTTTTGTAGGTGATGTTGGTGAATGTTATGCAGCAGGCAGGGAATGAAATTAGCACCTGCCACCTGCCAAATAGCAGAGTAAATGTTGGCTGTGACAGGTAGAAAATTCAGTTTGAGATTTATGTAGAGAAATAAAGGAGAAATTAGTGCAAATTTTACCAGGATGCAGATGAAGCTTCACCATTGTGATCCCTTTTTGTGACACTTCTAAAGCATCTATTTTTTTTCCTGTGTTGTTGCTCAACAGTATTTTTATTTAGTAAAAAGTAAAAGCCTTTTGCAGGTGATATTGGTGAATGCATGCAGCAGGTGCATGAGCAGGCACTTGGTAATGGTGTCAAGGGGGGGGTTGCTTTTATCATACTCAAGGTAAATGTCTTTACACCAACTTATAAGGCTTTGTGTGAATGATTAAAATTGTTAATTTGTAGAGGAATCTGGCGTAAGAGCTGATTTTTGGCTATTTTTAATATAGTCCTGTGTATGATAAAGTCTGTTCTCTAACATGCCTATATTTTCGTTGATTTCATGCTCTTTTGTTATCCTTATTACTCTTAACCTCAGCCCACATGCATTCCCTTTTTTGTGGCGTTAAAACACTTCTAAAGCATCTATTTTTTTTCCTGTGTTGTTGCTCAACAGTATTTTATTTAGTAAAAGCACACAATTTACCTGCACTGTCAGGATGCTGGTGAAGCTTCACTAACATATGCTTCACCATTGTGATCCCTTTTTGTGACACTTCTAAAGCATCTATTTTTCTTCCTGTGTTGTTGCTCAACAGTATTTTTATTTAGTAAAAAGTAAGAGCCTTTTGCAGGTGATGTTGGTGAATGTATGCAGTAGGCAGGGAATGAAATTGGCACCTGCCACCTGCCAAATACAGGCTAAATGTTGGCTGTGGCAGGTAAAAAATTCAGGTCAGCAAGGCCTCTATAAGCCAGTCTCACCAGCCTCCTCTCTCTCTCTCTCTCGCCCTAATACATGTTAATTACTCTGTTTCTCCTCTTCAAGGCTGGCTGCAGATGAGGCATGCGGGTAGAGATTTATGTAGAGAAATAAAGGAGAAATTAGTGCATTTACCTGCACTGTCAGGATGCTGATGAAGCTTCACTAACATATGGTTCACCAGTGTGATCCTGGCTTCCCTTTTTGTGACACTTCTAGAGCCTTTTGCAGGTGATGTGGTAAAAATGCATGCAGCAGGTGCATGAGCAGGCACTTGGTAATGGTGTCAGGGGGGGCGGGGGGCGAGGGGGGGGGGGTTGCTTTTATCATACTCAAGGTAAATATCTTTACACCAACTTATATGAATTGTGCCATCACCCAGAAGGCTGCTTAAAATTGTTAATTTGTAAAGGAATCTGGCATAAGAGCTGATTTTTGGCTATTTTTAATTTAGTCCTGTGTATGATCAAATCTGTTCTCTAACATGCCTACATTTTTATTGATTTCATGCTCTTTTTTTGTCTGTATTAATCCTAACCTAAGCCCACATTCATTCCCTTTTTGGTGGCTTTTTTGCCATGTCACGAAATAAGGGGAGGGAGACATGCAACAAAGGTCCCTGGCTGGACCCGAACTTTGTTTACTCTGTGGTTCATAGTCAGCACCTTAAACCCGAAGGACACTAGGGCGCCATCCACCTTCATTTCTAATCCTTTTATTTATTCCCCTTCTCCCTACTGTTTCTAATCCATGAAACTGTGTCTGGACCTGGGGAGTAGCTTGAGCTACCAGACCCCATACTAGGACATACTGGCAGCCAGAACCACACAAAAGATCCTTAAAGTGTTTAAAGAAGTTAGTGTTCACTTTAGGAGGCTCCTGTTTATGAGCTAATTTGTGCTGCAGCAGTTGGACGAGGCCTGAGGAAGCACAAAGCAAGAGTTTATGAGATGATTTAGGCCAGGGGGTAGGGAGGGGTTATAACCAATTCGTTCAAGTGCGAGCCAGTCCCTGTGCTCTGTTCTGTTTGTCCCTCGCCAGCTGCCAGACAGGGCCTACTTCCTCTCCCCATGTATTGTTTTGAGCCACAGAGGTGAGCTTGATTACACAAATCTGGAGGTAATGCAACTCGGCCTCTTCTCGGTGCCCCTGTGCCAGCTGCCAAGTGACCCCCCTTTATGTTTCTGTGCAGACAGCTATCAGGGGGCTCGCAGTCTGGTCTGGTGTGGTGTTGATGTTGCTCTGCCTCTCTCTGTTTTTAGGAAGGATGATAAGGACTACGCCCTCAAGCAGATTGAAGGCACTGGCATCTCCATGTCAGCCTGCAGAGAGATTGCAGTAAGAGCTACCTGGCTTACTTTGTCCCTTTTTGTTTGGTCTCTGTTCAACACCCTCATGACAGTCCTAGGTGGCTTATGTAATAACTGAATCACCTTCACGGAGTAACTTTTGTAAAGTACGCAACAGACATCAAACACAAGAGCTAGAGAGAATCACATAAGAAGAACATGTATATTAATGTAATGCATACAAAAGGGTAGAGATTAATATAAATTATGCTCTCAAACTTCATATGCTTCAAAAAATGAGTCCTTTGTATTGTATTGCATTCAGTTGTACAGGTGATATTGTGTTTGTATTATTTATGGTAATCAGTACAGTAATTTTCCCACTTTTAGCCTTTTAATAGCAGCGTTAACTAGTGCAAATTGGCTATTTGTCATCCGTGATTTCTGCCGTCAGTCCTCTGAGTGTGTTTGTGTATTGCAGCTGCTGCGGGAGCTGAAGCACCCCAACGTCATCTCACTGCAGAAGGTTTTCCTGTCACACGCAGACCGCAAAGTATGGCTGCTCTTCGACTACGCCGAACATGATCTCTGGGTAAAACGCACGCACACGCAACACACACTGGAGCTGCATGCCATGACCTATCAAACATACTGGAATATTGTCCTGTGAATATGCCAATATGAGCGGGGAATGCATGTTAGGGGTGTAAGAAAATATTGAAATTATCGAGTATCGTGATATTATGTTTTGCGATACTTTATCGATTCTCAAAAACATTATCAATTTTTAATTAATAGTTTACATGCAAAGATTAACTCAGTCAATACTTTTGCAAAGAGATGTGCCCTCTTAGTGCATGTTCCCTCTCAAAGTAGTGCTATGATGTTAGATGTTACAGGGACAGTGATAAATGCAAATGCAGATCCCACTGTTCTGATTGCATAAAAAAGTTTAATTTACTCTCATTTTATGTGGTGGTGTGTTCTTTATACTATGACAGTTTTCCTGAAATTAAATTAAAAAAATTACAATATATCACCTTCCTTACAGTATCACAAAATATTGAATCGTAACCCCGGTATCATGATACGTATCGTATCGCCAGATTAATGTAATTCATTTTGACCCATTTCTTTATTAGTTTAGACCAACGCACATGCACATACTGCAGGTTCCCACCCATTTATATGAGTTTATGTGGGTTATATATTTTTATGCCTCGTGCTGTTTTTTAAAATGAGGGACAAAGGCACAGATGCATAATTACTCACAATACTGATGCCTATATATACTCACATTCACCATCAGCCAGTTGTAAGGAAGGAAACTCAAAATGGTGCTAATTATGCATTGCTAAATCTCATTAAAACACACACACACACCAAGAAGTATTCAACATTTGGTAGTCACCCTCATTACACTTGGCAGGCTATCAGAACTGAGTTAAAATGCCATTTTCTGCCACAAAGCTGCAACACTCACATTCCCCTCCCAAGGAAGTGGAAACACACGCCACAAGCATCAGCCTTACTCATCTTGCCTGTAGCGTAAACTTACATTTGTGACCATATAAATGTGGCAAAAGCACAAAAAAGTATGGATTGTAGTCTATGTTCGCACACACACACCACAATTTACTATTATCTTGTCTTTCCGTAGCACATTATTAAATTCCACAGAGCGTCCAAGGCCAACAAGAAGCCACTTCAGCTGCCGAGAGGGATGGTCAAGTCTCTGCTCTACCAGATCCTGGATGGCATCCATTACCTCCACGCTAACTGGGTCCTCCACAGAGACCTTGTAAGAGGATTGGGGAGGAGAGGAGAGGAGAGGAGGGGGAGAGAGAAAATATTTTGGTAGAAGGGAAAACAAGGCAGCAGTTGACGAGAGATTGGAAGATTGTTATTGGCCAAAGGCATGTGAAGCTGCGTCAGTGTTGAGTTGTGGCTCATAACTTACTAGTTTCACATGCTGTAAATGTTTTTAGTGTGTAAATGAATAATGATTGTTAACAGGTTTAAGTCGACAAAGATTAGCATGCATTTTTCATATACACTTTTTCTACAATAGTCTATGTTATAGTTGCATTAGTGGACGGTTATTACATTAGCAGTTATTGTGTTCTGAAGGAAACTTACAAGCTTTGTTTCTAGTTTTGCATTTGGTTCTGTAAAATAAGAATTCAAAATAGTCTCAATTTAGTCTCAGGGTTTTAACAGATTTTACTTGTTTGACTGGGAGGCCAAATTATCTGCCATTTACATCCACTGATATGGAAATGGTTTCTCCAGTGGGATGCAGTGTGTATATTATGTCCACTAGAGGGCAGCAACATCGAGTTTTCATTACACACCGCATGCAGTAACCCACAGAGGATCTACAAGTCTTGAAATGACTGAAAAAGCATTGAATTCAGAAAATTAAATTGATTTAAAAAAGGCTTAAATATAATTTACAAAAGCCTATTTTCTCATGCCTGCTGTAGGCACAGTTTGTTTTATATAAAATGTTATAAAATGGTAAAAAAATGTCAATCAGTGTTTCCTAAAGTCCAAGATGATGTCCTCAAATGTCTTGTTTTGTCCACAACTCAAAGATATTCAGTTTGCTGTCATAGAGGAGTAAAGAAACCAGAAAATATTCACATTTAAGAAGCTGGTATCAGAGAATTTTAACTTTTTTTCTTTAAAAAAAATCACTCAAACCGATTAATCGATTATTTAAATAGTTGGCGATTAATTTAATAGTTGAAAACTAATTGATTAATTGTTTCACCTCTACTTGTAAACTAAAAGTGGTATTGTTATGACAATAGATTTTGTGTGCAGGAGGTTCAGCCAGCACCATCAGACCTGTAATAATTACTGCCACTAATGCTAAATACAGTAGCTACTAGGACGCTCATTGTCTCATAATAGCAAGTGTTTATTTTAGTAAAAATGTAAATGATTAATCATTTTTACTTGTTAATTTATCCAGCTTGCATTATATTGTAAAGAATTGTTATTATATACTGCTGGAAAGTACTGAGAATGTGATATAATTCTAGGCCTGATGTTCCCTACTGGTTACCCATCATACTTTGACTGGTATGACTGTGAAACGGGTATCAAATCACATTCTATGTGGTCTTAAAAAGTCTTGTGAACCCTGCAGAAATCATGGCCTCAACAACTGGGCCAAACAAAGCTGATTTAATCGCAGTGGTTTTGCTGTAATTTTGTCAAATGTTTGGATTGTGGAAGCATTTCAAAATCTGTCTCTTTTCCTCAGAAACCAGCTAACATTCTAGTGATGGGGGAAGGGCCGGAGAGGGGTAGAGTAAAGATTGGTATGTATAATATCTCCTTTTTAAATGTTCACAGTTATTGTTTAAGTTTGCCATTACGTTACTGACTGTGATGTCTATTCTGCAGCGGACATGGGGTTTGCCCGTCTCTTCAATTCACCGCTGAAGCCTTTAGCCGATCTCGACCCTGTGGTGGTCACCTTCTGGTACAGAGCACCTGAACTACTGCTGGGGGCTCGGCACTACACCAAAGCCATCGGTGAGAGCTGTGCATCACCATCTGTCTGTGCCACTTCCCACGTGTGTGATCAGCCAGTTCTTCTGACTTTAATGTGTGCTCTGCTTTTCCCCTTCAGACATCTGGGCGATTGGCTGCATCTTTGCGGAGCTGCTGACGTCTGAGCCCATATTCCACTGTCGCCAGGAGGACATCAAGACCAGTAACCCTTACCACCACGACCAACTGGACCGCATCTTTAACGTCATGGGCTTCCCTGCTGGTGAGAATCCACTGCCACCAGACTCAGAAAAATACTTAAATCATTCAATTTGTACAGTTTTTTTAATGGTATCTCCAAATTGCTTTGAAAGGGGATGTATTGCTTGTGACATCTATCTATCTATCCATTTATCCATCGATCTATCTATCATCTTTATCTTATCTCCGTTCTTCTTATGGCATTTTTTTCTCTCCAATTCTTGGGAATGTGCCAGAGTATTTGCACATGGCACAACACCTGCCCTTATATAGTGTTTTGGGGAATTATCATTATCTATGCTAATAATAAACAATCGGTCACACGCCTCCAATTTACGATCAAGTGGGATTCATCGTTCAGCACACCTGGGTAAGAGCAGATTTGGATGTTTAGGAAGGTTTGGTGCATCTGGAGTTGACTTCTCTTAACAGAAAATTAAGACAAAATATAAGAGAATATTACTGCATGAGGCCCAATGTGCCTCTATTAATGCTGTTCAGTTGCTATTATACCAAAGTGTCACAGTGTGCTGCGTTGCCTTTTCAATGGAAAAATGCCGTGGAAGGATAAGCATTTTTTCCGTTCCTAGCAGAGGCAGATTATTTGCCCGGTCTTTTCAAGCTCCTTTTTTCTCTCCAGGCGGTACTGTGGTCTGTTGGCTCTGAACACCAATCCACTGACACGATAGATGAAGCCAAGTCGCAAACATAGAAACTTTTACTTGCAGGGCTACATTTGGGCCTATATTTTCCAGTTCACTTAAGATGCTTCTGATCTTCTTTTTTTTTTCCTTCTACCATCTCTTCTGCTCTAGTTGTGTAACTCACCAGTCTGTCTGATGGATTTTTGTTTTGATTCTGCAAGACAATCAACCCTTGAAGCAAATGTAAATTGTATAAAAACTTTGCAGAAGTCATTTTCAGTTATGTTAAAAAAAAAAAAAACAGATCTTAAAGTGTAAGTCAAAACCAAAGCTCAATGTTATGTAACAAGAGGTTGTTGTGGGGAAATCATGCTTAAAAGACTGTAATCCAGACCCTACAACCCAAATAATCTGTTCTTGAAGGGGAGGGAGGTGAGACGTGGTGTAATCCTGCCTTTCCCTCATTTGACAGATAAAGACTGGGAGGACATCAAAAAGATGCCAGAACACTCCACGCTGATGAAAGACTTTAGAAGGAACACGTGAGTACCGCTGTCCTAGTTTTCTGAAAGATCAGAAACAAAGTTAAAGCGAAAAACAAAGTGCTATGTCTGCTGGCAAAAAATACATTTTTTGAGTGTTGTACACAATTCTTACTTAACCGTGTAATAACTCTGCATCTTCATGTTCGGGGTAATTGCACTGAAGGCGTGATATTAATATAATGCACTCCTTCTCCATCCCAGATACACAAACTGCAGCCTTATAAAGTACATGGAGAAACACAAAGTCAAACCAGACAGCAAAGCATTCCACTTGGTGAGTTAAAATGCCTCAGGAATAGGGCAACTGCATGTGATTTGCATAACTTAGACATTATAGCGCAATTATAATAGAAGCTATAGTTTTGTTCTCAGTGACAAATGAAGCATGCTTTGTCATTATGCCACTTCTATTAATGGTCTCTTGTTTGAGGCTAACATTGTGTGAAATTCATTAAAGCTGCAGAAGCTGTTGACCATGGACCCCATCCGTAGAATCACATCCGAGCAGGCCATGCAGGACCCCTACTTTCTGGAGGAGCCGCTGCCCACCTCTGAGTGAGTCACACACACACACACACACACATACCCATACCTACAGTTAATTTATCTTGTGCTACTCCTGGGCTACCGCGTTGAGCAGGTCCCTTGGCTTATTAGCTCCGAGTCAGGGGAATAAATGTCTAAAGTTGACAAGCCTCTTTGTGTTTTTTCCTCCAGTGTGTTTGCAGGCTGCCAGATTCCCTACCCCAAGAGGGAGTTCCTGACAGAGGAGGAGCCGGAGGACAAGGCAGACAAAGTAAGAAATGTGCGAAATTCTGTCTCACTACAGTCATACAGAAATGTAATTGCAAAGAGGTAGTAAATGTACACATACAGTCGATGTACACGTGTTCTTTTTGTTTTTTGCTATTAGAAAAACCAGCAGCAGCAACAGGGAAACAACCACACAAACGGGGCGGGGCACACTGGTAACCCTGACAACAGCCATGCCCAGGGCCCGCCTCTGAAGAAAGTGCGAGTTGTCCCGCCCACCACTACCTCAGGTGGCCTCATCATGACCTCAGACTACCAGGTAGGGTCTCTCCTCCCTCCCACAGTTGACTTTTTTGATGAAAATATAGCTCTCTCATGTTAGCTTGGCATGTCTGTGCCCAGAAGTCGGACCAAGTCATTGTTTTGCAAGTCCCAAGTCAAGACTGACAAGTCACAAGTCCCAAACTTTGAGTTTCGAGTCCTGAACAAGTCATAATGCACTCACCAAACTGAGTAACTGGCGCAACTTGATTGGTTCAAGCAAAGAGGATCCGGGGAATAAAGTGTAAGATAATCAAATGCAAGTCACAATAATATTCACCAAAAATAAAGAGTCTAGAGTTCAATAAAAAAAAAAAAAATTTCGGCGATTCAGCAATAATCAACCAAAGATAGAAATTCAGTTTGTTCAGATCCTCTTCGTAAAAAAAAAAATCAATAAAGGTTCTCTCAAAAAGTAAATAAACCCAACATCTCTGAAGCTGTCGGAGTTACCTCCGCTACCGGGCAGTTGATCGTCTTCGTGCACACACTTTTTAAATAACATACTTTTTAATCTTTGGGCTTCGGCAAAGGTATCAAGTATTTTCAAGTCAAAAGGCTCAAGTCCAAGTGAAGTCACAAATCACTGGTGTTAAAGTCCAAGTCGAGTCGCAAGTCCTTCTTTTATTTTTTGTCAAGTCTAAAGTCATTAAATTTGTGAGTCTGACTCGAGTCCACACCTCTGTCTGTGGCTAATGTCACAGCCTCCAAATTAACCTGTAAATCTTTAAACCAAGCCATCACAAAAAAAAAGTTGAGGCTGAACGGAAGTGTAGTTGATAATATTGTGGTTTTCTTCCTCCCTGCAGCGCTCCAATCCACATGCTGCCTACCAGAACCCTGGACCAAGCACATCACTGCCCCAAAGCAGCATGGGATACTCCTCTACCTCCCAACAGCCGCCCCAGTACTCTCACCAGACCCACCGCTACTGAGACACCCCTCCCACACAATCGTTCATACACTTATACTTACACACACACATATATATGCATATATATACGTATATATATGCATACACAGCCCTCACCATGCCCACGTGAACGAATGTACTGAGGGATGTGGGGATTTCCAAGGCAACAAACTAGCCACACCCCGCCCAACAGAGGGCACTTTCTCTGCAGCAGTCTACACTTCTTCAAGATAACACAACCCCAGTATTAGAGACACCGCTTTAGAGCAAAAACCTGATGGGTGAAACACGAGGCGGGTGGATGAGAAAAATGGATACTGTGGTCGAACCAGCCAGGAGAAGATGGCTTGGTTTGGGGGGGGACACGTGTTAATCTGCTGTGATGTCATCTCCTCCCCTCTTCTTCTCTACCTGTCTCCACACCCCCACCTACCCCAGCCAGTTACCCTCTTCCCGTTGAAGCTTGGATGAGACTGAAAGCTGCTATGTGACTGCCAGCGGTGACAGATTCCCTGTCCGACTGTCCTCCTGTCTGTCTCTGTCTGTCTGTTTATCCGTTTGTTTTGTGCCCTGCGAGGGCCTCAGCTGGGGACTGAACTGAGCTGCTGTGAAGCATGCTGGGAGGATGTGGAGCCCCCCCACAGCTGTGGTGTTGAGGGTTTTTATTCAGAAAGGACAACAAAAAAAGATGACAAAAAAAAAGATTTTAGTAGTTTCTAATTTAATTTGTTTTCATGGTTTTGTTTTCATGGCGAGTGTGGCAAAGCAGCTTGCGCAGGCTGCTGTGGGTAAGCCTTACAACATGATGACAAAACCAACCAATCGCATGGAGGATGGCAGACGGAACATGCATTGTACTGTATTGTATTGAAATATTTTACATGAAGCAAGTATCCTGACAATAAAAGTGAAAACATTGATATTGTTAATTGTGTGTATGTGCAAGCAGCTGATGACCGATGTAAACTGATTGTTCCCTTTTGCACATTTAACGACATCTTTTTTCTTTTCTTTTGCCATTTCTACTTCACAACTATTTCTCAAGAATTCAGATAAATCGCTTTAGCTGACAGGAAATGTGTATAAACTTGCTGGATGAATATTTAAAGGTGACATCAATCTTTGCACTTTTAACAAAACCCGGTATCACCCAAAGCTCACTACATTTTTCTATTTTTTTTAGACCTTGTAGTCCTTTACTTATGACTCTTTGACGTATGTTATTTTAAGACGGCTGCAAGAAACGATAATTTTTTATTACTGATTAATCTGACAATTTCTTGGTGAATAGATTATAATTTTGTCATTAAAACATGAAAATATTGTGGGGAAAAAAAGGCCATTACGATGTCCGATCAACAGTCGAAAACTTACAAATATTGAAATTACAATCAGAATCAAATCAGAATCTGAAACAAGAAAATGTTTATACATTTATAATATATTGTCAAAATTGTTGCAGATTAATTTTCTGTTGATTTATTAATTGTTTCAGCACTGATATTTATGAAATCTGCAAGATTTCTGTCACATGCACCGAATATAAAGTCCAAAGTATGCCAAGATAGTCAGTCTAAACTGCCCCACTTTGTAACATGGTCACATACTGTACACATGTGTGCTTTGGCATTCATACCTAAATCAATTATATATGTTAAACTGACAGCTGTATAACAAATGCAGGCTGTGGCTTCCCCCCTTGTCCAGGAATAGAAGTGCATTTTCAATAATGAAAGTCCCTTTCCCTTTCTAATGGACTAAACCAAGTCTACTCTCTGCTCCCTTTCCCTGCTTTGATGACTGTCATCTCCCTCAGACTGTTTTTTGTCTACAAACACACCTGGTAGAGTAAAGCACAGATCTAAGTATAGCCAGTCCTCTTATTGAACCTCTTCCTGCAGGATGCTGGCCTATTTCAGTGTGTTATACAATACTATATCCCAGCTCATTTCTCAGCATCACTGCCTCAAGCATGCTTCTAAGTCTAACCCCCTAAAAAATCTCTCTAGCTCACAATTGTTCTGCTATTACTCGTTATCTAAATAGGTCTCCAAGATTCAAGATTCACTTTATTGTCATTTCACTGAGTATTTGCATACACAGAAGGAAACAAAATATTGTTTCTCCCAGCTCCCGTCAGTGCATTAAAAAGGATAGAATAAATAAGTATTAAAATTAACATACCTAAAATATAACAATAAAAAAATAAAATAAGTAAATGTTTCAGACACAATTTCACACAAATTGCAGTCATACACCCAATTTGCAGTCATGTTTTAGCAGCAGAGAAGAGTGCATTTATGTCCATAGTAAAGTTTCAAGATTCAAGATTCAAAATGTTTATTGTCACGCCGGTTATACAGGTACAATCGTGTGAAATGCTTTTTGCTGGTAAGCTCCATTAAAATAATAAGATATACTACATTTACATTACAATTGCATTTACATTACAATTATAAAAGGAAATACTTTGTACAAGGACATATTAAGAACATATACAGGCATATTAAGAACATATACATTAAGAACATATACAGTATATACAGTATGAGATATATGTTACTGCTCCAAAATTGTCTTCATGTCTATATAAAAATCCCCACAGGGTCCCAAGTTGAATTTAAAGCCCTAATAATTTGGACAAGGAATGGGGAATTAAAAAAAAAGCTCTTCAGCAACGCCCAACCGAAGCCCCGCCCCCTCCATTCTCAACACCGCTCTAGAGCTGGGGAGTCTTCCCTGTCACTCATTCCGTTCGACAGATCTTATTGGTTGACGCGAACGCCCGTCATGTGTTAAATCCCCTTATTCGTGATCTGATTGGTTCATGTGGCTAAGGGGGCGTGTCCACGTCCTCAAAGGATTGTTCCCCGGAGTGTCCAGACGGGCGCAGGATGGAAGAGCTAATAGGAGTATCTAACGGGACATGCGGACGGGCTGATTTCTTCTAATATTTCAAGCTGCTGGTGAGGGTCTTATGGTACTTTATTACAACTAACGACAGCTTTTATCTAAATGGTGAAATGTGTGTGGTTATTTCTGTTGAGTGTAGTCTCATTATGTCCAAACTAAGTGGTCGACCACTGGACATTAAGCTAGCTGGTGCTGACCCTCATAATAAACCGTGGACGAAACCCCACTATAAATATTGCATATTTGGGGTAACTTTAGATTTTTTAACCAAATATTGGATATTGGTTGACAACCAATGTGTTAATCAGTTAGTTAGGCACCTAGGCAGAATTCGGCTAGGTTAAATGTAGAATTAAAATTAGCAGAAATTCACTGGAACCGAGGTAGGATGAACAGAAGCGGTCAGTATGTGCTGACCCTAATAATAAATGGACGTTCCGTGGCCGAACCCCACTATAAATAATGCATATTTTGGGTAACTTTATATATTTTTTGACCAAATATTTGATATTCGTTGTCAACCAATGTGTTAATCAGTTTGTTAAGAACCTAGACAGAAATCGGCTGGTTAAAATGTAGGATTAAAACAGGCAGAAATTCACGGGACCACTTCTGGTCAGTATGTGCTGACCCTCATAATAAACTGCCGAACCCCACTATAAATATTGCATATTTTAGGTAACTTTATATATTTTTTGACCAGATATTTGATATCGGTTGTCAACCAATGTGTTAATCAGTTTGTTAGGCACCTAGGCAGAATTCGGCTGGTTAAAATGCAGGATTAAAAAAGGCAGAAATTCACTGGAACCGAGGTAGGATGAACAGAAGTGGTCATTTGGTGCTGACCCTCATAATAAACGGACATTCCTTGGCCGAACCCCACCATAAATATTGCATATTTTAGGTAACTTTAGATTTTTTCAACCAAATATTTGATATTCGTTGTCAACCAATGTGTTAATCATTTTGTTAGGAACCTAGACAGAAATCGGCTGGTTAAAATGTAGGATTAAAACAGGCAGAAATTCACGGGACCACTTCTGGTCAGTATGTGCTGACCCTCATAATAAACTGCCGAACCCCACTATAAATATTGCATATTTTAGGTAACTTTATAGATTTTTTGACCAGATATTTGATATTGGTTGTCAACCAATGTGTTAATCAGTTTGTTAGGCACCTAGGCAGAATTCGGCTGGTTAAAATGCAGGATTAAAAAAGGCAGAAATTCACTGGAACCGAGGTAGGATGAACAGAAGTGGTCATTTGGTGCTGACCCTCATAATAAACGGACATTCCGTGGCCGAACCCCACCATAAATATTGCATATTTTAGGTAACTTTAGATTTTTTCAACCAGATATTTGATATTGATTGTCAACCAATGTGTTAATCAGTTTGTTAGGAAACTAGGCAGAAATCGGCTGGTTAAAATGTAGGATTAAAACCGGCAGAAATTCACTGGAACCACTTCTGGTCAGTATGTGCTGACCCTCATAATAAACGACCGAAACCCCACCATAAATATTGCATATTTTGGGTAACTTTATAGATTTTTTGACCAGATATTTGATATTGGTTGTCAACCAATGTGTTAATCAGGTTGTTAGGAACCTAGACAGAATTCGGCTGGTTAAAATGTAGGATTAAAACCTGCAGAAATTCATGGGAACCGAGGTAGAATGAACAGATGTGGGTCAGTCCATCAGTAACGGGAAGCGACGGTGCGGAACAGTGATTGATCGAGGTTGCTATTAGTACATGCATGTGTGTGTGTGTGTGTGTGTGTGTGTGTGTGTGTGTGTGAGCCTGTGGGGAGGACAGAAAGGGAGTGAGTGTGTGTGGATGAATTGGGCATTTTAAAGCATGAGACATCAAGATTATACAGTAAGATTAGTGATAAGAAACCCTCTGTTCAAGGCTGGTGTAAAGTCATATTTGAGA
Source organism: Sebastes umbrosus (assembly GCF_015220745.1). Taxonomy (NCBI): domain Eukaryota; kingdom Metazoa; phylum Chordata; class Actinopteri; order Perciformes; family Sebastidae; genus Sebastes; species Sebastes umbrosus. Next base: position 11,319,162 of record NC_051289.1, read on the forward strand.
TGGTCCCTTTGGGATATCTTACAAATATTCTACATGCCAAAGTAGATCAGTTACACAGTATTTTGCAGCCCTATCTGAATTATATTGGACCTGATCTCCTCCATTATCTCACAAGGAGTCTCTTGAACATGAACTCATATATCCTGTGACTTCCCTGCACTATGGATTATTTCCCATGACCTTCTATATACATTTTTTGATCTGAGCTGTACCAGTGTTTGTTTGTTTGTTGTTGTTGTTTTGTTGTTTTTTTATTCTTATTCTTATTGTGTTTGTGAAAATAAGAAAACCCAATAAACATATATATTATATATTATACATTATAATAACTTTTGCATGACATTCACGTGATAATATTTAGTGTTAGTCAACCTGAAATCCCAAATAAAGTGTAGATTAATGAAATATAAATGGTGGCAACTTCGTTTATAAATATTATAATGACATTTTTACCTTATATTCATAGCAAATATATCAGCAATATCTAGCTGCAACTATTCACTATTAAGCAATACATTTTACAACATTTTAGATTGATTGATTATTGAGTAATCTAATTATATAGAATGGCAAAATTAACACAAAACAAATGCAAAACTCAAATTGAGAAATGATTATACTCCCAACAGCTGAAATAACTTAATTTATTCCATTTTATGTCATCAGGTGAAAAGCAAACAATATTTGCAACTGTCAAGTTGAAAACCACCATTTACTGTTTTTAATAGTTGATTGATTATTATTACATTTTTAATCAATTAGCATACAAAATTAATCAGATGTTTAGCCCATTGTATCACCATTAGGATTATGAAAACTTGGGCTCATGTTTGCATTAAAAAGTCAGGTATTTGACTACTGCACGGGTTATAGTTGAATACATTGAACATTTTCAGATATTATTATACATCATTATATGGCAAAAGTATGCAAAATCACATATTAAAATGAAATGATGTTCAAAACAACCAACCAAACTCTTCTTAGATATAAAAATTTTGTTTCATTTTAGTTTGCTCTGAATCATTAACATGGATATACATTTGTATAATGACAGGTTAATAAGATTATATCATAATGTGACAATTTTGCTAAAAGTCAATAAAAGATATTATTGAATTATCGCCCAGCCCTAAAAGAGATTCTGTCTTTTTTAGCTGCAAAACAGAAGGTTAAAGTAATGGCCAAGCTCCCTGGCCTACTGTACACAGTGAGGATTCACTATTCAGTAGGTACCTTTTACCCAGAGTGTCTGGATGTTTCACCACGGCTGCCCCTGAGTGATATTGGGACGGGGAGGCGTTCCTGGAACAGGCGCAGTGTCACCACAGAAATTATTTCACGTCATATTTAGGGCAGTGTGACCTGACGTAATCCAGGCTGCATTATTCATAACATCAGAGCAAGCAAAACAGCCTGCAACACAAGAAGCTGTACTCGGCTCATAAATTGGTAATGACTTCCCTTTAATGGAGATCTCACATCTGTAGTAAATGTATCTTCTATCTCTGAGTGTGTTGGTGTAGAGATGTGGGCATCTTGCAGGAGTCACAGGGGAAGTGAATGCAGCCTGAAAGTCACCTCTCTCAGGATCAAAGACATTTTTTGCAGCGGATGAGACTGTTAACACGCTGCTAATGGGACATTTTTAGAGGCTACCTGCTGTGTTTGTACGTTTGTATGCCTGAATGCCTAACTGTGTATGTTGGGTTGTAATGAATTAAGCATCCAAACACATGACAAAAAGGAAGCGTGAGAAACACTAAAGCATGAGAGTGAGAATCGGTGTTTGAAAGCATAACATTCCTCTCTGGTGTCTCCGTTCAGGCTTTACTCTCCCTTCTGTGTCCCAGAGTGAGTGGAGGAGCGCTTCATTGCAAGAGTACAGGGGGCCTTAAAGAAGGTCGAAGAGGAGGAGGAGGAGGAGGGGGAGGAGGATGCATGGGAGAGCTAGAGCTGTTGCCGTGTGAACGGAGCTCTATTGTCCCGGGAACCTTTCAGTGGCTTCCCCGAGGTCCCTGTTCGTACCCCTCCCCCCACCCGATACACCCTTTCTCCCTCACACACACACACACAAACACACACACACTTACTCTGCTCACCTCTTAATGTTACACACACAACCTTGTCTCACACACTGTCTCATTCACTGTCTCAATCCTGTCACACACTCGTATCCCACTTTCTCCCATACACGCTTCTTCTTTGCCTCTACTTTCCCCTCATTTCTCACAAGCAGACAAGGCCGTCCCTCCTCCTTCCTCCTCCTCCTCCTCTTGCTCGCCCCCCAGTCGCTCATTATTTCGCCTCATTGATGTGATTGTCATGCCAGCCAGACAGTAAAAGCAAAAACATGCAATCTTCTCATTTGCATCACCTCCCTCCTTTCCTAATGCCACAAGAAGAAGAAGCACAGTGTTTCCAAAATGTGTATGCAGACTGCTAAATCCTGCTAAAAGAGCTCTTTTGCTCCAAAATCAGACCTTATTGACTGAATTCAGAGTCCTTTGTGGAAGCACATGGTGTAATTTTACCCTTTTGTTTTCTCTTATTGGCATGAGGCTGTTGGGGTTTGCAGGGGGTCGCTGGCTGAGAAAACGAGGCCAGATGAGGACTCGGCTGGTGGGAATTGGCCTCAGTGAACAGAAGTGTCTCTTTTCTGTCTTGGACAGCTGAAATGACACGATCTGTAATTACAGTAGTTTCCTGCTGAGAGACTGATAGCACAGCACTGCTTTGTTGGTGATTTGTTGTGTTGATGATGTAACCTCGCCTTTTTATTTGGTCTCTTATGAGACAAAGACGAAAAGATAAACATTTTAAGCCACTTAGAAGGCTTATATTTTGTAGTTGAGGTGGATTAAGAAGGATTTTAAGACTTACTTCCCATCAAATCTAATTTCTTGTGAACACAAATTAATACCTGCAAGGTCTAACAAACATGAGTGGTATTTCTAGTACCTGTTAGCTATTATTAGCTTTCTGTCACACTGCCACAGCTCCTGTGTTCCTCCAACCTGCTTTTCAGAGAACTGATTGTTTTTTCTTGGCGTCGCTGCACAGGGAAATAGTCTGGAACTGCAATTAGCAGTGAATCGTTTGATCAGCGAATCTAAAAATTGTGTGAGCATGTTTCCATCTGCCTCCCCGTCCGTCCTCTTGGTCGCTTCTTGAGCCGTGGCTGCATTGTTCTGGCCGAGTGTTTGGACAGGAAGGAGAGATGTGACACAGGGAGGACCAGGAAACAGGACTCAGGTTGAGGCCGCAAAAACAGGAAGCCGGAAGAAGCTCAGATAAGATGGCTGCTCTGATGCACCCTGACACTTCGCCTGCTTTGAGTAATTGTTTGTAGTCCTTTGAACTACAGCGAGTAAAGACCCAATGAGGGTTTCATCTAGACAGTCAAGTCGCTACAGAAAAAGGCAAATGTCTGTAAGTTTTCTGGAAAACGTTGTGAAGCTGTAGGTATCTGCAGGTGTTTTTGTCATTTATCTATATTCCCATTTGACTTTCCTGCTTTTTTGGTGTTTGCCTGGCCGTATCCATGAATCTCTGTTTGTGTCAGGATTCCAGCTGGGCCACTGACAAGCCGGCCTGGGATTAGCTGGCATGCTGTATCTTCCTATCCCTAATGCTTTAATCTCTCTGCTGCTCGCCAAAGTCTTCTGGCTTTGGGACACTGTTGGGCATCACTATCAGTTCTCTCTTTGTTTTTACATACAACGCACTGTATATATACAGAGGGTGGACAGAAAACTAGAAACACCTCACAATAAATAACTACAACAAAAGCAGCAGCAACGCAAACTACACCCACAAACATGTAATTCATTTACACAGAGGATTTCGATTTCAAATAGGGAAATAATGTTTATTGCATTTATGGTTACTGTCATTCACTTCAGTGTGAACTAGAACTGGGTGATGCTGACAAATCAAGTGTCAGTATTTTGACTAAGTATGCTGGAACGATAACTGTTTTCAGTATGAATATTGGTGCTTTTATACGAAATTTACTGTGAGTGTGTGACCTTGATGTGACCAAGCAGCCAACAGCTGTTATTTATTTAAAACAGTCAATCCTTTTAGAAAATGGGATGTTTTAACTGTATTTAAGCCTTTAAGAACAAGAAAAGATTACATTGACACTATTGCTGAAATGATTAGTCAATTAATCGTTTGACAGAAGATTAATTGATGACTATTTTAATAACTGCGAGTGTTGACACCTTTAAAAAACAGCAAAAGATTTACTTAGACACTTAGACAAACTGTTGGTGTTGTAAATGTGTTTTAACAGCTGTTTTTTTTTTTTTTTTTTACTGTTTTATGGTTTATTGTTCTTAATTTTTATTCTTCTAATGCACTTTGTGAACTGTGTTCTATGAAAAGTGCTATACTAAACTTATAGCTCTTTTATTGTTTAAGTATTTTTCAAGCAAAAATGACAAAAATTCACTGGTTCCAGCTTTTTAAATAGGCTGTTTGCTGCTCTAAAAAGGAAGATTGAATATATTTGAGTTTTGGTCGGAGTAAACAAGCAATTTCAATATTCATTCAACGATTCATCAGATTGAGAAAATAATCAGGGTATTAATTGATAATGAAAAAACATAGTTGCAGCTTTAATTTAAACTATATGATTGTATTATGATAATCAAAATAACACACAACATCTAGCCTCTTATCACAACGTCTGTTATATATGTTTCTCCTAGCTCTGTGGCAGATGTGTACAGCGGTGTTTGTCCACAGTCAGTGGGGGATGGCTGTTTCGCTCATCATGGACAGCAGACCGGATGCAGTTGGTTAGCATCTGCATGCTTGTTTCTCCATTACAGTCAGGGCACCGGTGTCTAAAACAGTGTGTGTGCTTGTTCCCCATGTCTCCCTTGCAGTTTGTGACGGCGCGAGGCCTTCGCCATGCCGCTGGTGAAGAGGAACATCGAGCCCCGTCACCTCTGCCGAGGGGAGCTCCCCGGGGGCATCGGCAGCGAGCTGGAGTGTGTGATGAACAACACGCTCTCTGCCATCATCCGTCAGCTCAGCAGCCTGAGTAAGACACACACTCGCATAGACAAACACATGCACGCAACGTGGTCTTTGCACAAAGATAACAGCTGTTAAAAAAGCGTCAAATAGAGGCTTTTGTGTAACATTAAAAACAGAAACTACAGCATCCTCAGGCTGTGACCCCACTAACTGAAGCGTGACGACTGTCTGCACTGTGTGTGTAGCCTCTTTGTAGCAGGATGAGATCACATGGTGTCACCGGTAATCCTGATGCTGTGATTGATTTGGGCGTTGTCATGGTTACACGGCCTGGGGTCACTGGGCTAGCCGCAGACTTACAGCGGTTTCACGCTGGAGCTTGGAGGGTTGAAATGTAATCCTTGATAGCTCTGCAAAACTTATCTGGACAGCTGTGTGCAGATAGACTGTGTGTGTGTGTGTGTGTGTGTGTTTCATTGTGCTCGTATGACTGGATGGTTGTGTGTTAACTGTGTTTGTGCTTTATATTGATTGTTATGCTCACTGTAAATGCATTAGACAGAGTTATTACCTCACCAAGGACATCGATCTCCCCATCCATCCTCCATCCTCATGTCCTTGTTTCATAAGCCGTTAACAGTGTGTTATGTGTTGTCAGCTACCCTTCACCCATTCATCCTCAGCTGCTGCCATTTCCCCTCTCTCATACTGACTTGAGAGTTGATTCTGAGCTTCAACATACATTTAAACCAGTTCCTTTTTGCTCTACATTTTGGCCCAGTCATATCCACTCTGTCTCTTATTGTGTCAAGTTCCTGCGTTGGGAGTGGACCGTTCAACAGCAGCTGTGGAGGTTATATATAAATGCACATGCAGGCTTGTATGTCTACATACATACATCAGTGTGCATGTCTGCTTGCACATGTATGTTTGTAAGTGAGCCATAAGGATCCTGCGGAGAGGTCAGAGTTGACCAGGCTCAGCATGCCGGATATGTGATTCTTCCTTCCTCTAAATATTTTTCCTGCAGCCCATCCTGTCAGCAGGAGGGACAGAAAAAGCCCTTAGCGTGTGCTTGGTTGCTGGCCATCCCACCTTTTTACACACAGTGTTCTATAATTAAACTAGTAGTAAATCACTCTGGCAGAGTTTTAACCTGTTGACATCAAGGAGAGACGTTTTTTTTTTTTACAGTCTTTCCTTTTCAGTACTGCTCAGCTTAGCAATATTTCCTTTTACACTCATTAGCTCTGGGCTAAGACCCCCAGTGTCTAGAGTTTATAGTTCCATAAACCCCGGGTTGCTTTTAACTTGGTTTACTTCCTCCCTTGGCCATTACTAAACCCCATTCCAGAGCAGGGTCGTCTCTACTTTTCAGGGTTATTCCCCAAAATACAGGGCACAATTGAGAATTGGGGTTAGAACCAAAGCAACAGAAAACTGTATTTTCAATCAAATGTCAAAAATTGCTGTGATCCATTCTGAAGATGTTAACCTCTGCTTTACAAACTGAATCTTCAGCCCCCCCATTCACACCATGTATTATAAGAACGGCAACCAGTGCTACAGGAATGAGTCCTAAAACCTGGAAATGAGTTAGCATTTTAGAACTTCCGGTTCCCTCGTCTGGAAGTCAATGGGTTTTTTGAATGGGCTTTTGGTTAGATGCCTGAAATAAGGTCTGAGGTTAACACAAGCTGAAGAGATTTTAACGTTTTGTTCTAAAATATAAAATATGTCAATATATACCCCACTTGTGAATTTAAAATTGGCTAACAAGTGGCTAAATGAGACTACTAAACGCCATCACGCCGACTTATCCGCTGCTACAGCCTCGTTGTGTATACTATCACTATTTGTGAAGATTATCTTGCTGAACAAAACGTGTAAGTATCATAAACGTTTGTTTGCCACAGAGCTTATTTTCTGCAATAATCCAAAAACCAATGGAAAAATCCTATTGGCTTTTGTTTTTGTCAAGGGAACCGGGTTGGCCTACAAAAATCTGTCATCCCTGCACCACTCACAATGTCAGGACCTAGGCTTATTGAAAGAGGCTGGGACACGGAGCGTGAGCTATGGGGTATGACACATGCACAGTGTAACTGGAGCCGGGTTGTGCGTTGCTATTGGCTCAATTTCGGCAAGTGCAGAACCAGATTTTACTGCGCATGTGTTGTACCCCCAATGATATGACGCGATGATGACACGTGACATCTGTCGGGACAGGGACCAGGACTGACTTGAGCACATACAGGACCTAGCCTGTCGCTTCTGTGAGTCTGTATGTCTGAACATCTGGAGGGTAGACATGTGTTAATAGATATTGTTCATTGTGTTAGTGTAAACAAGTTTAGGAGTGTGAAATGTACCAAATATTCTATTTCAAGTCACTAAACACCAAAAAAGGTTATTTTCTTCCCCTGGTAACATTTGTACAGATGGTTTAAGGCTTTGAACTGGCGACCTTGAGGTGATGAGTCTCTAGCAATAACAAGACAGCGATGAATAACTTTTAAAAAACAAGTGTAGCAGGATTTCTGTAGTCAGTGCAGTTTAATTTATTAATGAGGAATGCTGCTATATGGAGCTGTATGAGATGCCATTTCCTGCACAGACTCTCGAGATCCTGACCTCACATTGTGTCACATTACCGTTGTATTGATTGGACTTCAGTCTCTGTGGGGATTTGCTTGGCTCCAGATAATGATTACAAGTCTCCTTCTTTCTCTCAAATTTCCCGTCTTTCTGCTGTTCTTTTCCAGGTAAACATGCAGAGGATATATTCGGCGAGCTGTTCAAAGAGGCCAACACCTTCTATCTGCGTGCCAACTCTCTCCAGGACCGCATTGACCGGCTTGCCGTCAAGGTCACGCAGCTGGACTCCACCGTAGAAGAAGGTGGGTCAGAGGGGGAAAAGCGCAGGAAATCAAATCACACGTTGTCCCAAGTATTGTCAGTCATTTGACCACTTTTTATGTTTCTCAGTTTCCCTACAAGACATCAACATGAGGAAAGCCTTCAAGAGCTCCACCACTCAGGACCAGCAGGTGGTGTCCAAGAGCAGCACGCCCAATCCTGTCAAAGAGATATACAATACAAGTGACAAACCTCCGCCACTCAACATCCTCTCATCTTACAGGTTGGTGTTGTTGATGCGTACGCACTAACCAAACACCCTCCCTCTTACACTCTCGCAGCATAATCATAGGCATATTTTCTGAAATCAAGAGCTTTTTTTGCTTTTCCCCTGCATGTGTGGTCTTCAAACATGGACAAAATAATGTTAAAGTGAAATTATATCACAATCTTTAACAGTATGCGCAAACAAAGCATGTGTTTGTGACGTTTTACATTGTGAAATATTGGGTCAGGTCTATTAAAGGTACAGTGTGTAGGATTTGGCGGCATCTAGTGGTGTGGTTGCAGATTACAACCAACTGAGTACCCCTCCGCTCACTCCTCCCTTTCCAAGACTGCGGTAACGTGAGCCACAGAGTGCAAAACTGTGGTAACGCTGTTCCTTACCATAATAACACTATTTTAGGAGCAACGATAGTCAGACGTCGGCTGGCGGCAGCGGCAGATTAAGTGATTTTTGGGGTCCCAGGTGAATGATGTCTGGCATTACTTTTCACCCTTTTTCTAACGGGGAATGTTGGTATTGGCAGTGGTAGAAGAAGTAGGCTACTCAAAAGTTTATTTCTGAAGTAAAACTATTACCTATTAATAGTAAAACGTTTAATATCGCACAGTAAAAGTCCTGCATTCAAATGTTTACTTCAAGTACAGAGTAAAAGAGAGGCATTATCAGCACGATGTACTTAAATTTACTTAACGTCTGTTCAATGCATGTGGTGGAGAACTTTCAATTCTAATATGATGCTGGATAGTTTAATGAATAATAATGCATCGTATTTGAATTGTTATATTTTGTGAGTCAAATCTGAATCTGAAATGTAAGCAGTAACATTTCTCTGTCAGGAAATTGTAGCACTAATTTTTTCCTGTGAAGCAGAAGTACACAGTAAGTAGCATACAGTTGAGTTGCTTATTTTTAAGGGCTTTAGGGCCTTTTGTATTTTATTTCAGGGTATAATGAGTTAAAATAGTAACATTCAGTCACTCATCTAAACATCATAATACATCTATATCTGTTTGGGGCCCTTTTAGTTGAGGGCCTACTTTGGTAAAGTCTGCCCGGACTCCATGAAGAGGACCCGCTCCCTATGTAGATAAGAAGGGCTCATTCTAAGCTAATGAAAACACAACAATTCTTAGTTTCATGTGATTATACACTTATGAAAGCATAGTTATGAATATTTTATTCCATTTCTGCTAATAGATCCCCAAAAATGTTACACACTGTTCCTTTAAGTGGCTTAAATCTCAAGTTTTAAACCATGTGTTCTACTTTATAACTTTGATAGTGATACTTAAAGTCATCCACTGTTCTCGATTTGATTTTGGCTCCTTGTTTCTGACCTACATTCACTGTGAAACAGCAGATTTTGGTGCTATTTCCTACTGCTGCATTTATCCGCTGTGCTTTCCATTACTTTGGGTGCATTACATATTTAGCATGGCTGTCTCCAGTGGGAATCTAACTACTAACCCCTGACTACATAGCACACTTTTCTCTCTCTTTCTCCAGTCTTTATGTCTCTCTGCCTTTTCACTCTTTCATCCTGTCATTTCCAGTTAAGCTCATAATTGCCCCCATGTTCTCCCATCAGCCTCCTCCACTTCTGCAATATTCATAGCTTCACATGTTTTAGACTCAACTCAGTCTTCCCACAGAGAGACAAAAAATCTTGTCTATCGTGTCATTCTGCCTAAACAAAGACAGTGTATTGACTTTACTTCATACACGTTTCTATACAAAGACATTTGTGCACCTGTATAATTCTTGGTGTCTGTTTCCGTAGGGATGACCACAAGGAAGCACTTAAGTTTTACACCGATCCCTCCTACTTCTTCGACTTGTGGAAGGAAAAGATGCTACAGGACACCGAGGATAAGAGGAAAGAGAAGAGGAAGCAGAAGGTACAATTCGGCCTTTGATCTTTCCATTAATAGTTTGATTTTAACCAAAATAAAATAGCCTAAGTGCTCTCCTTCTGTCTCTTTCTCTCAGGAGCAGAGGCGTTGTGTGGATGGAACGTTACAGAGGGAGGTGAAGAAGGTCCGAAAGGCGAGGAACCGTCGGCAGGAGTGGAACATGATGGCTCTGGATAAAGAGCTCAGGCCGGACCATCGACATACCATACACCGAGACAGAGGGGCTTCCTCTGAGGGCTCCATGTCACCAGAGAACAGGTAGCTCAGTTAATTCTAAGAAGCATTATATATTTGCATAATTTCACCGCAGTAAGAAAAACTGACAGTTTGAAAAAAAGGTGCATTATCATTTGTACATTTTAATTTCACCTCTTCTGTCTCTATCAGGGGTCACGGTCCTGATCCGCACCACTTCCCCAACATGATGAACCACGCTGGCCACGCCCACACCTACTCCGGCCCGCCGCCCAGCGTCCTGGCCGCCCAGATGGCGGCAGGGCACGCCCCTCGTGGAGGAGGTGAACATGATGTCCGAGGCAGGACCATGATGGCCTATCAGGGGGGGACGCTGGGCCGTGTTCACCACCACCAGGTCCCGCTGCCTCCTCCACCCTCTGAGGCTATGAACGGGGGCTCCATGTCCCTACCACCAATGGACTACAGGTAAAACATACAAGACAGAGTCAATGGGACACTTTTCTAACAGGCTCTTAATGTTGTATTTCTCATATCTTATTCATATTTATATTCTATGTTTCTTTGTTGACAAGTTTAGGTGTTTTTTTTTATTTAACAATACATACCAACAAGTTGATTATTTGTCTTTATATGTGCCCAGAGTTTATTTTGTGTTCGAGCTAATGTTGCCACCTAGTGGTCAGTGTCCTTATGTTTCACTCTCAAACCCTGATGACTGTACTTGTGATAGCAAAGCAAAGTACAGACTGCTATAAGTTGTATTAACTCTCTACTGATTCTCCTTCGTCTCCTCTCTCCTGCAGTATGGATGGCTACGCCAACACTGGTCCTCCTCCTCCCCCTCCAGCCCCTCTCATCCCTTCTGCCCAAACTGCCTTCGCCTCACCTCCCGGAGGTCCGATGCCACTCGGGCCGATGGCCGGCGCCGGTGGCTTCGCTCTGCCTCCACCACCTATGGGTGGAGCCCAGGCAGCTCCGCCTCCCCCCGGTCCTCCACCTCCTCCCCTCGCAGCCGGTGCCTCCCACTTTACATCCCGCAAGATGTCTTCCTCTGCACCTGCTGAGACCTCAGCGGTCACTGACGCCCGCAGCGATCTGCTGGCTGCTATACGTATGGGTATGAGCTGTACTGTGTGCATGTGTGTGCCTGCATTTTTATTAACCTTCAAGAGAAGAACTAGTTGTTTAAAACAACCTACAATAGAAATAACTTATACAGTGTCTATAAAAGGTATTCACCCCATTAGAAATGTTCATGTTTTAGTGTTTTACATTTTATCAAAGGGGAATTAATGTGGCTTTGTTGACTATGATCAACAGAAAAGGACGCTTTAAATGCACAATGAGTAGGATTTGTCGGTTGAGTTTTGTAAACACAACATTCCAGTTGGCCTCTCCTCCCAGGCTCAACGAGGGTTATGGTGCTCGCAAACGGGTGAAAGCCAACCCCTGGATCACTCTCATTTTGGAACGAGCTTTGTCCACTTGCCTTGCTATATTCGCGTTTTTTCGGCGTCGTGTTCACCATTTTCGTAGCTTCCTCTTGGATGCGTGCTCACAATCTGGCCCCTGGTTGCTACGTTTTTATAGAGGTTGATGCTCAGAAACGTCCTGAACACAGCAAATGAAGTGATGATTCAGAGGGATTATTTTTGTACGAGTCTATACATCGTATTTTAGGAAAATCCTACTCATTGTGCCTTTAATGTCAAAGTGAAAACAGATCTCTACAATGTGATCTACATTAAGGGGGTGAATACTTTTTATAGGCATGGTATTAAAAAGAAAAACATTCTCAGTCAAAGGGTCTGAATATAGGTTTATTGCTTGATATTTAATTGTTGTTAAATCAAGCAACATAATTGTGAATCCATTGTAAATAAAGTAACACTGGGAAACATAGAGTGAGAAATAGCTTTAGCAAACGCGTGTGACCTACATTTTATTAGGACTTGTCTCGATATGACAGGAAATGGCCTAGATCTTGAGCACTATAATTAAATGGCTCAAGTGAACATTTAAAAATGTGTCTTGGCGTGTTCCACCAAAGACCAAAAACCTTTATATGTAAAGAAACATGTTGACTTTTTAGTACCATCACTGCATTCCTCCTGTATCTTTGGTATCTCAAACACATATGGATCGGACAGGTTTAAAACAAGTCCAATTTAAAACTGTTATGTAAGCCGCAAATGTTGAGGTACATACTAAAGAAGGAGTTTTCAATTGAAATTCAAAGAAAATGTCCTCATGCAAAGGTCCAGAACATCATAATGTCTATAACTTGTGTTATGATTCAGTGCGGATTTGAGTGTTTGCTCAAAAGATTCCTGCTGTGCCGGTTAAAATAGAAACGCTCTGTCAAAATGTAATAACTCTCAATAATGTATTAGTTATCCTTTTACCATTCTGCCTCCCTTTATTAGAGGTGTAGTGGTGGAGGACAGGGGATGTTCAGGGGTAGATAAAAAGTGCATTACATTATCTGAAAGCTGAAAATAACATATTTGTAATGCATGCAAAAAGGTCCATTGTTTTGCCCCAAACTGTATGTGATTATCATAAAGTGGGCATGTCTGTAAATGGGAGACTCGTGGGTACCCATAGAACCCATTTTCATTCACATATCTTGAAGTCAGAGGTCAAGAGACCCCTTTGAAAATGGCCATGATGGTTTTTCCTTGCCAAAATTTAGCTCAAGTTTGGAGCGTTATTTAGCGTTCTTTGCAGTATCTTCAATCTGAGACCGCTACAACCTCTGAAAGACAGAATAGTGGGCAGATTTTAGTGTTGTCTTTCAGTGACCTCTCTACTGAAGTGAAAATAACTGGATTGTACTCTCCCATTGCATTGCAAAACTTCATGTATTCAAACTTTGGTAGGACAAAGTAGACCGAGAAAGCAGCTTTGCAACGCAACGTTTATGCGGAAGTTCACAGACATCTCTCACTTAACTTATATCCATTACTTAGTTATATCTCATCAACTCTACTTGTAAGGTATTTACAATATATTCACAATTACCATACTTGATATTAAACAAAAATGCTAGAATAGTGTGTTTTTGATACTCAACTTTGTCAGAAATGCCTGTTTTTGCCTGTGATGAAGGAAATAACACTTAAATTAAGTTACTTTTGATGATCTTTACACTGCTCTGTCAGTTAAAACACGTCCCATGTTTCCGTGCAGGCATCCAGTTGAAGAAGGTGCAGGAGCAGCAGGAGCAGCAGGCCAAGAGGGAGCCTGTCGGAAACGACGTGGCCACCATCCTGTCGCGGCGCATCGCTGTGGAGTACTCCGACTCCGAGGATGACTCCGAGTTGGAGGAGAACGATTGGTCGGATTAACACACACACACACACACACAAATACCACTGAAGATACACAATCAGTCGATTTCACACTCGCTTGAACGAATGCCCACTGTACCACACTCACGGGTTGTCACACTTTGTTGCTGAAAACACACACACACACACACACTCCTACACACAATCACATGCTGTAGGTTGATATAAGCTGAATGGTCCAAAAACTGGAACTGTGGGGGTGTATTCAAGATGCATAAACACTGTAAAGACACTAGTAACATACTACTTACTGAAACATTAACACGTAGCTTGACAAATATATTTCAACGCATTGTGAATACACCCCAGTGGATGTTTCTCTACCTGTTATAACACTATAGACGCCCTGTGAAGGTGCTTATTTCATGTATAGTCGAAGCTTGAGAGCGTTAGAAGAATTAGAAACTTTTTCCTCTTGAGCTAACCAATGTACTTGTCTTTTTTTAATGTTTTTACTGAAACACTTGCTGTAGATCATGAGGCGAAGTTTTTAACATGTCAATAACTGGAAGTGAAGGAGTGAAGGAGTAATGAAGTCTGAGGGAGTGAATGGGGGAGAGCATTGTGGTAAAGATGGACGAGAGGGCGATATGTAATAAGTCTTATTGATCATAAACATGATAATTGATTGAGCCATCTGCGTCTGCAATCGATCACTGCTGTGTGGGAGGGCGAGGGAGGGATGGGAGGGTGGTGGGGGTCATGTATATGCTAGTATGAGCTCTGTAACCTGTGACCCAGAGAAAAATAAAAATGATGAATGAAGGATCGCGGCTGGGCTCGCCCCGTCTCTTGACTGTTCGTTCCACTGTCGTCATAGAGACGACACATACCTGGCTCCGAGACTTCAGTTTCCATGGTAACAGTATAGCTAAGAAGGGTGTTGCCAGGGAAACAGACTAGTGTGAGAAAGTGGGGGCACGGAGCCAGGGCGAGGATGAACAAATTAGTCGAGGCAGGAGTTTTTATGCACAGCACATGTTTGGTTTTTAATACAAAATTAACAAGATCCTCTCAATTGAGTGAGCTAACCAAAGCAATAAAAAGTACAACTAACACCTTGGAAAAATAGACACCACGTTCACACAAATGTTTCTTTTTTTTTTTTTTAACAATATCTCAGTTAAGTTAGTGCATGTTGATTATCCTTATACGTTTCATTTTGCAGATACTTAATTTGTTGTGCCGTTTTCATCCCACAAAATAAAGTGCATTTCACATTGAAAACTACGCATACGTCTACACAAGATGCTGTTAACTGTGGCGTCCTCCCATCTCCAACCCTCCCCCCCCACCCACAAAACACACACACACATTCACAGGCCCTTGAGTGTTTTGATATTTAGCTCTAGATTAGTAACCATCAGTAATCCTCCCGCTGGCTACACATTTTCTCAAAAACCCCAGTTGCTTTGTGTACTATTACACCGTGAAACAATTCAATAGATGAACAGGTGTGTGTATACAGAGAAGTATTACATCCAACATCACAGTCTTTTGCTATTCTTGGATACAAAGCCCTTGTTCACACCTGCTCAATCGTGAAAATCTCAACAACAAGAGAAAAACATTCACCAATCAGAGAAAGTCGTGTTTTCTCAAGCATCCCCCCCCCATCTGTGTAGCCAGTCAGTTATCCTTTAAACTGGTGCATATTGAAGCCTAACAAGAAATTCTACATTAACATCCGAGGTGGAGACGCGTCATTCAAAAGAAATGGTGCAACCCAATTCATCCCGTAGTTTGACTGGCTTTGGTAGCACCATGCACGGTGGTATAAAGCCCCTCCTCTCCAGCATGCCGTATTTACAGAAACAAATGAGTCCAGAGGAGGGGGGTATCAGTTAAACAATGTGATTATTACTACATTCAGAAAAAAAGGCTTTACAGCGCCGTTTATATCGAACAACATCAGAAAATCTGAAAGAATTCAGGCCAGACTAAAGTGGAAAAAAATAGAACTTTTCAATGAATATAACAAAATAGACTTTTTTTTCTCCAAAGGTAAAGGAATAAGAGTTTGTGATGGGTGGTGATGTGCCAGCCTGATCTGTTGGTGCTCATCGGAATAACGACAGGATTCAGTCTGACACTGTGCACAAGTTCACGTTCCAATGCTCGGAAAATACTATTCCTCTGCTTTCCTTACTCATCCCCCCTTTTATTTAACCCTTTGCATCTGATCGGAGGCCAGAAAGATGACGTTTGGGAGCTCTTCAAATGCCTCTTATCAGGGGACGCAGCAAGGAAGGAAAGAAGAAGAAGAAGCATTATCTTTGTATTTGGAAGTGACCATTTTTAGCTCATAGAATCATTCAGAGGTCACTTAGCGGACGCCTGCCTCAACCAGACTGGATTGATTTAAATATTAGTGATATAGAGGAGACAGAAAACACACAGCAGGACTAGGATCCCAGTTCGTTCAGAGTCCCTTTCACTTTGGCTTGAAGAGCTGGAGCTTCCACGTCCTCCTAGTCCCATCTCTCTCGTCAAAAAAGCTCTACAAACACGGAACGAGGCCACTTCTCTCAGAATTGACAGGAAGACTGGCAGCATTTATCCTCCTCTAAGGTCAGGGGGGGTCAACAGGACCTGTTTTACCCCCACCCCCATCACAAGGAGACAGATTATGGTCTGCTGAGCTGCTGGATCACACACACACACACACACACCCAGAGGCCATGCAACTCATACCGTACGCACGAAAACACCCAGATCACACACTGACACTTGAGGTTACGACACTCAGGACAGTTCATATGCTCACAAAAGGCAGAGGCAACAACAACAACAAAATCAATCTCATCCTGGTGTGACAGAGAATCAAAGCCCGATTTTGGGTTTTGGAAGAAAATAAATCATTGCGGAGGAATGAGGCAGTGGTGTCACCGTGACAAATGAGCCCAGGAGTGATTATCCCCCCACCTATTTGAAGATGAAGCATCACTTGTAGCCCACTGAGCCCATTCACTACAACACATCCCCACCCGAGCGGCCGTTATGGTGCTTCACGCTGCAGGAAGAAGGAAGTCGCGGTGGGACGTGGATGTTATTGCTGTCTGAGTATTGCTTCACATCTAAAAAAATTATAATAACTACCATTCAGAGGCTAGTTATTGCTGACAAGATATGAGGAATTAGCGTGCATGCTTTGTCGGGTTTGCAAACTCATTTTGAAATAATGGAGATCTAACTCAGAGCAGCTGGTAGGTGGTTGTGATTTGGGCTTTCCGTTGAATCACACTTAGCCTCTAAACTTCTCCGCACTAATACAGCAAATATATCTTTAAAAAATTCCACATTTTTCCAAAAAAGGGTGCAACTCTTGTGACCATCAAGTGATGATTGTAGCTCATTCAATGTGATACTCTGTGAGGTACACTGTGTACATAAACAAAACTATCAGGGTCATGATGACATCAGGGTACCATGACACATGGCCTGCAGTGGCCAGCGTGACCTACCACACTGAACTCGCACTGAGGGGAAAACAGGGCATCTGTGCTTGCTGCATGCAAATTACACCGAAGTCTAGCATGCAGATCAGATATGCGGTTGGTGTTAAGCCCATAAAAATATTAAATAAATGGAAATACATTCAGATTTCGCAGATTTCCACACAAAAATCATATCATTTTGGGGCTTTTCTCTACAGGTTTGTAGTGATCTGACCGTAGGCATGTTAATTTAATATCCTAATTAGGGATAATCCATTTGATATTTGTTAAAAAATTCAAATTATCATTCAAATTTGTGGGGTTTTCTCTATTAATTAATATTAACATTATATAACAATCTCCAGACATTCAAAAAGTCATAAGCAATCTCCATTCATAAAGTGAGAGAGGAGGGATTTAAGGTGGTTACATAATCCCATATTGGGTTTGGTGCTAAAAATTGGAGGAGGGTTTAATGATGGGGTCTCCTGGGGCTTTGTCTTGAGCCTCCCAGACGAACTAAGACACAGTCACGCACAATCCAGAGAGAAAAGAAGAAGACTGATAACATTTGGAGCGGCCAGGAGGAGAAGATGAAGAAACACAGGGCTTGGTTTCTTCCTCGGCGTCTGTGGAGGACGCAGGGCGCGGATCAGAGAGCTCCGGGTCTATTTTTAGCTCTCCGCGGCTGTTTAGCTTTCGACGCACGTTCAGAGTGCAGCAGCAGAGCGCCGGGATGCTGCTCCAGACGAGCTTTATGTGGAAATGCCTGTGTATATTGAGCCGCTCTCATCTCTCTCTCCTCTCCTCTACTCTCCTCTCCTCTCCTCACACACACATTAATCTGCTGTGCGCTTTTACGCACGGACGCACAGGGGCGCAATCTAATACTCCCTCCCTATTTGAAGAAAAAAAACAAGCACGTGTCAACCCAAAGCTCCAGTGCTGTTAAGGAGATGCACATTGTGTATAACATGTGATGCACTCTCTGCGGAACAGAGGAAGGGCGTGGCATGGGGTTGGACAGGAGGGATGCTGGGATGCTGCCTGAGCAGTGGCCACCTATAACTGGGGAAGACAGTGAGACACTTTACCCTATGGTGAGTGTAACAAAAAAAAGAAACGCCTTCCCTCCAGGTGGGCTGTGGATCACTAACAAAACTGCCTCCGCCAGTAGCATCTCCAGCCAGAGCTGAAGCCACAGGCCTCTGCCACGACCCCTGACCTCCCCTGCTGCTGCTCTCTTGGACACCAGTCACATCCGGCGAGGAGCAGAGCTGACTCAGGGCGCCTCTCTCTTCCCACCTGGGTCTGTTCGGGTCAGACGTCACTAGGGGTCCGTGCACGCTGGGCCACGCTGGCGGGCACGCAACCGCAGCACACCAGCCACAGCGCCTTCTGGATCTCCTGGTTCCTGAAGGCATAGATGACCGGGTTGATGACGGAGTTGTAGGTGGCGGGCACCAGCGTGGCGTAGGTGTAGAGCGGAGGGTAGGTGTAGTCGGCGATGAGGGAGTAAACGGTGAACGGCATCCAGCAGGCGGCGAAGGTGCCCAGGATGATGGCCAGCGTGGACACGCCCTTCCGCGTTGTGACGTAGTGGGGCGAGGCGGCAAGAAAGTGGTGCTGGAGGGCGATCTGGTGAGCGTGGCGCATCACGATCTTGCAGATCTGGACGTAGAGTTGCAGCATGAGGCCGAAGAGCAGCAGGAAGGAGACGGAGAGCACAGCGATGTTGTTCTTCGTGAGTGGCCGCACCACGCTGCACGTGGATTCCTCCGCCAGGCAGTTGACCCCGGTGACCGGCAGCAGGCCCAGACACAGGGAGAGGCCCCACAGCAGCACAAGCATGGTGTAGGTGAAGGCCGCTGTCCGCTCCGAGTTGTAGGTGAGGGCGTAGTACAGCGACAGGTAGCGGTCAATGGTGATGGCCAGCAGGCTGAAGACGGAGGCGGAGAAGGAGGCCACCACCAGGCCCACGGTCAGCAACTGGGCCGCGTCGGATTGAAGCAAGTAGGCACAGGTGAAGTGAAGCACGAGGCCGAGGCCGGCCAGCAGGTCGGCCAGCGCCAGGCTGCCGATCAGCAGGAACATGGGAGCTCGGAGCGCCGGATTCTGCCAGATCACCAGCACCACCAGGGCGTTCTCGCAGGCGATCAGAGTCCCCGACGAGCACAGCACAATGTCCCAGGGGTTTACCAGCAGGGGCAGCTGGCTGGGCGGGAGGGAGTCCGACGGAAACATCCCCAGGCCGGTGCTGTTGTCCATCGGTCCCCCGCCTCCACTGGCCCATGCTGTGGGGTCAGGGGTCAGCCAGCTGGGGGTGACCGCTGGCTCTTCACTCATTGTAGCCCCCGTCTGAAAGTGACACAAACAAACACACTGTTATCTTTTTGGCTTTACAGTTTCACGCTCTGAGGAGAAAAACAGTGTGTGAGTGAGGGCAGTGGGGGGGCTGTTTCCCTCCTGCCTTTCGGCCAACCTCCGTGCACGCCACTGGGCTTGTGTTGTTTTTAAAACATCATTCCACAACACAAACTAGTCCAGATTATATTCGTAGCCTGTGGTACTGTATGTAGTCCTTATAGGGTCACGGGGGTGCTGGAGCTGATCCAAGCTGACATTGGGCGAAGGCGGGGTCACCAGACTATCACAGGGCTGACACATAGAGACAGACAATCATTCACACTCACATTCACACCTACCTATGGGACATTTAGAGTCAGCAATTAACCTGAGTGTCTTTGGACTGTGGGAGGAAAACCGGAGAACCCGGAGAAAACCCACGCTAACACGGGGGAGAACATGCAAACTCCACACAAAAGGGCCCCAAGCCGGGTTCAAACCTGCGACCCCTCTTGCTGTGAGGCTGAATGCACATTGTGCAAAACCATGAGCTCAAAACTATAGTCTCTTTCATTCTGCTTCTCCATCTTTTTAATGATTAAAACGCTGTAGAGCAATATAGAAATGTACATTTAAGCCGGTCCAGACAGTTAACAGGTCATGTATTATCCTCTGGGGGATTAAACACAGTGACTTTTTAGGTTATTATAAGAGAGGAGGCCTATATGGTATACTACAGGTGAAGAGCTTTATTTATTCATAAGTCGAGAAGGGAAATGAAAGAGGATGATAAAAAAGCAAAGCAGATATTGCAGCAGATTTAAAGCCACATTTCCTAAGATACATATATCGATAACCGGTAACAAATCACGCAGAAGATACCCAGTCTGCACCCGTCATGGAAACATCCATCCTCTATATATACCGCCATACATGCATCTCACAGTGGTGGCCATATGGTGCTGCTGCTTTACCCTCTCTGCACCTTGCATCAGAGCTGCTCCACGTCAGCAGAAGGATGCTAGAGAGGGAAAAAAAAAACAGGCTGCTTTTTTTCTTTCATGCATGTCAAAGGGGGATGCTCAATAATCCCGTTTGGCAGCCTATCTACTTACCTTGACTCTGTGAGGTGACACTTCCACCGTCTAGATGGAAAAACAAAGACAGCCTTGTATTTCCATGTTATTGATAAGGATGGTGCAGCAGCGCCGGCGGACTGAGACGCAGCCCGGGGAGGAAGAAGAGGAGGAGGAGGAGGAGGAGGAGGGGATGCTGGTCCTCTCTGAAAGCTGGGGATGATGGAAGAAGAAGAAGAAAAGAGCGCGGAGTGGCTCTGCCGTTAACGGCGTTTAGCCGTGGACTGCGGCTGTGCAGAGAGCAGCGAGGAAGAGGAGGAGGTGTGGTGGAGGAGGAGGAGGAGGAGGAGGGGGTCGATGATGAAGGAGGAGTCCCAAATGAGCCAGACCACCAAAGACCGGTTGAACTCCTTTAAAGAGCTGAATGTCTGCTCCAGTGTCTCAAGGACAAACACAGGTGTGTGTGTGTCCAGGTAGAAAGCTATTTTCACAATAAAGCTTATTTCAGCTCACCTGAACAAACTGTGCTTCTGAGCTGCCTGACTCTCAGATGAAGATGCTGCATTCAGATCCTCTCTTTCCTCCTGCGACGCCCTGCTATTCTGGTCCTGTCTGTGCTATTAACAGCAACCCTGATGTGTGTCACCATCTTCCCTCCTCCTCCCTCCCTCCATCCTCTTCCTCCTCCCTGTCCTCCATCTTCTCTGCCTCATCCCCCCTTCCCTGCCACACGGATGCTGATGAGGAGCTGATTTGGGTGACTAGTTGATGAGGCATTATGTCTGCTTGTGTGCGTGGGCTGTTCTTTTTTTTCCAAAGCACCTGCCTTTTGAATGGATTTAAAAATAGCTCCTGTTGCAGTGGGAGAGCTGTGCTGCCATGTACCACCTCTAGGGGGCGATGCATAGCTCTTATGAGTCATCAGTGCGCACCTGTAGGACACAGAAAACAGAGAGCACACCCATGCCTCAATCTTAACTGGCTTTATTTCTTTTTCTTTAAAACAGAAAATGATCGCTTTACAACAGGCCTTTTTTTCAAGCAAACCCTCACATTAAAACTTGCCAACACCTACAAAACGGTATCAAAAGTGCACCATAGTGTTAATACATCTTTCTCAAGGTCTAACAATTTCCAATGATAATATTATCTTCTTGTAATATTTATACAAATACCATTCTGTACACTGTAGAAATACACAACCCAGCGTGCCCCCCACACCGTCCTCCTTTTCTGATCAAACACGTGATCCGCTCTCGGTAAATCCCAGTGCAGAATAACAGTGTGTGTGTGTGGGGGGGGTGAAGACACCGGGTCGATGTTACATCATATGAATTATTAAATACCCATTCAACCCCGCACCCAAAGAAAAACCTAACGACCAACCGATATCTGTACAACCCTCATTCAGCGTCTTTTGAAAAACAATCTTGACAGTTTTTTCATTCATTATCGTCTCATTGTTCCGGCGGCAGCAGCGGCGTCCGGCCAGAGTGAAGGGGATGAGGAGGGAGGAAGGACATGGAGGAAGGACATGGAGGGACATGGAGGGACAGCTGGTAAGTAAGGGGAGGGGTGTGTGGGGGGTGGGGAGGACTTCCACGGCTGAGCTGCAGCGCTGAGCGCGTAAAAAGCACAAGTATGATGAACTACAGCTGTTCGGGCAGGTGTGACACCATGCGGGCTGCTGTGGTGCGTTTATGGTCCGCTGCTCCCCGTAAAGAAGGAACAGAGCATTTCTCCGTGTTTCTGTGGTGAAACGCTCTGCTCCACGTTTAGTCCCTGGACTGGTAAAAGAGGATGTAGCCTGACTCAGAGTTCTTGGAGATTTCAGAAGTGAGACCGTAGAATTCTTCTATGGCCTGTGCATCAATTTTCTGCGAGAACAGAAAGACGACAAACAGCAGGGTTAGAACAAAAAATAAAAAATGTGACCGTGAAATCAAATGTATACACAGATTAACTCACTTACCTCTACAATATCATCATCAAACAGCAACCAGAAGTCATGACTTTTCACAATGGCAATGTAGTGACCCCTGTTTGGACCACTGAAAAGAAACAGAACAGTGTATTAGAGTAAACATTAACCTCCATTATCACATTACCCGGAATTTAAAGGCCCACCCACACAGGTGTTTCCACTTATTTTGCCTGATTAGACTGTAAGTGTGTAAACACTGTGATTGACTGACATCTCTGACCTTCCTTTTAAGTGGAAACACCTGTGTGGGTGTTTAATGAAACACAGATCTGTGCAGCTGTGAATAAAAACATTTTACATGGTGAGCATGGAATGATTAAATCAGACTGGACTGAGGCTGGTCTAGTGTTGGACTCACTGAATCAGACAGAGGTAACACTGGAGCTGGGTAAGGCTGGCAAAAGCTGTGATTAATATGCACTGAAAAGGTCATTAGTAATGTACAAGCATGAGACAAAACAATGCACCAATACAAACAATTAAAAATAATTAAACAAAACTCTAGGGTTTTCCTCGACCAAATAAAATCTTATTCGATTAACTAAATTAGTTGATTTAATCGACAGATCTGTCAAACTGAGTTTCTCCCCAAAGAATCACACAAAAGCACCACTTTAAATCTTGTGTTTACCAGAGATGTGCTCATAAGTTTCTTAGAAATAAGTCATTCAGCATGATTGAAAGCTTAAAAAACGACTTATCGAAATCTTCGTCGACTAAGACCAAAAGGACAGATTAGTCGGCAAATCGACTGAGAGGGGGCAGCCCAACAAATCTATGTATTGAGTATTAAATTAGCATATTTTATGACAATGCTGGCCCAGTAAAACAGGATCTTTGCATTGCTTACCTTCACTATGAGGTTAATCCCCCACACTTCAATAGGAATCTGCAATTCTACTCTTGTAAAACTGAGCTGCATACACAATAGTGGTTAAAAATTGTGAACTTCTGTATAAAACCTGAGCTTCACTCATAACTGCAACGTCTTAATCTGTGCTTTATATGAAATGTTATCATCAGCTCTCTTTAGTAGATTGAATAAAATCATATTGTACAGTATACAGTAGACACAAACAGGAAAAAAGGGGAGAAAAAAGGAATGACAAGCAAGAAATTAGTCGTCACTATAGCCCTTAAAGAAAAATAATTCAACACAAAGCAACAAAGTGAAATAAGCAATATGCTACTAATGCAGTGGTTTGCTTTTGAGATTAAAAAATACACTTTAAAGCTGACCGTCTGTTAAAATCTGTGTGAATACAGTATTCTGAAAAGTATAATATCCATATACATAGTATTACGGTCTATACTATACTGTCTTATGCCATGTTGCAAGGATATCTTGTGTTAATTTCACTCAGTTGAAGCTGCCTTCAATTAATTATTTAAGCACTATCATGACGTTATGATAACCGAAATCCCAGATGATATGTGGCCTAAAATCATGACATCAATTTCACGACGCATCTCTGAAAATAACCCGGCTAAAGGGAGCCGAAATGGGAGTAGAGCTCGAAGGGAGAAGAGAAGATTCAGACAGATAACTTGCATCTGGAGGATTCACTTGTTCAACTCTTATATAAGTTTAAGATACTTTCTTTAAAAGGGCTGGAGTCTGTTTCAGTGTGCGCTGTGTGAAAAGCAGGGAAACACCTTGTATAATCACAGACAGACAAACTCCCACTCGCACTGGGTCAAACCCGGCGCTAAAAACAGTACAGCACAGCTGAACAGTGGAGGATGTGGGTCTGTGTTTCCTCCTGCTAGATGTCATTTAGATTCTAATGCATTTTATTATTAGAACAATGGTTTGTCTGCCTGTCTCTGGTCGCTGTGGAGACGGTTATAAAAAGGTGTTGTATTCTGGCTGTGCGATCACCTACACACCTCCCACAATGCACCACCACGGCGACCAGGTCGTAGAGCCTCTCGGGATTGGTGGCGTCCCCGGAGGTGTTGAAGAGGCGGAGCTCCAGGGGGAAGACGACGCGATAGGACAGCTTGGTGTAGCGCTGCAGCTGCTCCATGTACTTAAAGCGCTTCAGGTGCAAAGCCAAGATCATCGGCAGCTTCTTAACACGCATCCTACGTCACAGATATCACAGAGTCAGACACAATATCTAAATATCCAACCGCACACCTAAAAAAGAACACATTAAGAATCAAGCTGTATACTGACCTCTTGTGTGCCTCCTGCTTGCTTCTACATTCTTCACAGTAGTATTTGTACTCACTGCACAGTGTCTCTGTGTTACTGAAACCTCTGAGAGGAGCCACAAAGACAGAATTAGTCAATGTACAATCTACAAAATGAATGACTGAATTTCAAAATACTGCATTCTCCTCATGTAGTCTGGTGAAGGACACAACACAGAGTCTATTTTTCATTACACTCATTAATAATCCAGCAGCCTCAAAGAAACATCACCTGGGAAAAGCACTTTATGCAGTCTTCTTTGAAACAAAATCTTTACCACAGATTGTAACTAGGGGTGTAACGATACATCATTATGAATCATTATATAGATTCAATGATCAATGATGCAATATCATCGATGCAATGTGAAAACATCGATGTATATCGTCATCTTTAAGATGCGCCTTTATTTTAAAATTCCCATTGCACGTCTGTCACCATTTCCGTCCAAGCGCACCTCCTTCCTAAACGTTCAAACATCCTTTAAACATGAAACATGTGGCACTTAATAATGAACAAAAGGAGGTCTATTTTTATTCTTTTTATTAAGAAAAAAAAAGGGTTTAAATTTTCATTTAAATGTGTGGAAGAGCCCAGTAATCAAATTGTCAAATCATGTTTTAGTTGCTTTTTGAGATGATATAAATCTAACGGATTGTGTTAAATGGGCATCATCTCATATCGATCACAGGCCTCTGAATTGAACTGAATCAAAATCGAATCGTTACAGACTTTGTGATATCAGCAAATATTGTATCGATGTCCAAATAATTGATATAATATCGTATCGTGATGAAACTTGTGATTTACACCCCTAATTGCAACCTCTAAAAAATGTCTCCTGAAATAAGTAAAAGCCTCAATGCCAATCAACAGTGACTAGCTCCGTAATGCTAGTAAACATTTGTCCTTTTTGGTATTATTTAAAAAGAGTGGCTACAACATTTTTGGAACTAAATTCTTAACCAGGGCTGCATTTTCATTATAGATTAATATAATTAAGATTATTTTCTTCTTGAATCAATTGTTTGGTCTTTTAAAACATCTAAAAATAGTGAAACATATCCATCACAATGTCCTGGAGCCCAAGGTGACATCTTGAAATAGCTGTCCATCTCTAAATAGCATCTTGAAATGTATCTAACCAACGGTCCAAAACCCAAAGAAATCTGGTTTATTATGTTAGACGAAGAAAGGAAGCACTTTTGAGAGGCTGGAACCATGAAATGTTTCGCATTTCTGCTTGAAAACCAATTTTCCTTAATTATCATAATAGTTGCCGATTAATTTTCTGTCAGTCAGTTACTAATCCTGCTTCAACATGCTGTTTACCTGAGGCAGTGTGTGATGGAGGTATTCTGTTCTACATCCACAGAAAGGTCCAGAAAGTCCTCATCTTTGCTGCTTATCTGAAGAGAAAAGGGACATCAAAATAAGTTAAAAGCAACTAAACTCAAATACCAGACAAATGTGTCATTGTATGCAGTTCTATTGTATTTTCCTAAAATATTGTTTGCACTTACACTGACAGAAACTAAAGCACAAACAACCTGAGCTTCTCTCTGACCTTGAGCCAAGAAGCTTCACCCGTGTAATGTTTACTACTCCCTGAAATCAGCAGCAGGACTGTTTGATGTGAATGAAACATGTTCAAACAAGACTCTGGTAGAAGATGTTTGGTGTAAAGCCACTTAAGCTTCCCCCCCTCCTATGAAAACAGCAGCGAGGCGTCTTACCGTTTCACAGGTGAGGCAGCGTGTCTCATTGGTCAGAGTGCCTTGGAAGATCTCGTGGACCCAGGTGGAAGCGGGCGTGGCGTTGCTGTTGTTGTTCTGAGAGTCCAAAGTGCCGTTGGCAAGGCGGCCGTTGGTCTTGTCCTGCTTTCTCTCCTCCTGAAGCAGATCCGCGATGGTGTTGAGCAGGTAGTTTAGGAACTCGTGAGCATCCTGCTGCATGTAATTGTCAAACAGCTCTGAGGAAGAAAGAGCAAGAGAGAGACTTTAGAGATCCAATTCTGCTTTTTCGGTATTCTGTAAGGAATTTTAAAGCATTTTTTTAAGTGATGATTTGAGTGATTCTGCTATAGCTTCTTGTGATCACACCAATCTCCCAGTTTCCTCTCACCATTCTCTTTGCGAAGCCGTGTGATGAACTTCTTGGGTGGTATGACGCCCACTTTCCTCTTCTGGTTGGCGATACTGTGAAATAGGTCGGCCAGGCAGGTGAGCAGGTTCTCCTTCCGCCGAGGCTGACTGCGGTAGGCCAAGATCTTCTCCCGAAACGGTCGGCAGAAGTACAGAGCCTGCAGCACCGAGTTGCAATAGCAGGTGTTTCCAAACTAAAAAATTCACATATGAAATGCAGTCGAATCAGTTCAGAGTACCAGTCAGGTGGATTGTATACAAAACACAGACATCATTCACTTACATTGACCAGGCCAAAGTAGTGCTCATTGACCGGAAACTGCTCAGATCCAATCTCTTTCTCCAGAGCAGAGGCATTGGCGCCCTGTAAAATGCACAGAAAGAAAAAACTTTTATAAAAGAAGACATATCTTGAGTTCAGATATTATCTTAAACAAAACGATGACAAAAACACACCAACTGAATCAGTTAGTAATGCCAAATTAGATTGGCATTTTCAAGGTTATTCGTTGCAGATAAACAAAAAAAACTAATGGGTGCTTAAAAACTCCAACACTAAGCATTTTCCCCATGTCACCTCCACTCTGCCTTTTTATGCCATTATAGCAAGAATACATTACTTAAGCAGCTGATCGATAGTCCAGTGTTGGTCATGTATGGTTGTGGAAGATGTGTATGAATGTGAAATTTATATATGTTTGGAAAATTTGAATTTTATTAGTGTAACACAAATATGATGTTGTATATAGTATGTATGTGATAAATGTAATGTACTTGATTTTAGGAACCCCAGGAAGACTAGCTGGTGCCATTGGTATCAGCTAATGGGGATCCTTTTTAAATAAATAAATAGCTAAAAGCATGCATCATTTTTAACTGACAGTAAAGCTGGGATGTCTCTGGACAAACACACATCAACTGAATCAGTAAGTAATGCCAAATTAGATTGGCATGTTCAAGGTTATTTGTTGCAGATAAACAAAAAACTAATGGTTGCTTAAAAACTCCAAGACTAAGCATTTTTATTCCATTATCACCTCCGCTCTGCCCTTTTATGCCATTATAGCGAAAAGCATCATCTTTAACTGACAGTAAAGTTGGGATGTCCTTGGCCAGAGCTTACACTCAACCGAAAAAAAAGGTTTTAAATGTAAAGCTCAGCTAAAAATGACTAAATTGCATGTGTCAGAATAGAAAATATGCATGATGCAATAAGTAGATAGCAACAAACTGCAGAGTGGACATGAAACCTGGAGGGCTGGACCACAACTGCGCAGCTAATGTTAAATCATGTCGTCATTTACTTTTTTATTTAACCTTTATTTAACCAGATTAGTCCCATTGAGATTAAGAACCTCTTTTCCAAGGGAGACCTGGCCAAGATGGTCAGCAGCAAGAACACAAAGATGCAGACACAGACACAAATAGAGATAAAATACAATTCACAAACACTAAAAGCACTAAAATTTGCATTAAAAGAGAACTATCTAAAGACAAATGGGGGGAGACCAAAATGAACTTTTGTGGGAGTCAGCTGAACAACAAGGGAAGCTAAAACCATTGGCATGCCTGAAAGTCTGCTTCTAAAGCCATCATTTTAGATTTAAAAATATTTAATGATACCAGCTCCTTGATTTTTAGGTCATTTTGGAGCAAATTCCAGGCTGAGGGTGCAGAATATGCAAAAGCCCTTTCACCAATTTTTGGGACAGTAAAGTTGGGATGTCCAGTGCTTACACTCATCCAAAAAAAAGGATTTTAAATGTAAAGCTCAGCTAAAATGACAAAATTGCATGTGTCGGAGTAGAATAATATTCATGATGCAATGATGTAGGTGGACATGAAACCTGGAGAGCTAAATGGTTGTGGAAGATGTGTATGAATGTGAAATGTATATATGTTTGGAAAATTTGAATGTTATTAGTGTAACACAAATATGATGTTGTATATATGCATGTATGTGATAAATGTAATGTACTTGATTTCAGACCCCAGGAAGACTACTAACCATTGGTATCAGCTAATGGAGATCCTTTTTAAATAAATAAATAGCTGAAAGCATGCACCATCTTTAACTGACAGTAAACTTGAGATGTCTCTGGACAAAAACACACCAACTGAATCAGTAAGTAATGCCAAATTAGACTGGCATTTTCAAGGTTATTTGTTGCAGATAAACAAAAACTAATGGTTGCTTAAAAACTCCATGACAAAGCATTTTTATTCCATTATCACCTCCACTCTGCCCTTTTATGCCATTATAGCTAAAAGCATCATCTTTAACTGATAGTAAAGTTGTGATGTCCCTGGCCTCTGCTTCCAAAAAAAAGGGTTTTAAATGTAAAGCTCGGCTAAAAATGACTAAATTGCATGCATCAGAATAGAAAATATGCATGATGCAATATTGTAGATAGCAACAAACTGCAGAGTGGACATGAAACCTGGAGAGCGGCTCCACAACTGCGCAGCTGATGTTAAATCATGTCGTCATTGCCTGCGTTATTAATGTCTGCTAGTAAAAGGCCAACACTTCAGGTTTTTTTCCTCCACAGTTTTCTTTACACCATGCTGCAGATTAATCAGTGTGAAGACATCCATTATCCAGCTGTGGTCCAGTTGTTGGTCGTGACGTAACACTGCTGTTAGCTCTAACGCTAGTTAGCTTGTTAGCTTGTTAGCTGTGTGAATCACAGAATTAACCGCTTTTCTTTATAACCACACGGTTTAAAAGCGGATCGCAGCGGAGCAACTGTTTCCCTAACACCTTGTAGTGTGAGTAATGTTAGTATGAGACTGCGCTGGACTCACCATGGTACAAAAAGAGGCAAATTTGGAGACAGTCATTAGGATTTCCATCCAGCTAGCGCCATCTTCAACCACCGCCGTCGCGCGCTGACAAGACTGGGCTGGTTCACCCTCGTGAGGCGATAACTGCTGAGAGCTCGCGACGGAACGGAAAGGTCCAACGGGTCCAAGAAAAACGAGAGCGTTCACTGCCGGGTGTTTCCGGGTTCGTTTTAATCACGCTCGGTAAAGCGGATAAAAGCTTCGTTTTGGGGTTAAAAGTGTCATATTAGGACGCTTTTAACCTTCTGAGGACATCTTAGTAGTCGGAAAGAATTTATATGATGTTAAAATCTTTGATGACGTAACTGTAGGCTACATATCGTCAAAAAATTAAAGGTTTGCCCTGCTGAAGTTT
This sequence comes from Sebastes umbrosus, assembly GCF_015220745.1. Classification (NCBI taxonomy): domain Eukaryota; kingdom Metazoa; phylum Chordata; class Actinopteri; order Perciformes; family Sebastidae; genus Sebastes; species Sebastes umbrosus. The sequence continues at coordinate 11,349,155 of NC_051289.1, forward strand.
TGCGCATGCGTATTATCATGAATAGCTGTAAATGATATCGCACTTAGTTTAAAGCTGATCCAGTTGAAAGAATAAAATATCTGTTTTTTTCACAATATAATAATTGTATTTTAGCAGCCGCAGTCATATGTTTTCCCCTTCTTGCCATTTACATTAACTGTAAACACTAAAATCACGTTTGTACGAGTATTATATTATTGTACATTTTTATTCTTATTCTTATTTTATTCTAACGTTTTATTTAATTCTTGTTATTATACTATTTGTCTTGCACCAACAAAGCCAAAGAAAATTCCTCGTGTATGCCCCTTACACCTGGCAATAAACACCTTTCTGATTCTGATTCTGATTCTGATTCTGATTAGGGCCACATTGAGGGGAAAAAAAATCTGAGATTTCGTGAATAAAGTCTTAATATTACAAGAAAAAAATCGTAAAATGTTGAGAATAAAGTCGTAACTTTACGAGAAAAAAATCTTAAAATTACGCGAAAAATGACGTAAAATGACGAGAATGAAGTCATAACTTTACGAGAAAAAAGTCGTAAAATTACGAGAAAACAGTCGTAAAATTACGAGAAAGAAGTCGTAGAATTACGAGAATAAAGTCGTAACTTTACGAAAAAAAAGTCGTAATATTACAAGAATAAAGTCGTAACTTTACAAGGAAAAAAGTCATAATATAAGAAAAAAGTCGTAAAAAACGAGAATAAAATCATAACTTTACAAGAAAAAAAGTCGAAATATTACGAGAATGAAGTCATAATATTACGGGGAAAAAGTCGTATAATTACATTATTATTATTTATTATTTCCTTATTTGTGAAACCTAAACTAAAGTATAACATCACAAGATGCTCCACGTTCCTCATTATCACACTATTTCCCCTCTAAAATAACACGTAAAAGCTATGACTTTATTCTCGTAATATTACGAATTTTTTCTCTTAAAAGCTATGACTTTATTTTCATAATTTTACAACTTTTTTTCTCGTAAATTATCATTTAGTTCAGGCACTATCGCGGCCTGCCTCTGTTGTATCAGCGTCACATCTCATTTGGCTCAGGCGATATCTCGGCCTGCCTCTATCTGTATTTCACAAGGCGGAGTTTGGGGTCCTTCCATCTCTCTTTCCGCCGTACCCGCCATCTTGTAGAGACCGGCGGTAAGATCCTCTCCGTCTTAAATGCTATTTTCTTACTTTATTATCATATAATTCAAACACTATTACATCCATAAATGCACCACAGGTTTTCCTCTTACATCTCAGTGGGTTATTATAGTTTAAAAAGCGTTATATTGAGTGATATTCTCGGTTTAAAGTGAGCAGGAGCAGCAGCGTGGCTCTCTCCATGTGGGCCTGCGGAGCGTTTAGCAGCAGCAGCTTCTGTAGCACCGTGTTGGACCCGCTGTGATGCAGACACAAACACGGCGTTTGTCCTGGATATTAGGACGTTTTAACTAGACTGTAAAGCTGTGGATGCTGTGCTGCTTAACGTGACATCAGTGGTACCTGTGCTTGACATGTAGCTCGTTACTACCCTTTACATTAGCATATTGTCTCTTATTCAGACGGTGTAATCAGCAGCTTAGTAGTGTTAAATAACCTATTGATCAGAAATAATCACCATTATGTGCGTGTGATAGGGATGTACTTGACAATTGTTGTTGTCATTCACTTGGATCAGCTGTTTAAACACACTTTAACCTGTGTGGCAGCTAACTTGGTTGTTATATGGTGCCTTATGATAGTTTCCATTAGTGTGTGGTGCACTGAGGTGGAAACAATGTAGATTTTTACAATGATTATATATTGACATGTCATTTTCCATCTGTTTCCATATGTTTACAATGGCATAAAATCTTCATGCGCTATCATTTGCAGTATTTGTGTTGTTTACAACTTACATCGCACTTGAGTTGTAGGCTATATAGATATTTTATTTATTATTTTATTAAGTCATAAATGTCATTCGTGCTATTTATATAATATTTATGTAAACACCATTTTTTTTCACTACTCATGTACATAACAGTCCTGTCTATATTATTTACCTTTATTTGTCCAGCTTTGTTATCCTTGCTGTTAGTTCTATTTCTCTGCAAGTACATCAAGAAAAATCTGTCAAATTCATTGTATGTGCACACGTACTTGGATCTTCAAGCTCCATCATCATGACTAACTGAAGTGTATTTCCTCTCAGTAATCAGGCATCATGACGAACACCAGAGGCAAGAGGAGGGGTACCCGGTACATGTTCAGCAGGCCATTCCGCAAGCATGGTGAGTACACATTTAAAGGGTAGCATTTTATATCAGACCACACTTTGAGTGTATTTTTTAGTAATTGTGTATTAGGAAATGTGGCTTTTAGAGCCGCTTCTCAAATCTGTGCAAAATAACATGAATTAATTGGTTTGCGTTCACTTCACAGGCCCCATTCCCCTGTCCACGTACATGCGCATCTACAGGAAAGGAGACATCGTTGACATCAAGGTAGGGCACAGCAGATGTGTTGACGAGTATTCTTGTTTGGGTGATCAGTTGGCAAATTCAGGCCTTTTGTGTAAACAGAACTGAGTCACCTACTGGTAAACACTAGGGACGTCATGGTACCAGAAAGCTAGTAGTCGATACCAATACCAGTGAATTTTCACTGTTATCAATACCAATTCGATACCACGGTAAAAAAAACAATAAATCCCATGTAATTCAACACGCACTCCTTTTATTATAACATTTGAACGTAACAAAACAGAGGCATGTAGCCTTTAAGTAATAAAAAATAAAAAGAAACGTCTATTAACATTGCAGAACAGAACAGTGGCATGTAGTTTAAGTATTTAAAACAAACAATATCGTCTGGATGTCTGTCTTTGAGGTAATTTGCTAAATTGGAAGCATTTCCTCCTTTGGAAAGAAAAGTATGACGGCTCCGTTACTGCACCGCGTACTGTTTTTTGCGAATCTATTATTACTCCTTGTAAATCCGCCTCGAATGCAAAGTACTTCCATACCCGACTCTTGCTATTTGTTTTCTCAACGAGTTGAGGCGGAGGTAGCGGTAGCGCTGCAGCAGCTGCCATCTTTCACGTCTCGTGTTGTTTTTTTCCGTGCTGTTACGGCGTTCTTCTTCCTTCATTTCGCGGCAGATGAGAACACTTGTAAGCGTATACCCCCCATTAGATCCAGAAGAATCGCATCTCCAGTACCTCCGCTCCGGTACCAAATGACCATTACAGGCATCGTTCGGTACCAAAGAAAACGAGTACCGTCACATTTTTAGAATTTTGGTACTGAAGTATCTGTTCTCGTGACATCCCTAGTAAACACGCATACATAGAATAACATAACTCCACTCCAAAAAGACAACAATAATTACTTTAAAATTTGAAACACATTGCTTCCATGTTGTGGCGACTGATGGTAACAAGGTGACTTAGTTGTTGCTGAATAATACCTTGTTAACATGTGATATCTTTTCAGGGCACAGGTACCATTCAGAAAGGAATGCCTCACAAGTGCTACCATGGCAAAACAGGACGTGTCTACAACGTAACCCAACATGCTGTCGGCATTATTGTCAACAAGCAGGTCAAGTAAGTAGGAAGTGCATTTATTCTTAATGTTTACTTGTATATCTTCGAGCTGGCACACACCAAAGGATCTAAAACTTCAAACTAATAATCAATTATTTAAAGACGTTCCATTCTGGTAGTGCATACAGGATGGTAAAGAGGATCACAGACTGTGATTCGTTGACTAGTTCTCAGTTGTTATCCAGATACCAGTGGTGTCATCATCGTGAACCTGACGAGGGTTGCGCGGGCCAATCTGGTGTTTGCTTCTGTCTCAGGCCAGTTTAAGACGGATCACAAGAGTCTTTTTTTATCGAAGTCACATTTAATAAAAAGGTGGAGTGCACGTTCTTAACCATCCTTCAGATCCTCATTGTTATCTTGACATTTTTATTCTGTTACTTGTAAGTCCTGGCTTTAGTCTTTGGTGTGTACTTGCTCATACACTTCATCTAGAAGGAGAGATGTGACCCCCATCTTCACTTTGCCACCAGGATTGTTCATGTCCTCAGTGGTCATTCACATGGGGAAAAGTATTTCATCCTTAAGCACCCCAGTCTAACTCCTGTTTGACCCGGGGCTGTGTTGAGGAGACAGCAGAGAAAAGTGCAAATATTGAAACAGCGTTACTTTTAATTTTGAGCAAAAGATACCGGTCAAGTTGTTTTGATTTTATGTGTATAGATATGAGCTCATTTATGTGTTTGTTTCTCACAGGGGCAGAATCCTGGCCAAGAGGATTAACGTGCGTATTGAGCATGTGAAGCACTCAAAGAGCAGGGACAGCTTCCTGCAGCGTGTCAAGGAGAACGAGGCCAAGAAGATGGAGGCCAAGCAGAAGGGCAGCTGGGTGGAGCTGAAGCGACAGGTAGGAAATGATGCAGAATTACTTTGTTTAGTGTACATCAAATTGAAACAATTTTGAATTAAAATTTTAAATTCATTTTTAAATGGGATAGCAAAAGTCCCAATGGTATTTTGTGTTAATTAATCTTAGTAATCTAGAAATTTTAAGTTGTAACTGTATTTGCAACTGAAGCGGTCTGCTTGTTTTTGTAATATTTAACACATTTCTCTGTCAGTTTTCTTTGGAGTTTCTGTTGATATCATCTAAAACCACCCTTTTTCTTGTCTCTTCAGCCTGCTTCTCCCCGTGACGCTCACTTCGTCAGCACCAAGAAAAACGTGCCAGTGCTGCTGGAGCCCATCCCCTACGAGTTCATGGCATAAAAGTGCTCACCAAAATAAAAATATTTGTACACACGCCGCTCGTCATGTTGTCATCTGTTCACACATGTGAATTATGTTAATAGGTTGGTGTCATGATGTGCCGTCACTCAGTGATGATTCTCCTCCTTTGATTGATGATGAAATCAATTGCACTTTACATTTCACCGACGATCTGAGAGTGATTGGCACACATGTCACAAGCATTTTACATCCTCACACTTACACTTGTCCAATCCACAAGGTTTATCCCATCTGTCAACTGGCAACCTGGGCACCAATTAAATACCTCACAAATGGGTGTTTTCACTGAATTTCCTGATTAGGTCTTGCTGTTTTAGTGTGTATAGACAATGGATCTATTAAAGCAGAGCAACTTGAATCTTTATCAAGCCTTTTGATGCAAATGTTTTTACTTTGAAGATGTTTTGACATGATACATGAAAAGTTAGTTTAAGTAATAAACAGTTTCAGGGTCCAGATACTGTGCATGCTCACTTGCTGACATGTCATACTGGGACACTTGAATAGAACCGAGCCATCGTTAATGTGATCGGTAACACCTTTGCTTTTCCCTCTGAGTCCTACTAAGCCCTCACAGGTGTTCTCACTTAAACTTGCCGATTTTTAGTCCTCACTGTGGGTTTTTATTTCATTTTAAATTAAACTGGTTTTGAAAAGATGACAGACCTATTCAGTGTTTTTAGAGACATACAATTTCCCTTCAAATAAATATAATACAGTATATTTTGTATTATACATAAGGCTCACTGTGGGTATGTACAGGCCATGATCTCCTGTTCCTTCTGTTAAAATAAGACAACTTGCACCTTTATTGTTCAAGTGGGAATGATGCTTCAATCTGAGTAGAGCTCTGATCAGATGTAATTGAGAACACCTGTGTGGTTGTACGTGTCATTTGAAGTTGCCCAGTTAAGCTAATATAAGACAGTCATGATGGTGTCCACAGTTTCAGAGGGTAACTTGCAGTTAAACCTCTTCACCCCCTGACAGTGCAGAAGTCATTACAAACTCGTGCTGTTTAGCAAAACATTGCTGAAACCCACAGAGCTCTATACTGAACTCTATTGGAGATTCTGAAGTTTCTAAAGATGACGCACATCAGCCTGAATTATGGGGAAATGTATCAAATGATGCACAAGACAAATATAATATTATTGGTTATTGCAGCCATATAAAAACCCTCAGTATCACCATATATCACATAACCCTTAAACTAAGATTTGAAGCAAGCAGATACAGAAAATGTTTATGATGCTGTCTGACAGTAGAAGAAAAGGGCTTTTTTTTTCAACCATAAAACTACTTAAAGGGGAAATAAAATGGAACTGGGTACTAAGGAGTTAATTGTATATGGACTGGAGGCATCAGTATGCCACTGGATTGGTGGCTGTGAGTACCTCAAGCCAAGTTGAACATATCAGCCAAAGGAGATACTGTATGACAAATCATTCAGTCCCTTTCTTATAGTGGATGCCACAGGTAGAGTTTCTGCGGTACTAGAACAGTAGGTGGCAGTGGTCACCAGGATATGTGTCAAGCTTAGAATAAACATCAGGCTCCTTGCTGAATGAAAGCAACCTTACTGTAAAAAACTGAATTGGGATGTTATTAATGGAGTTAATGAGTGTCAAAATTGTGCTTTATTGGATTGTGAACCATATTTTGTCATACACTGTCAATAGCCCTCTAACACCAAAATATTCACTGCTGCTCTTATAGATTATCATTTTTAGTCTTATTAATGCACACATTTTTAAATATGTACATATCATCTGTCACTGTCAGTATAAATCCTAGAGACTACATACAGTATATAATCATCTTCACATCTGTACATAATCATCCAGTCCCTGTATATCCATTCAGTATTTATTTCTTTGCAGTATTTGTATTGTTTACAACTTACAGAATACTTGAGTTATAGGCTATATAGACGTTTTATTTCTTATTTTATTGTTAGTCATTGGTGCTTTTTATATAATATAATAATATTAAACACCATTTTTTCACTACTTGTCTTACATAACAGTCCCATCTATATTATTTACCTTTATTTGTCCAGCTTTCTTATCCTTGCTGGTATTTCTATTTCTCTGCAAGTACATCAACAAAAAACAGTCAAATTCCTTGTATGTGCACACGTACCTGGGAAAATAAAGACGGATATGTTATACATACGACTTGTCACAACTTTGGTTGACATATGTTTGGATTTTGGGCAAATCATGATATAGCCAGGGAGAATGGCACTTTTAATAAATTATCTGTGTCATCAGCTGCAATACACATTGCCTTTGTTAACCTTTTTTGTTGTCTTTTGTGAATGAGCGGGTAGAAGTTATAGTGGTTCATCTTTTAAGGTGACAAAATGGTGAAATTCTTCCCTTCTTCAAGAACATCTTTATATGTTTTTTTTTTTTTTTGTATTTTCCTCTGGATAAAACTAAAATCCATATGAGTCATACCCGTGTGTGTGTGTGTTTGTGTGTGAACTGCCTGTCACGGTGTGTGTGTATGGAGCACTTGATGTGTGCTGTTTAATCAGTGGAGGCTGAATGGCTGGCTGGTTATGTGACAAATAGGTTATCTCATCGCACCTCAGTACTTTACCCAATATTTACACGAATTAGGACGAGTTTACAGAGATAGGGAGCAGCTGACAGGATCAAGTGTGTGTGTGTGTGTGTGCGCGTGAGACCCGGAGGGAGAAGGCCAACAGTGAATCACTATATGAAGGATTATATTTAATTTCTGTGGATGCATTACTTGAATTTCTCGGAGTACAGGAGATATAGAAGAGATATAAGTCTATTCAAAAAGAGGAAAGACACTAATCCTGTCCTGGACAATGGTGTTGAGATAAACCTTTGTTCACCCTCATAACCCTGCAGGCCATGAGGTCAGGGAGCTCAGACACGGGTCTTATCAGGACAGAGTAATAAGTATCCAACAACCTGAGGAGAACCAGGAAAAAAACAGATGGAAAAATGAAATGCAATCAATCAATGAGCGGGTTGGCAGCCAAAGCCCTTGGTATTGATCTGGATTTAGCTCGTAGTATTTAGATAAGGCGAATGGTGCCTCTATGTTTTTGTAAATTCCCACAGCTTTTAGCAAGGAGCACTTAAATAGTGGATTGAAAATCATTCATCATGTATATACTGCTTCAATTTCTATTTTTTTTTTTCAATTTTAATGAATCGATACTGTTTTAGATTTCTCCTTATAGCATGATATGATGTCAACCCTGCCTATACATCTACAGTAAGTCCTTTGTGTGTGTTCTCACAGATACACCAGAGTGTCATGTGTGTGTGGCACTGACTCATGGGAGTTACTGATTGAAGGAAGACAAAGTAAACAGAGAAGGAGAGAGAGGGAGAGAAAGCAAGCGAGAGGGAGGAGGGCACAAAGACGAGGATGGTGGATAAAAGCCGTGGAGCACTATGAACTCCTTAATCACACATGTTTGACACACACAGATTGAGTCTGTCAGCTCAGCCAGCAGCCGTATCGACCCGCGGTGTTACATATTAACCACACACACACACACACACACACACACATAGTAGATAATTGGATATGGACACCGCTGATGCAAGAGGAGTTGTGTGTGGAAATGTTGCACGATATGAAATTTCACAATTGATCAGCCTCACCTGATCACACTTAATTTAAAGGGCGGGTTCACCCAAATTACAAAATGTTTTCTTACACTTGTTTCTAGTGTTCTCGAGCCACATGGATATTTTTGGGTCCAAAATAATTCACAATAACAATATTATCGTGGTATCTCTAGAAAATTTGAAAAAATATAAGTAATGCTATCAGTTAAATTAATCTTTCACTTTGTTTGTTGTGCATTTTTTCTATTTGTTGGCAAACGAATTACATTCAAAATACGAGTGTAGGGAGTTGGAGAAAGAGTCTGTAACCATAACTGTAAATATAAGTTTAAAGTTTAGTTTATTTGTAGAGCACATTTAAAAACAACAGAAGTCGACCAAAGTGCTGTACATTGGCAAAAGAACAATACTATATAAAAGAATCAATAAAACATAATAAAAACACAAGAGGGGAAAACTTAAATACAACCAGAAGTCAACCAAAGAAAACAGAACAGGAGGGTACAGTTCAAGGAATTAAGGTAGGTATTGAGTTGGGTTTTAAAAGAATATTTAAAATAATTTAATTATTATTTAATAATTTAAATTACACAAAATGTGTATTATTTACATGATATCACGGCTATTGTCAATTCCTCGATATCGTGACACTCCTATTTGGAGCTGCTGAAGAAATAGTCCCTATAACTGTTGGCAATGTGTTCTGAGGAATATGTAGAATAAAAGGGACTCTTAGTTTTTTGCTGTTTAAAAAAAACATTTGTCAAAAACTCTCTGTCTGGTCCTTTATTTGAGTCACAGTAAAAATATCAAAGTTTTTAATCTTGCATTCAAAATCATACTTAAGCGTAAGTACAAAAGTTTTGTCAGAAAAATGAGCTTGAAATATCAAAAATAAAAGTACATGTTATGCAGAATGGACCAAGTGTTCAAATATTATATGTATGATAATTAACATATATTATATTATATATATATAATAACGATTGTAAAGCCTCTTGAGGTAAATTTGTGATGTGTGATATTATATAAATATAGTTGATTTTACCAGATTTGAGTTGATTATTATTCTTATTGATGCATTCATGTGTCACTTTTTTATTTTAGTGGCAGGTTGAGGTTGAGCTAATTTGGAAAAATAGGAGTCTATAACATTCATCATCATATTTTATAAGCTCATCATACATTTGTACAAAAATCTTAATTTTTAAAAGTAATCATACTGTCATTAAAATGTATTTAATATTTAATTTAAAAGATAAATATAGTAGAGTAAATAATAAAATATTCCCTCTGAAATTAAGTGGACTTGAGGTAACATAAAATTAAATACTGAAGTAAAAATTCCACTATATGAAATTGTTTTGTATTGGGGTGAAGCCTTTAAACAAAAAAAATTAAACTCTGTTCTCCTTACCCCCCTCCCTCTCCAAAACCTCACCATCCCTCATACTCTCCTCCTCTTTGAAGAAAAGAGGCCCTCAGTGGTCTTGAGCGTAATATTTGTGACTGTGATGAAAGCGAGGGTGTGACTGTGTGTCCACATCATGTGTGTGTGTGTGTGTTTGGGAAAGGCCTGGAGCTTTGACAAAAGCTCAAGGAAATCCCACTGCAGGCCAAACAGAGTGTATCTCTGTTACGCTGATAGGTGAGGTGATAGAGCTTGTGTGGTTATCAGAGACTGGGGGAGGCATGGTCATATATGTGGATATTGGGCCAGCTGTATTGATCCTGGCCCTGACAGCAGAGGTGGGGGGGGGGCCGGATGAGAAGAGCAGGAGGCTGATAATGGTGTCAACTGACCCAGGCGTGCTCACCTGAAGCGTGGGAGGGCACCGAGGTAACGCCCAACAGGCTCTCAATAGGTCTTATTCACAAAAAGTCAGTCAAAGGTTTCACTATGAGAGCATGGCATGTGCTCAGAGGGTGATTGCTAATGTTTGGACAAGCAGATAGTGTTCTTGGATTGTCTCTGTCTTTTTTTATAACGCCTTAAAATGCTGTCTTTTTGTTATCTAAAGCAAGTCTACATAAGTTTTGAAAGAAAAAATAACCCTTACAAATGAAAAGTTAAATTCATAAACAAACGCACTCTTGCTCAATTCAATACACTCAGGGGGTTTGTTGTTACAGGCTTACTTAGGGTAGTGGCTAGAAGGGAGCCCGCAAACTGGGGAAACTCTTGCGAGATTGTTAAAGTATTGACCTCAAATAGCCTAGTTAAGGTTAGGCATTGACCTTGAGGTTAGGATAGGTTGTCAGGCAGCGAATCCAGAGTTTTTGCAAATTTTTGCAGATCTCAGGTCAGATTTCGCAATTTGCAGGCTCCCTTCTAGACACGACCCTGTATTAGCAGATATTACTAACTGTTTGTTTTGTTGACTTTATGACTCTTCTGTAGTTGTGCTATTGTTACCCAGAATGTTAACCAGTAATAAAGTTACATTGTCTCGCCTTAAGCAGTTTGGTATAATCTTTAATATTTGAATTTCTGCTTTAATTAAATGGCAGTTTTAGCATTTACATTGACTTAAAGGTCCAGTGTTTTGGATTTAGGGGGATATAATCACCTGAATTATGTTTTTGTGAGCTCAGAATGAGCCCTTCAGCCCTTCTACACAGAGTCCGCCATGTTGCACAACCATGTTTCTACAGTAGCCCAGAACGGACAAACCAAACACTGGCTCAAGAGAGGGCCTTTCATGTTTTTAAGTTACCTGAAGGCCACCGTAGACAAACTCGGAAAGGGTGTGGTGAGCGGAGTTGGTTGCAATCTGCAACCTCACCACAAGATGCCACTAATCCTACACACTGATCCTTTAAAGCAGTACCCCGCCACCCAAACTGGGAACCATTTGACAAAAATGGGGGGAAAGAGCATAGGGGAATGACATGCAGCAAATAGTCCTGCCAGCTGGGAATCAAACCTACGACTTGCCATTCAGGGCATTTGTGCCTATGTGGTATGCGCCCTAACCACTTGGCACATCAGGTTGCTCAACTATGTAACTTTTAAAAGAAGAAATAAATTGTCTTCTTCTCCATAAATAATGCTCTGCACTGGGGTAATAATAATAATATTCATTAATATTAATACTATTAATATAGTATTATATTATTATTATTATATTTATTATTATTATTTATTATTATTATTATTATTATTATTATTATATTATACTATATAATACTATTAATTAATAGTAATAATAATAATGCACTGGGGTTCCAAGTAAGGCTGTAGCAGCAAATCAGTGTATTGAATTGAGCGATCGTGGGTCTCTTTGCTGATGAATTATATGAATTATATTTTCAAAGAATGTGTCATTTCTTCTTTCTATAGTCCCATAGCGTAGCTCTAAAGGCTGAGAAAGGTTGATTTAGTTCAGGTTTATGGGTCACAAAGGATCTCAGTGAAGACTACTTTCTGACAACAATAAATCACACCTATCAGAAAACAATATTGGAGGGTTGATAAGATTAAGATTACGGCAGTAAATTCGGTGTGTGTGTGATTAATGGAGACAGACAGTCGCCTCTCTCCCTGCTTGCGCACCACGCACACACACAGCAGATCGGCAGATAGGAAGGCATACTGCAAGGAGCCTGGGTGACATTTTTAAAGCCTGAATCAATCAATGTGGAGGAAAGAGTCATGGACGTTTATAATGTTTGAGTATCACTGTTAAACTCAGGGGCCTAAATCATTTTCTAGCATCTTACATGTTGCATCACCTGTGCTACAGTCCTGCACAGCTGAGTAACTGCTGAACAAGAGGTTTTATAAATGTGTGTAAAAAAAGCATATCCATTTGTTGTAGTAAAAATGCTTAAATGTTAAATCTCTTGCATACTTTTCCACCTTCAGTGAGGTAGGACACCCCTCTTTTCCTGCTCTAATTGGTACATCCCAATAAGATAAATTGAGCACAGGTGAGCTGCTGGTTGCAGGTCAGTAAGTGTCGTGCCCCTTTATTACTAGTTTTGTCTGTAACCACAACACCACATCTGACATTGAAATTAAATTAAATTAAAGATGGGGGAGAGGTTGCAAAGTCAAAAAAGCTTTGTTTGCTCTTTTTTTGATTGTAAAGCTACGTTCAGTAAGTCATGGAAGCTAGAGGCTCATCTTTGCAAACACACAGGATTGGTAAGTGAACTGCTAAGACGCCACAAACCGAACAAATGACATGAGAGAAAGTGGACACATCATTACATAATAGTCGATATTGTGTTTGTTTGTTGGGATTATGTTTCCCTAACCTCAGAAACCGTTCTCCTGTGAGAACTGTGACAAGAGCTTTTGCACTCGTTACCAACTCACCAGACATGAGCTCAATCACAGTGGGGAAAAACCACACAAGTAAGCCTCTATATTCCCTATTTGAAATAACTAGGAGTAGTAAAATGTGACCTTTGGTGTGAACTGTTACCCGCTCTGGTCTCCAGGTGTCTGGCTGATGGATGCTCTGAGGCCTTTGTCACAAACACCAGCATGAAGAACCACATGGCTCGAGTTCACCAGCACCAGGAGAAGCGATATAAAGTGCAATAATCTTACAGTTTGCCTTTTCTTTTCTTACTTTGCCACAAGTAGGTGTTTACTGTGATGATGTACTGGCTTGCTTTTGTTCTCTTTCAGTGCGACCATCAGGGCTGTGGGAAGGATTTCAACAAGAGGAACCGACTGAAAGCACATACGTGTGAGCACCAACAGATTCTGCCATTTCAGTGAGTGACTATCTGATGCAAGAATAACTGTAATGTGTATCTGTCCTTGGCCATCTTCAAATCTTATTTATCTTTTGATTTAGTTGTACTTTCAGTGGTTGCACAAGAGAATTCCCTTCTCATGGAAAACTGAAGCATCATGAGAAACTGCATCAAGGTTGGTTGATAACTAGAAGGAATTGTATTTCCTTTTTAATTTGTGTGTTTAACAAATCTCTCTGCTTCCAGGTTACCCCTGTGAGAATGAAGCGTGTCCTTTTCAGGGAAAGACGTGGACCGAATATCTGAAGCACAGAAAAGAACATAAAGGTATGAATGTAATGCTGGGAACACTGTTTTAGTTGCATCCTATATCCTGCTACTCATGAGCTGTTTGAGTCACAAAGCAACTGTATTTTAAAGACTTCTCTTGTTCTCAGTCAAGGTGCCGTGTGGAGAGTGCAAAAAGCTGTTTAACAACGCCTGGTTCTTGCAGCAGCATGAGCTGCGTGTCCACTCCGGGGGGGAGAAGAGGAAGCTGTCGTGCCCCAGGAGAGGGTGTGCTAAAAAGTTCACTCGTCGCTTCAACTTGGAGAGTCACGTACTGGGAGACCATGAGGGCAAGAAGCCCTTTTGCTGTGTGTTTGCTGGCTGTGGGAAGAGCTTTGCCATGAAGGTAAATCTGCATTTCAATTTAATATTAAATGTTTGGTCCAAATCACAAACTACTTTCTTAAACTAGTGGTATCCAGTCACGCTGATAGTTTGGCTTTTACTTGACTTAATATGCACATTTGACATGTTGCTACAACCCCAACACAACAAGAGGTGAATGGAATTTAGTTGGTGGTGGTCAGAGTGGTGAAAAAAGTGTTTTTTTTTTCTTCTAAAAATATCATCATTTCTTTGCAGTGATGAAATCTAGACCTTACTGTATTAATTAGTTTCTCTTGAACTATTTTCTACAGAGGAAATGGTTACCAGTGTCACAGAAAAATGTTTTTGTCAAGATGCACTGCTTATTGAAATGTATTTTTCAGTGTTTTGAGCAGCACAAACTCAATTGCAGTTACCTTCATTACTTGTGTAGTGGCAGATATTTAAAAAAACAAAAAACTGAGCACATTAAAAACTGAAACTATATACATGGCTAGACCCACTACATGTGAGATGTTTTTTGAGATTTCTGGGTGATCTGTTGTTAAATGAAATCAAACAGTGTAGTTGGTAACTGGTCTCTCTGTTAATCAGGAAAGCCTGTGGCGACATGCAGTGGTGCATGACCCAGCAAAGAAAAAGCCGACGGTAATGTGTCCTTGTCAACTTTTTTTTTTTCTATAGTAAATATGACTTTTCTCCCCTCCATCTTGTCCTTATGTATTTTTTTTATATATATATATTTATATTTTTTTTGTTCCCCTTCCAGAAACTGCATCCTAAAAAGAACCAGCCCTGGCATCTGGCACAGAAGGTCAATCTGGCAGCTGCAGCCAATCAAGCGGAGACCAACAAGCTTACTGCGAAGCTGCGCAACACAACTTTAAAGGATAACAAATCTTGAGGCTGCATTATATTAAAAAAAAAAATGGCTTGTAAATGTTCATTAATGGTGAAGCAAATCACAATGTTTCTGTTGATATCCTTTGTTTATGCAAATAAGAAAATAAAGCCTCATTAATACAGCACTATACTCGCAATCTTTCTCGTTCCTGATAAACTGACCATTCCCACTAGCAAAGTGGGAAAATCATGCCGTAGAGCCGTCAATCCTTTGAAGGAAATGTTTATTAAACAAACAGAACACACATTCACACACATGTATAAAACTCCAGCTGATGGGACAGCTGGTTGTCATGGTGATGAGGCCTAAGGGCAGTTGAGCCCCCAGGGTGCGGCAGGTTTCTAATAAGGCCTGAGGCTTATTCAGCTGGATACAGCGCTGGTGTTGCAGAACATCTTCATTTTTAAAGTGATTACAGGTCATTATCCTAGATGACAAAGAGGATCACAGGCTACTTTATTAATTTTAATATTCTATCTCTACCTGCAACGATGCATCCACCTGAATACAGCCCTGGTTTCTACAACTGCCTGGTGAGGTGAACACGGCACACAGATCGCCTGTTAACAGTTGCAGTACCATTCCTCCCTGCGGGAGTGATGACAACATGACCATATGAACACAGCAGTGTGTTTGTGAGTGCAGTCTGTCGAGTGACGTGGCACGATCTGGATCAGTTCCCACCTGGTCAGGACAGGCTTGGTCCTGCTGGGTCTACTACAGTTCTGAATGCTTTTGGTCCTGGATTAAGCCCGGTATGGAGCGATGTACAGTAGCGTGTACCAGTTCACTTTGGCCAAGGTCGTTCCCGATATAGAACATTCTGGGTGGACTCGGTGTGGTGCGCAGCCTGCTCCTGATCTATACCAGGCTGCCGGGCCAGGAGACCACGGTGAGCGCCACCCGGCTGCGCTGCTCCTTCAGCATGGGCACCAGCGCGGAGTGGCTCATTCCCGCTGTCGACAGGCCGTTGACCGCCACGATCATGTCACCGCACCTAGGGCAACACCAAGAGACAGGTCAATATGGATTATAAACAGGACATGACAGCCATTCAAACAGCTCTACATTATGAAGACATTTGAGATGACAAACAATTGGTGTGGCAGGAAGCTTGAAAATACAGTTAAAGGATGAGGCTGTTTCTTTATCTGTTATTGTCAACAATTAATTAGAACTTGAGCTGAAATTATTAGTCAATTAATCGATCGATAATAAATTTATTGGCAACAAATCTGAGAATTGTTTAGGTACATTTTTAAGCAAAAATATCAAAAATGCATTGGTTCCAGCTAGGGGTGTCACAATATATTTAAAAATGAAATATTGATACACATATAATAATGTTGTGTAAATAATCCAGCGCCTCTTAAATCATTTTATATACAGTTATGATTACAGACTCGCTCTCCACCTCCTTACACTCGTATTTTGAGTATAATTAATTTGCCAAAAAAGAGACAAAATGCACAGAGCGGAGCGTTCACACTAATCAAACGAACTGGACTTTGGGGTCAAGTGTACTCGGATCTGGGCTCTGGGCCCGGGTCCCTGATGTGAAAGCCTCCTAAATGTTCCACCTCTACTTTTGAAAGGCAGAACAGGGTTTACCTAGCTTGTTTTTAACCTACAATAGCATAGCATTATGTTATGAAATATTCATATAATATGTGTACAAAGATGGGGTTTATTGGTAGCTGTTTGCAAAATTACAATAGATAAGATACTGATGACAGAGCAGAAAGGCCACGTCTATGAAGTTCAGTGGACCTTATTCAATAAGAGAGAAATATAAGAGTACAGTAAATATTTATATTTTCACGATTGATACACAAATGCAAGACCTTTAACTCAAATTCTCAAATAAACAGGTCTTCTGTCTTGAATTTTAATGATCATAATGTTGTTTAATATTAAAAGGTATACTTTTAAAATAAATAGTTAAGACAGAAAAAGACAGCGAACATAAAATGTTCCGTAGGCGTGGCCTATCATCACGCCACTCTTATCAACCACCAACTGGAGGTCACGGTTTATCTACCTGCCAATTCACCACCAGAAGCCACAGACAGTCACGTGACCAATAACTTATCACTCACTTGAGGCGGCCGTCGTAGTACGCAGGTGTGCCGAGGACGATGGTCTTGATAAAGAACGCCTGGTTGCCGTGACTTTCCTCGTATCCCCCGACGATGCTGAAGCCCCAGCTGCCCGGATGGCTCCTTCGCAGGACAATCTCATGACTACTGTGCAGGTAGCTGCAAGAAGACAGCAGAGTGAACAGGTAGTAGAGCCGGCTTTATCCTTCAAGGAGCAAAGATGCTGCTTCATCTCTAAAAAGAATTGTCTATTATGACTCTTAAAATCTATTAAAAGTAGAGGAAGATATCTACAAGTGGGGTAATTTCACCTCTTACAATTTGCAAATAATTATAAAATGACATCTAACCAGACATTCAAACAACCAATAAGCCCAGTCCAAAGCCTGAACATTTGAGTAATTAACATGGACAAACAATATCATACACTGATATATCAAAGAACATGTTACATTTATTATCATGACGGTAAATGTGACAATTTATTTTGATAATATATTTCAGTTCATACCGCCCAGACCCCAAGAAGAAGTGAAAAAGAGAGGAAGTACTCTCACCTGGGTAAGCCCAGCCACATGACCCATGAGGGGGACCAGTTGGCATCAAAGTCACTGTCATGCGTGTGAGGCAGCAGCTCGTCGTGGTCGGGCTCCTCCACCATGCTGACCTCCAGCACCCTCAGCTGGACCGAGGGCGAGGCGGCGCTGGCCTTCAGGGTGCCCACAGCCTCGCTGTGGCTCAGGTACGTCAAGTCCTGCCCGTTAATGCTCAGCAGGACGTCACCTGAAGGAGAAAGGAAGAAGATGCTGTAGTTTTCTGATGTAATGTTTTTGACCTGAATTGGCCCTGAGGGGGCGCTCACCTCGTTTGATTCGCCCGTCCCTCGACAAGCAGCCGTGTGGTTGGACGCTGGTCACGAAGATCGGCAGCTCTCCGCTCTTGCTGCCCCGCCCTCCTGCGACAGTCATGCCCAGAGACTCGAGGGGCTCCTTCTTCACAGTGATGTGTTTTTCTTTACAGGACACACACTGGGAAAGGTCCTGGGTAGAATCACACAGAGGCAACACATACACAAACACAGGTTCAGTCACCACAACAGAAAATGTGAACTTACTCTTTGTACATCATTGTTTTCAGTTTTTTACTCATTTGCACCAAAAATATATGTGTATGTTTATATTCTGAACTTAACCTGTTATTCCATATATAAAATAAATAGATAGTATGACAATAAACTATTTGACTTTAAACCCCCCTCCCCCTGAAAATAATGAGTCCTGATCACCCTATATCATTAGCTACGTTCCTCTGATCTACAGATGAATGTTAAAGAGGACCTATTATGCTCATTTTCAGGTGCATACTGTATTTTGGGTTTCTACTAGAACTTTTTTACATGCTTTAATGTTAAAAAAAATGCTTTATTTTTCTCATACCAGCTGTGCTGCAGCACCTCTTTTCACCCTCTGTCTGAAACGCTCTGTTTGAGCTCCGCCCCCTCCCGAAAAGCCCAGTCTGCTCTGATTGGTCAGTTAGCCCACTCTGTTGTGATTGATCAACCGATCCAAACTCTTCAGACTCTGCTCCAGCTGTGCTCTAACTAATTTTGTTTGAGGGCGTGCCAAACTAGCCGTCAGGCAGGTATTATGCAAATATATTACTTGGTGACATCACTACGTTACGGAAGAAAAGGCCCACGTGAAAAAACTCCCTTTGGCGTGGACTTTGGGCTTTGTAACTTTGCAGACCTTTTACATGCACAAAAAACTATACAACACACTAAAGGAAAGGGAAAAAGCACAAAAGCATAATAGGTCCTCTTTAAATTGCAACACTTGCATGTTGAGGTTACAAAGTCAAAATAACCCCAAACACACACACATAGATATATAACACATCTGCTCACTCTGTGAGTGCTGGTGCGGGAAAGGTGTATGGGCACGGGGCTTGGAGTGCAGCTGTGGTTAGGCAGGAAGTGATCAAGGCAGTAGAGGTCTCTGGTGGAGCTTGATTTTGGCGGTGGAGGAGGAGTTGGTTTGGTGGGTCGACCAATCAGCAGGTGGACTCGCTCTCCGCTCGCCTTTGAAGACAGAGTTAGTGTTTCAGGAACTTTGTTTCTCACTCATATTTCCTTATTTACCAAGAGAAATCAAATGCATCCTCACCTGTATGATCTGTGCAGCCTGCTCCGGGGTGCCGTGGCGTAGGTCCTGCTCGTTGACTGCCAACACGCGGTCGTTACTCCGCAGTCTGCCGTCCTTCGCTGCCAGGCCTCCCTCCAACAGATCCAACACAAACACTCCAGACTCATCCGTTCGCCGCACCAGCTTGATGCCGAGCTGCTCCGTTGAGTCCCGCTTGTGCAGGGTGATTCTCAGGGTGGCGGGGCTGGACGGGGCGCCCTCGGGGGTGGAGCAGGGGGCGTGGGGCACAGCCGGGGTGGAGGAGGAAGAGGAGGGAGGCGCCCTGGAGGCACAACGACGCTCCCTAAGCACAGTAAGCTGCAAAGTGGTGCAGGGGCGTGCCAATGTGGAGCGGGCAAAACTGTGGGGGACGTTACTGATGTCCACATTGTTCACCTTGGGAGAAAGAAAAGTCAAAGGAAATTTATGTTTAAATCTGCATTAATTGATTTTTTTGGTCATTGACATTCATTTGGAGTCTTCTGTTTCTGGCTATCTGACAAATGTAAATCCAACATTCACTCTCAGATTAGCTCTATTTTGGTCTCCACCAACTCATGAGGAAAATATTTGGCTCTTTAGCGGCAATATTTTTCAAGGTATAGGAAAGAAAAAGGTAGTAAATTACTAATATAATATACAATACTATATAGATACTACTGTAGTTCAAGTTAATCATTGAAAGCATGTAAACATTCTCTAGTAGAAACATAACATATATAATTAAGTACCTGAAAATGAGCATAATATGGGACATTTAAGCTCTGGCCAGAAGAATGCTTTGGAAGCCCCATTCTTGTATGAAAATGGGGTAAGGTGTTCGGTTTTACCTGCAGTATCTGATCCCCGGCCAGCAGCCTCCCGTCTCGTGCAATGACCCCGTCTCTGTACACTTCCTGAATCACGATGTTGATGAGCGGCGTCTCGTTTCCCCCCACCACGCTGATGCCCAGCTCGACATACGGGTTCGCCCGGTGCACCTCTATGGCAGTTATCTCTCCTTCAGGAAGCGAGGGCAGCTTCACGCAGCCTTTATGGACACACAAATCACATTACAGCGCTGCATTTCAGAATCTAATATCCACATCTCCCTAATGTTGCCTGAATGTGATTATCCTGTCATCTAGTCTGAGATTACAGCTCTTACAAGACGCTGCAGTGTCTCAGATCTCTATAGCATTCAGCCCTTTAGGAAGATGTTCAGTAAAGTGGAGGAAGCGATGTCATACCCTCTTCAGCAGAGAGAGGCGGAGACTCGGGGCAGTCCCAGCCAGATGAGGTGGAGCTGACAGAGCGGAGGAGGTGGATGCAGGGATTACTGAGGGGCCGCTTCACCCTGGGGACCACACACTCCAACCCTACCACACCTAAAGACAGAAGAGATGGATGCCAGAGTGTTTGTCTCAATCCAAACTGTATTAACGTCATTGAGTAAATCTAAAAAAGGCCAGCAGATCTACTCACTTTCTTCCTCCGTGCTCTCCTCAAAGGCGGGGTTGTCGAGGCCGGCGTCGTCTGTCCACACGGGCCCGTTGCCGCTGGTTTCATTGGGTCCGGATGGCGGAGAGGGTGTGCGGTCCCTCAGGTCTGTCGTTGGGGAGCGGGGCGACCTGGGAGGGCTGGTCACCATCGCTCGCTCGTCCCCGCTGTCGCACCGCGGGCCGTCCACGTTGGTCTGCTGACACCTCGTCCCGGGACACCTTTCACCAAGCAACAGGCGTCAGTTTGTTAGTCCATCTGACGTGTAAAGAAAATCAGGTTTCAGCATCAGTTAATTTAATGTGACGCCACTGATCCCATCAGGGAGAGACTCTTTATGTGTGTCCTCTCCTTAGAGAAGGTCAGAGGGCAAGGTCACGTGTAGCTGGGAGGGATTCAGTGGACAAAGTGAAGAAGTGATGTTGGAGACCCACTGATCTGTCACTGATTAGAGAGAAAATACCAAAGAACATTGCCGCATGTCTCGATTCTTTTCTATTCATTTGATGAACTAAAGATTATACAAGTATATCAGGGAATATTTGTAGATGCATGTTACCATGTGTATATTGTAGGGGTGGGGGAAATATCGATACAGCAAAGTATCGCGATATTTTGTGTGGTGTTATTGTATCGATACATGGACGATTGGTACCATGTAATTTTAGCTTGTCGGAAAGATGCTGAATATCGCTCCAAGGTTATGCAAAATTTTGGCGAGGAAAAACTGGCATGGCCATTTGCAAGATATGTGAATGAAAGATCAAACAGAGTGAAAAAACTTTTCATATTATTAGATGAAACACACGTTGACAAACTGCATAATTTGCAATAGAAAAAGGAAATAAATCACAGTATATCTTATCGCAACACTCAGCTTATTGCAAAATGTTTAAAATCGCAATAATATCGTATCGTGATAATATCGTATGGTGGGACCTCTGGTAATTCCAACCCCTAGTATATTGTGAAAATTGTGTATATCTGTATGCATTCCACATTAGACACGTTTATACATGTGCAGGCTGTGAAAACACAATTTCTATCAATTATTTACTTTATAAACAAGTAATTGAAACGACAAAATAGTGAAAAATGTCCATCACAATTTCTCAAACTCCACAAGTTTCTAAAACCTAAGGATAATCAAATAGATATAGCAAATACTCACATTTGAGACTGGTATAAGTTATAAGTTAAGCATATTTGCTCTATAAATGATTGGATAATGACATATAGGTCAGTCGCAAAAACGTTCAGCCACTCCGGGACGTTCTTTCCTTGAAAACAAACACAACAACTCTGGTGGAGACGGATGCATCAACTCTGTCCCACAAATAGAAAGTCTTCGCTGAGAGGCAATTAAAAATAAACACAGACAGACTCAAGGGATCAATGTGGTCTCACCCTTAATTGACTCTGAAGTATTTACTGTAAGTGGCGGCTACGAGCCGGTTGAATTATTTAAATGCTTAATTTCCTCCTCCTAAGATAAACAGGACCACGGAAAACAGATATTGCGGTCCCATGATACTTTGCTCTTTAAAACAATCACAACCGGTGTTGTAATGCCATTTGGCCTAATATAATTTCACCGTTTCTACCTTTGACCATTTCCATCAAGACCAAGAAGAAACAGTTTTGAGAGGAAACCAATAAGTAAAACTCGAATAGGTTGAGGTAGAGGCTTTAATTCGAGTACCTTGGTTCAGGAACAGTGAAAGTACTTCACACGTACACACCATCAGTAATAAGATCAACCAGACCACCTTGACCACGGTGGAACACTGTGGCCTGGCACTCTCGTCTTTTAATCTAATGTCAAGTGACCGATCCCTCTCTTGGCTCATGTTACTATCTTAGACCTAAGTCTGCAGGAGAAGCGTAGCGGCGAGCCCACGTGGGCCAAAGGTTTAATCTTTACTAAAGAATGTCACGTTAGCCCTCACAGTGACCTTGTTTGATCTCTCTCAAACTATCTTTCCTCTTGTCTTCTCGACACCGACGTGATGTGCTCAGCCTTCGCTGAGATGTTCCCTTCTGCTGATATGATTGATTTTTACAGGCCTGGACAAGGAGACTGTTGACAATAAAGTTTAAATGGGCTGCAGCTATGAAATGACACTATCAAAACTTTTCTTAAAGCGTGACTATGGGACTTTTGAAAGGTGAAATAAAACATTTTTCTTCTCACGAATGAAAAGTTGAATTTATAAGGATTAAAAACACAGCCTCGCTTTAATGCACCCGGGGATTTTGCTGACATAACTTGGTCTGGTGTGACCAGTGGCTTATAGCGGCCAATGTAAACTTTAGCTAAATTTAGACAGATATTGCTGTGTAACCCATGCTATTAACGGAGTAACTTTACTGCCTTTAAATGACTCTTCTCTACTCCTGCTACTGTTACACTATGTTTCACTAGACCCCATGGTCTGAAAAGTTAAGCCAATGTGGAAGTGTATAGAAGTCTATGAAAAATGAGCCTACTTCTCACTTGATTTATTACCTCAGTAAACATTGTAAACATGAGTTTATGGTCTCAATCGCTAGTTTCAAGTCTTCTTCAATACAGCATGATGTTCATTTAGTAAATTATGGTCCTATTTAGAGTCAAATAGACCATAAAGCAGGGTATGCTTTAGGGCGTGGCTACCTTGTGATTGACAGGTCGCTACCATGGCGTTGTCCGGTCTGGGAGTTGTCCGTGTTTTTGTCTTACAACTTTAACCCTTTCACGGTGTGTTTTCAGGTCATGAAAGTTAATTGTAACATTTTGGTCGACTAAAAATGTCTTATTCATCGTTCGGTTGTACTTAGCTCCACCCTCTCGTGTCACTTCTTCTTCTTTTCTTCTTTTTACACACTATGTTTACCATTTACTGTTTTCCTGTAATTATCACTCAGCAAAAGTTAGTCTAGCTTTAAAGATATGAAGTATAGGTCGAGTCTAGAAAGTAACATGGAAATTGAGAAACTCTCGTGAGATGGTTAAGGTCAGCCGTATGTACCAAGGCTGAGTCCTTACTGCAGCGGCCCGGAGTTTGAATATTATCCCCTCTCTCTCCCCCTTTCATAACTATCACTGTCACTATCGAATAAAGACAAAAAGACCCAAAAATTACCTTTAAAAAAATTTTTTTTAGGATAGGTCGTCGGGCAGCAAGTCTCTCAAGAGTATTCCTCAAGTTTTCGCAATTTGCAGGATACCATCTAGACACGATCCAAAGCATGTGTCAGGGATCTCCGGTAAAAACAGTTGACTCAGAAAAGCTTTAACACCTTGTTAGTGATAGCTTGTTAGTGTGAGCTTGTTAAGGAAAATCTCGTTGACTTAGGTGTTAGGTGGATATACAGTCAATAAGCAAGCGTCTAAACACCGATGCAATGCTCCTTAGCAACAGACAGAAATATTGAAGTATATAGAGGTTTGCTCCCCAAATCAATAACGCTGATTATGATATAACTATAGTTTTTACACATTCACAGCCTGTTCTCGCCAAAAGATTTGCACCAAGCAAAGTAAACTCGCTATATGCTGCATATATTCTCCAAGTACTGCTACATTTATTTTGAAATGCTCTCTTTACACTACTTCCATCCATATAAGAGCAACAACAGCATAACATGGGTTCCCTATGGCAACTCTGATGCAAATACACACACCGTCTTGGAACAGAGAAAACAGGAGAGAGAGAGAGAGAGAGAGAGCAAGAAAGAAATTTAATAGAAAGACACACAGAAGGACAGGTAGAGGAAACCAGTGAGAAAAAGGTGCCATCCCAAGTCAAGCCGTGTTTGACTCACCACAGGCCAGGGTTGCCTTTGGCTGTCTCACAGAAGAAATGGTTGAACAGATCTCTGGTGTTGAAGTTGCTCAGCATGATTGCAGAATGAGAACATGGAGCTCCTGGTCAGCCAACCCATGACTGCGGTAGGGAACCACTTTAATCCCTCCATCACATGACCTACCGCCCAATAATCCCCTCAGGGTCTCACAGCACCTGGTCCAATCGGGCCAAAAGCCAAAGTGTGAAACCCTTGAGGTTAAAGGATGCTGGGTAAGTCTAACCGCTCTGGACTAAGAGGTATGATATCTCTAAAAGTTCCTGCCATAAATGAATCACTCGTGAGGTTGGAGAGGTTTTGAATGCAACTTTTAAAAGTTGTAGAAAGTTAACTAAAGTTGTCTTCATTATAAGTTACTTTCTGCATTAATAGACGAATCGTTCGGTCTAGAATATGTCAAAAAATTGAGAAAAAAGTGCCCAAAGTGATGTCTTCAAATTGCTTGTTTCCTCTGACCAACCATCAAAACCCAAAAGTATTGAGTTTACTACCATAGAAGACTTAGAAAACCAGCAAATCACTCACTCATGAGAACCTAGAACCAATGAATTGTTGGTACTATAATGAGTAATCATTATAGAAACTGCTGCTGATTCATTGTCTGTCGATCCACTAATCGATTAACTGACTAATCCTTTCACCTAGAAAGGTCACACACTAGTAACTAGTGTCATGTTAATAGTCTGATTGATTCCAATATAGCTACATTACCTGTACCAGGCTGGTGAAATCATGATTGTCATGCATGCATACTGTCTGATCTGTGTTAGTGTTTGCACACAGCTCTCATGAAATCATGAATCTACGATGAAAGCTTTAATACCTGTGCTTGAGGTGTGCCTCCAGGTCACATCGCGGCATGTTGAGGGAGCAGACTGGGGCCAGAGGACAGGACACGGACAGCTTGTCCAGCAGCTTGTGCACCAGTATGCTGGACCTGCGGCACGCCTGCAGCTGCAGCCGCGTCCTGTCCAGCGGGCAGAAGTCCCTCTCCTGGAGGAAGCTTCGCAGGCAACGGGCGCAGAAGGTGTGTCCGCACGGCGTGTCCAGCGGCTGCACCAGCGGCTGCAGGCAGATGTGGCACACCAGGTCGTCGTCCACTTCCAGGCGGTAGTTGAAAAGGTGGTTCTCCCAGCTGCGGTGGATCTGGCCGCACTCGGGACACAGAGACTCCAGGACTGGCTCCACCGGACCCACCTCGCAGCCCGGGCTGCCCATCTCTGCTCCGTCGGCACAACTCAGCTTTGGCACAAATGACTCCAGTGGGGCTGCAGTGTTGGGAAAGGGGCACGCGCACTCCTATCCCATAAGCGTCACAGGATGAAGAAGCTGCAGAGAGGACAGATGCCCCCCAGTGGCTGATGGCACATCACCCTGCAGGTCAGAGGTCAAAGAAAGAGGGTTAAACAGCTGTTACGAAAAAACAACAAGTGTCTGATTATGTGCATTTATTCATGTGGCAAATGCTTTGTGCACGTGAGCCCACGTGTCTGCATGAGAGTGGCACTGTGTGTGTGTGTGTGTGTGTGTGTGTGTGTGTGTGTGTGTGTGTGTCAGTGAGTGTGCTGAGATTATGTATTGCTGCTCCTGTCCACTAATCTGGCAGTATAATCTCTCTTTTGCTCTCGCCTGCTGCAATCTTCCAATTCCACAGAGAGGGAATTATCTGGGATTGAGGCAGAGAGAGGACACAGATCAGAGGAAGTGGGATTGGGAAAGCAACAGAGGACGGGGGAGTGGGGGGGAAATAGTGCCAGCCAGGGGGTAAGAGAAGAGAGCGAGGAAGAAGAGAAGAAGATAAGAAGAGGGAGGCGAACGAGATTAATGGGATGTAAAAATCTGAAACGGGAAAATAAGACAGAAGAGAGGATGTGAAAGGAAGTCCATGAAAGAGATACACAAAAAAGGAAAACAATTCTTTACACATTCCCCACAGTGAACTTGATGTTTCTGGTTCAGGGCCGTGTTACAGTAGATGCACTCAGTCTCCTCTGTGCAACAGAAAGAGAACATGCCTAAAGCAAAGTCTTGAAATATAGCACTCCGCCGAGGAGAGTGCGTCCCCAGAGCTAATGCACTGTGTGCGCTGATCATTTCCACAGTGTTTCACATCCAAAGCCATTCAGACCTTCAGACGCTCTATTAGCCGAGCTCCCCCCACCGCCCCCCCGTGGGTCTGATGCAATCGGTGGACAGCAGAGGGCGTGCCTCAGCTCGCAGCGGGCCAGCCAAGCCACAGTGACTACCTGCCTCTGTTCCAGCTGGGGGTCTGCTCTTGTCTCCATGACGACCTGGAGCCTGTTCTGTTCAGTGGGGCTTGACATTCAGAGTGTAGCCGGAGAAGGATGCGGAGGAGACACACACACACACACACACACACAACAGATGCATCCCTCTCAGCTCAGCAGGATGCTCCTCCCTGGTACAGCCTTGTCAGACAATGATGAGATGGTTTGTTTTTTAGCTTTTTCTCGTCTCCGTGGCTACCCATCTCTGTGACAACCTGTCTCCTTGGCTACCGGACCGGTAGTTACTTAGTTCTCCTTTAAGTATACGTGCTCCTGTCTGTGTGTGACTGGCTGCTTCTGTCTCTATCCCGCAGCTGGACATGAATTAATCATGAGGACACAAGGCTTCTCTGTTCCTATAACAAAGCTGTGACATCACCACATCACACACACAGACTTGTAGACATGCAAGTATAAAAGTCTACACAAGCAAGTGTGCATCAAGAGCTTTACCAGGATCCTGCAAATAGTCTTTATCAATAAGTAAAAGTATTCAACTGTGGCAGCAGTTTTAGAGCCGCGGCCTTCAAAAGCACTTAAATCTATTTTAAACATAGCTGGACTCTGTAGCAACAGATTCTTTTACACACTAGCAAATGCTTGTGAAATATCTCTCTTTTTAATCCCACTGTGAGTGAGTGTGTGTGTGTGTGTGTGTGTGAGAGTCCAAGGCCATGCTGTTATTGTCATTGCAACTATACTGTTATATATTAATAAATAACAGTCCTGGAACCTGCACCTGTCTTTGCTGATTTTTCATTTTTCAGAGATGACAATCTAATCTTATAACAACAGGGCAGGCCATGAACAAGCTCGCCTGCAGGAATGACATTTGTCAGATAAGATGAGATGATGTTTTAGGCCACAGATTTAAAATCTCAGGTCCTATCAGGCTTACCCTACATTTTCATAAACCCTCCCATCATCTCATCGTCTCTTATCTTAAAATAAAATCTACAAAAAGGCTGATAGCCACTTGCAAGAACAGGCCTGCTGCTGCTGCTGCTCTGTTTGCAATAGGATGCTTTTTTTCACAACAGTCAGACATGCAATGATAACAACAAAAACTGACACTGATTTAATTGATATTTTGCATCATTTTTTTCCACTGTCACAGTCCTAATTTACCCAATGCACCAACTGAAGTGTCATGATCTATATGCAAACACACATTTGATTAGAGAAGAGCATTTTTTTTGTAATCATAGCCCCCCATCTGTCTGCCTCCATCCCTCCACAAGCTAGGACAGATGAAGCGACAATGGCAATATCAATGCACAGCCAGCCACACACTGACACCGCTCCTGCAGACACTGGATACAATCAGATAGATGTGATATTACCTAGTCCGGCTGCTCCTCCACGCCGTGCACTCCGGCCCCAGAAAGGGGCACGATTTGTTAGCCACGGGACCTCAATCACGCATTCACCGCAACGGCCCGTTCCGCAAACCCGCACGAAAACGCCCCCGTGCCTTTGGCGGCGCTGGCCCCGCCCACTGCTGTCTGTCAACCGGGCTGGGAGGGGCCTGCCAGGGTTGTCAATCCAGAGAGAGTCAGAGGGGTGACCAAACAAGCCTGCTCAATATAATAAGATAAAATGAAAATAAATAAAATAAATAAAATAAAATGAAATGAAATGAAATGAAATGAAATGAAATAAAATAAAATAAAATAAAATAAAATAAAATAAAATAAAATAAAATAATAAAATAAAATAAAATAAAATAAAATGAAATGAAATGAAATGAAATGAAATGAAATGAAATAAAATAAAATAAAATAAAATAAAATAAAATAATAAAATAAAATAAAATAAAATAAAATAAAATGAAATGAAATGAAATGAAATGAAATGAAATGAAATGAAATAAAATTAAATAAAATTAAATAAAATTAAATAATATAAAATTAAATAAAATAAATGTTTTTTTTGGACCCACACTCATCTCTTAAAGATTACTGTGATATAAAATTTGGAGTTTAATAAAGTATTCTACAAAAAAAGAAGCCTGCTCAATAAAATAAAATAAAATAAAATAAAATAAAATAAAATAAATAAATTAAATAAATAAAATTAAATAAAATTAAATTAAAATTTTGGACCTCTTAAAGATTACTGTAATGTAAAATTAGGAGTTTTAATAAAGTTGCAATATTCTACATGTTTCAGTGCAAATGAAATGTTTATGTCTGCAGGCATAAATACTTTTCAAACTGTATTAAGAAATCACATGTACAAATGTATATGCCGGCTTAATCACTCTGAGACTGACATAATCTTGCGGTTGTCCAACATCAGATTTAGCACTACACGGTACAAATCACAGCTGTGGAGGCACTGGTATAGTTCATATATGTAAGGCATTGATGTATGTATATATTTATGTTAATATTTATATTTTTAATATCTTTTAATCATGACTTTTTATAGTGCTTCCTGTATTGTAATGTATTATATGTAATGTATTGTTGTTGTTTTTTTTCTTTTCTTCTTATGTGGACCTTGAGTCTGCAATAAAGTTTGAATTTAATTGAATTGAATATGGGTTACAAATGTCGAGTTATCACCATTTTTTAAGTTACATATCTTACTATGTTGCATTTTTTTATACATTTAATATTGCTGATAATGTTTTTTTGTAATGTTGATGCTGTTTCAAGATGAATGGTTATATTGCACTGCCATAAACAATATGTATTGTATTTTATCACACTGATTCAATGTATTATCTCACACTGATGAACTTTTATGTATTGTGCTAATTTATGTAGTGTATTTGTTGTCATGTGGTTGTTTTTTGTAAAAAAAAATATGACAAAACTCAAACTAAAATAGCAAGGTATTAATCAGCATTTAAAGCATTTTTAGCCTATATTCGATTGATACAATAATACAGAAAGTCATACAGAAATATAAATGAATTACTGATATAATTATCCTTATCAAAATATAAATTTGTTAGGAATCCAGGATACCAATTCATTACTTATAATATAACTTAATCACAACACCAATTCATTACTTATAATATAACTTAATCACAATACCAATTCATTACTTATATTATAACTTAATCACAACACCAATTCATTACTTATAATATAACTTAATCACAACACCAATTAATTACTTATAATATAACTTAATCATAATACCAATTCATTACTTATAATATAACTTAATCACAATACCAATTCATTACTTATAATATAACTTAATCATAATACCAATTCATTACTTATAATATAACTTAATCACAATACCAATTCATTACTTATAATATAACTTAATCACAACACCAATTCATTACTTATAATATAACTTAATCACAACACCAATTCATTACTTATAATATAACTTAATCACAATACCAATTCATTACTTATAATATAACTTAATCACAATACCAATTCATTACTTATAATATAACTTAATCACAATACCAATTCATTACTTATAATATAACTTAATCACAATACCAATTCATTACTTATAATATAACTTAATCACAATACCAATTCATTACTTATAATATAACTTAATCACAATACCAATTCATTACTTATAATATAACTTAATCACAATACCAATTCATTACTTATAATATAACTTAATCACAACACCAATTAATTACTTATAATATAACTTAATCACAATACCAATTAATTACTTATGATATAACTTAATCACAACACCAATTCATTACTTATAATATAACTTTATCACAATACCAATTCATTACTTATAATATAACTTAATCACAACACCAATTAATTACTTATAATATAACTTAATCACAATACCAATTAATTACTTATGATATAACTTAATCACAACACCAATTCATTACTTATAATATAACTTAATCATAATACCAATTCATTACTTATAATATAACTTAATCACAACACCAATTCATTACTTATAATATAACTTAATCACAATACCAATTCATTACTTATAATATAACTTAATCACAATACCAATTCATTACTTATAATATAACTTAATCACAATACCAATTCATTACTTATAATATAACTTAATCACAATACCAATTCATTACTTATAATATAACTTAATCACAATACCAATTCATTACTTATAATATAACTTAATCACAATACCAATTCATTACTTATAATATAACTTAATCACAATACCAATTCATTACTTATAATATAACTTAATCACAATACCAATTCATTACTTATAATATAACTTAATCACAATACCAATTCATTACTTATAATATAACTTAATCACAATACCAATTCATTACTTATAATATAACTTAATCACAACACCAATTAATTACTTATAATATAACTTAATCACAATACCAATTAATTACTTATGATATAACTTAATCACAACACCAATTCATTACTTATAATATAACTTTATCACAATACCAATTCATTACTTATAATATAACTTAATCACAACACCAATTAATTACTTATAATATAACTTAATCACAATACCAATTAATTACTTATGATATAACTTAATCACAACACCAATTCATTACTTATAATATAACTTAATCATAATACCAATTCATTACTTATAATATAACTTAATCACAACACCAATTCATTACTTATAATATAACTTAATCACAATACCAATTCATTACTTATAATATAACTTAATCACAATACCAATTCATTACTTATAATATAACTTAATCACAATACCAATTCATTACTTATAATATAACTTAATCACAATACCAATTCATTACTTATAATATAACTTAATCACAATACCAATTCATTACTTATAATATAACTTAATCACAACACCAATTCATTACTTATAATATAACTTAATCACAATACCAATTAATTACTTATAATATAACTTAATCACAATACCAATTCATTACTTATAATATAACTTAATCACAATACCAATTCATTACTTATTATATAACTTAATCACAATACCAATTCATTACTTATAATATAACTTAATCACAATACCAATTCATTACTTATAATATAACTTAATCACAATACCAATTCATTACTTATAATATAACTTAATCACAACTCCAATTCATTACTTATAATATAACTTAATCACAACTCCAATTCATTACTTATAATATAACTTAATCACAACACCAATTCATTACTTATAATATAACTTAATCACAATACCAATTCATTACTTATAATATAACTTAATCATAATACCAATTAATTACTTATAATATAACTTAATCACAATACCAATTCATTACTTATAATATAACTTAATCACAATACCAATTCATTACTTATAATATAACTTAATCACAATACCAATTCATTACTTATAATATAACTTAATCACAATACCAATTCATTACTTATAATATAACTTAATCACAATACCAATTCATTACTTATAATATAACTTAATCACAATACCAATTCATTACTTATAATATAACTTAATCACAATACGAATTCATTACTTATAATATAACTTAATCACAATACCAATTCATTACTTATAATATAACTTAATCACAATACCAATTCATTACTTATAATATAACTTAATCACAATACCAATTCATTACTTATAATATAACTTAATCACAACACCAATTAATTACTTATAATATAACTTAATCACAATACCAATTAATTACTTATGATATAACTTAATCACAACACCAATTCATTACTTATAATATAACTTTATCACAATACCAATTCATTACTTATAATATAACTTAATCACAACACCAATTAATTACTTATAATATAACTTAATCACAATACCAATTCATTACTTATAATATAACTTAATCACAACACCAATTCATTACTTATAATATAACTTAATCACAATACCAATTCATTACTTATAATATAACTTAATCACAATACCAATTCATTACTTATAATATAACTTAATCACAATACCAATTCATTACTTATAATATAACTTAATCACAACACCAATTCATTACTTATAATATAACTTAATCACAATACCAATTAATTACTTATAATATAACTTAATCACAATACCAATTCATTACTTATAATATAACTTAATCACAATACCAATTAATTACTTATAATATAACTTAATCACAATACCAATTAATTACTTATAATATAACTTAATCACAACACCAATTCATTACTTATAATATAACTTAATCACAATACCAATTCATTACTTATAATATAACTTAATCACAATACCAATTCATTGCTTATAATATAACTTAATCACAATACCAATTAATTACTTATAATATAACTTAATCACAATACCAATTCATTGCTTATAATATAACTTAATCACAATACCAATTAATTACGTATAATATAACTTAATCACAATTCCAATTAATTACTTATAATATAACTTAATCACAATACCAATTCATTACTTATAATATAACTTAATCACAACACCAATTCATTACTTATAATATAACTTAATCACAATTCCAATTAATTACTTATAATATAACTTAATCACAATACCAATTCATTACTTATAATATAACTTAATCACAATACCAATTCATTACTTCTTCCACAACTGTTTGTCATTTGTTTGATTTAAACTGTACAAATTGACAAAAAAAATCTATCTAAAACAGCAAGGTATTAATCATCATTTAAAGCATTTTCAGCCTATATTTGATTGATAAAATAATTTAGCAAGTTACTTGTCAAGATTTTGTGTCACAAAAAGACTTGTTAGATTTCTATCAGGCATCATTAAGGACAGCTAAAATCCCAGGGTCCTTTGGCTGAAGGACCCCGCTGAGAAGTAAACAAAAGATGCATGCTAGCGTTAATTAACATAAAGTCATCGATTTTAGTCGAATTAACTTTGTGTCAACGTGTAATTTATTACCACGCGATGGCAGAAGATAATGAACTGGAGAAGTATGTAACTATTGTGTTGTTGTGTTGTTTTGTTGTCCATGTGTGTGGACATGGAGGGGTATTTCTGGTTGACAGCTGTTGTATTTAACTGAGTTTGTAAGACGAGTGTGTTGTTGTGGTTGTAAGGAAACCCTTCAGCTACCATGAGCTACCATGAGCTGTGTGGTTAAAGGTCGGCTAAATGAGTGAGTCTCCTCTGCTTGATACTCTGCTGATTCAGCAGCTCCTCGGGGGTCAAACCAGGACAGACTGTCCCTCATTCAAATGACTCACTTTCTCCTCTGCATCACTCTCTCACTTAATTAAATTATTCTCCCTTTGGCTCCCCCTCTGTGCTATGTTTGTCCTCAACTTCTGCCCATTTCCTCTCCTTCACATGACTCATTTGTGTCTGTGTTTATCTCTGTGTTAGGAGGGCAGTGGAGGAGCTCCTGAAGGAGACAGACAGAGCTCGGGTGAGAGCAGAGACTATGGGCCCTGCAGGATGGTGAGCACTGTGTTTGACATGCCATCTGTATATCAGCCTGCACACATTTAGTCATTTGTGCACATTTCACTGCTACTTATCTGCTTAGCTGTTCTTGCACAGGGGGCATTTTTTGCTCTTTGAGAATGAATGAATGAATAATTGATTTTCGTGTCTGGTTATTTATATAACCCATCCCTCATGTGATTATTCAGACACATTAACTAACAACAGATCAAACATTTTAAGAAGAAGAAGAAAGGTACTTTATTGATCTTTACAGATATTATTTTACATATTACATAGTAGGGGGGCTGCCCCTGACAGGCGTCCCGAGCAGTTGGGGTTTGGTGCCTTGCTCAAGGGCACCTCTGCAGTGCCCAAGAGGCAAACTGGCAACTCTCCAGCTACCAGTTCACACTCAGTACTTGGTCCATGCTGACTGAGCTTCTGCCGCCCCAATTTTGGCATGTTAACCCGCCATCATCTAACAGCACAATACACCAGCATCATCCAGACATAATCGTGAACATGAACCTCCCACAGATAATGCTAAAGGATATATCCCACAATGGAAATACAACAAATAAACAGTCACAGATATACAATCACAGCCCCTTAAGCACAAGACACATACACAACACACACATACTGAACATGAACTTTTTAAAATAATATTTGTCGTAATTCATGTGTCAACTATTTGTGTTGCGTTTAGGGATTTAGTGTGTGCACAATTTGTCTTGTTTCTATGCTATATCTTCAACTAGTTTGTTTGTTTATGCCTTCAATAGCTAGTGTGGTACACTGTACCTACTCTTCCCGGGATCCACATAAATGTGTTTATTAGGGGTGCAGCCCTAGTGTTCATAATACTACAATGAAAATGGTGCCTACTCACAGTAAGACTCAACAATACTGATGATAAGCACTCAGACAAAAACTACATTAAAACTCCAATAATAACAAAAGATAGCTCCTCCACATAATATGATATTATATCTTTTAGAAAACAGCATATTTATTTACAGTATTGTTCCAGCTGAGTGAAATTAACAAAATTATAGACAGTTTGCTAATAATGTTTAGTCAAAATTTTATCGTGTGTAATTGTTGGCCACCCCTCAAAATGTCTTCATAATGATACTGATAAATGTTGAGATATTTGATTTTGCCAGAATACACAGCTAAATGCATTGGTTACTTACCCCAGTTATTCATTTTGTCTCTGTGAATGTGTGATTTAAAATAATCAAACAAAGTTGAATGGATTGCTATTGTTTAGTTAAGTTGTATTTATTCAGGCAGTCTTCTTGTGATCAATGACATGCATACAACATCAAAACAAGACAATTCAGTCCCACCAAGCAGTCAACACACACACACACGCACACACACACACACACACACACACACATATTTTTTTTAAAAATATCAACAAGTAGAAATTTAGTAAAAGAAGTAGAAGTAGTAGAAGTCCCTCTGAGGAATGCGTGTCTCTTACTTCATTTAGTGTTGCAGTTCTTTCCAATGATACAGTGTTTAGTACTGGAAACCAGTCTTGTTCCTGTTCAGAGTTGGTATGAGCGAGATCATAGCCAGGATTCAACAGGATCATATTTTTTTTTATTCAGTTTAGTTTCTCAACATGAAATAACACAAAGACATGTCTAATTCAAAGCCTTAAATGAAATATAATTCTAGTGGGCATATACTGTATATATGAATCAGTTATGTAGTAGTCAACTTATAATATACTTAATAATGGAAGTAGTCTGTGAAATACCCATCATGTGCTATTTCTTTTTTAATCATGCAATGTAACTCCTGAGGACATGACCTCAGTGTCATCAGTGGTAGCTACAGCCCTGAGTATGAAGAACTTTTAAATGTTTGTGAGCTGGTTATTAGCTTTGAACTCAACTAAGGATGTTAAATATCTGTGTATCTTAGTCAGCATGAAAAGACATTGTGCCTTTTAGAAGCCAGTGATGACCATCCATGGGTCTCAGAGAAAAGTGCAACAGCTGTCAGAGTTTAAAAGTTTGTCTGTTCACTCCTCCGTCAGGTTGAAGTGTCCCCTGCGTAGCACCAACAAGCGCTTCCTCCTCAACACCCTGCGCTCCACCGGCCTTCAGCGGCGCTCCAGTGAGCCCAGAGACGGAAACTCCGCCACGAGAGGGCGCCTGAGGAGCGAGTCCCCGGACAGGAGCCGCGACCGCAGCAGAACGCCTCCCAGAGATCACAGGAGCAAAGGAGGCCACACAGACCATAAACACCATCACAGGGACAGCTGCAATAACAAAGATAAGAAGAAGGATAGAGACAAAGAGAGGAGGTACAGGCACAAAGACAACAGAGACCGACAGAGACATGGGAGGGATGGACAGGACAGAGACAAAGACAGACTTCATGAATAAAGACTTGGGTCCAGGGGAGGAACTCTGATTTTACAGAGGCCACTCCCTGAGGTGGACACTCCTGAAACTGATCTCTGACCAGTTGACACACCTCACAGAACTGCTAGCAGACTGAAATACCTGTCTTGTTCACTTGTCTGAGAAGACATTACTTTAATTTTGTATTCCTGCTGATGGAGTTTGTTCGTAGTTTACTAACTTTTTAAATTAACAACCATTTTGTAGTTGTTGAGGTTTATTTGATTCCACAAAATTTCTCATAAAGATTAAGTTATTTTTTCCCCTGATTTTCCACTTAAATTGGAGTGAATAAATCAAGTGGCCGTTATAGTCCAGGAGCTTTTTTTTAGCCAACGTTTTCTTGCCCTCCCCTCTCACATGACTCATGGTTTGGTGTAAATCTGTTTCACCTACAGTAGAGGAGGTTTGATTTCAATTATAATGTCATTACCATTATTCAACAGTCATAATGTTTACATAAGCCATGCTGCTGTCGCCACTGGGTAAGCACTTTTTATCGCGTGTCCAACTTTTTGGACATGTATACACCGGCTATCAGAAACGGTTTTGTTTGTCAAAGGAGAAAAAAAAATCTTGTTTTCCTGGCACTCCTACATGGCGAACAAGTTGTCTCCAGTGATGGATTAGTAGTAATTTAATAAGGCTGTAATAACAACAATAATACTTTAAACTATATACTATAATAATAACAATCTAGTGATTAAGTGTGGTATTTCTAGGTGTTTAGTGGGGTCACCAGGATTTCAGGACAACAGATGGACATGTGCTCAAGCGTTGAAAGGGTTGCTGTTTATATCTTTCCCATCCATTTGGCCTGTCTCCATGTGTGTAAGCTTACAGTCTTTTATTGTTCCACACCCACAGTGTTTTATAAGCGTGGCATTCTCTTTGGTCCTGATTACTCATAGATGTATTATATCTAAAAGATGCATTACTCCTCGCTTAAGCCATTACGCCAAACTCTGTGTCTGAAATGTGTTTAACGCCCCTCATGCTTCATAAATCCCGTTGTCCGTCTCCACTGCAGTGGAGAATAGCTCGGGGGTTAACTGTTTCCTTCCTCTTTGAAACAGTGATCAAATATAAACACCATTAAGCCGTGGTGCAGGGGGTGATTTGTATAGAATTGGTTTACTTGAACTTTATTGCGTCGCTGAGTGCCCCATTAAGATACCGTGGAAAGTGCTATAATTGCTTTTGAAGAACTCAGTGCAAATAGACTATTGATGCACACTATCAATGTAAAAGCCCCGTCGTCCTGTAGGCCTACAGTTTACATGAAAAATAGGTAAATCACTCTGAGGCTCAAAATGTTGCATAAACGCCCAGGTGAGCTTGTGGCTCCATGTGCACGTGGGTCAATGGCGGATTAAGGTGGTCAGGGGCCCCAATGCTAGTCTTTTAATGGGGCAACCTCACCTTTACTCATCATGCTTTAACTTTACCAGAAAAAGTAATTTTGTGACATGTATAAAAGCGTGCTAGGAATATTACACGGCCCACACGTACACACTCGGAGAGCACCGGCATGTACACACACACATTGAGACAGCCTTTAATCTCAGCCTTGAGTCAATTTAGGGATTTTCTCTAGTAGATCTTGGTCATGGTGTTCTTTCAGCCGTTGTGCTTTTTGTTTTTGTGCTCCGTGATCATATTTTCTTTCTGACATTTTGCCACTAGTCTGTCCAGTAGTGACGTATTATTTGAAAACCAAATTGACCTTATGAACCTGGTCACATCATGGGGCCAGGTTCATGAGGTCAGCATCAGCTGCTTAATTTCTTAATGTTTCTTATGGGCCAATAGGGGTAAAGTTTAAAAATAATCTGGCCAATCTGGGTCCCTTGCAAACATGAGCTGCCGCCTAGGCCAGCCTGTGCGTTAATCCACCCCAGACGCCGGTTAATTGAGTTCTGTTGCTCACTCCAACCTTAATTGGTTAACCACAAGAGCTGCTGTTTAATGGGGCGAACACACACACACATGCTGAAGGCTAATGGCCAGCAAACATGGCGAGAGTGCTGCGGCTCTGTGTTTGCCATCTCCGAGGGCCCTTCGTGCAGGGACCGTGCGGGGCCCACGCCTGCTAAATGGTGTTAAATGATGCATTTACAGAAGTGTAATGGGTACATTTTTAAAAGTCAGAAAGGTGTAGACAAATGAAGAAAAGGTGGTGGAAACAGACTGTGGTGTTTGAACTTTTCCCCCGAGTTTCCAAGACAACTCCAGGTCTCTTATCTGGCAGGTCAACCAATGTTTGCGCCCATACATATCGATTTATCAGCCCGCAGAGTGCAGGCCAGAAGAGATATATATCCATATAAAGTGTCGATGCCACATTGTTTGAGGACAATCCTGCATGTCCTACAAAGAGAATCGTGTTTCTCTCGTGCGCTCTAGACCATTAAAGGACCTCTTAAACCATTTTTCTGGAGGCAGGGTCTCAACAGATTCACCTGTCTGTTGCTGCTGCTGGTGGAGGCAAATACAGGTGTGTGCCAGGTAAACGTTGCGGTATTTACAGAGTGCCATTGATTTACGCGCTGTTCAATTTACTGAAAAAATCCCACAAGCTGCAGAATATCCTGGAAACTGTGCGGTCTATAGGTCTGCAAACAGTGAAACCAATGGCCTCGGTGCTGCAGAGTCACATGGTGGCAGAGTGACACACCTGTGTTGGAGCCGGGAGGGCCTCACAGTTGCGCCAGAGAGCAGAAGGTCCACGCCGAGGCAGGGCAGGGCGCAGGTATATACTCGTACATGTGCGGGTCCTCGGAGGAAGCCATGAATCGGGAAGATCATTATTACCCTTCTCAGGTTTTTAAGGACTCCTGTGCCTACCAGAGAGCTCAGGGGGAGGACTACAGCCACAGTCCGCCGCCCTGCCTCTACATGAGCAGGCAGGTCCACTCCGTCTACACGCCGTCGACCATGGGAGCCTTGGAGCAGGCCGGCCTACCTGACATTGCCCCCGCTTACAGTCTACCTGTGGATCCAGGTGTGCCGCAGCTGCACCACCACCACACTCAGGGGCTCCAGCAGCAGCAGCAGCCTCTCCAGCCCGCTGCAGGCTATGGAGACACGGGGGAGCAGCAGAGCAGATATCACCTCCCTTTCCCCTGGATGAAAACCACTAAATCTCACTCACACACCTGGAAGGGACAGTGGACAGGTAATTATTAATCCAGCTATAAATATCATGTGTTTAAGATCATAATAATAAAGTCAATCACTGAATGGAGTTTATATCAAATCAGCAAAGTTGTAATCACTCCTCAGCTTATATTTCAATGTTTACAGCACTACTCTGTAGTCATAGCACTAACAAAGTGTGACTCTTTCTGAAGCCCTTAGTGACATCATGCTCCCAACAATATGATCCTGGGTGTTTCAGTTTACCTTGTCAGTCAATTTGTAAAAGGCCCGGAAGGTCAGCGCCTGCTTTTATCAGGTCTTATCGTCACAAAAATGTGGGTTTTTTGTCTATACAAAACATATTCACAACTCACCGTATCTTAAACCATCAATAGGCTGTATAGGTTATATACTATAGAGTATAATAGGCCGTTATAGCACCCACGTCTACCACAATCGGTTTTGATATGACATGAAAAAAAAAAAACTTTTAAATGAACAGTGAATTGTTTGACTTTCACAAAATCTTACAATTAAATTACTGAGTCATTTAATTTATATTTTGATTAAACATAACTTTAATTATAGTCCTACCACCAAATTAAAGAATGTTCTGTGTATTTCTTCAGCTAAAATATACATAAGAAGTTTCTACGACTTTTCTCATATCAGAGAAAAGTTTCAGATCATTGAATATTTTATTTATTTTTTACTTCTTTTACTGATTTGATATTAAGTAATATTATATATATTTTTTTAATCATTGATTCATATACTCCGTGTACTACAAAGTCATCTCCTGTGACATTGTGGCCTACTCTTGGTTTATTTTGAGCACAAATTTGTTGTGATTGTTAATTATAGTGTAGCTTATTGAAGATATGTCAATGACTTTAATAAGTATTTTTTTAAATAACATAATTCAAGTAAATTTAACTTTTTGAAACGGACAAGATGACACAAAGAGGGCTTTCATTCTATAGAGACGGTAAAATGGCACTTTTTTTATGTGACATGCTAATGGAAAAATGGTTGAATTATACCTGTCTAACCTACCTATAATTATTTATATAGATCTATCTATATATATATATATATATATATATATATATATATATCTTACTGATCAGTAGTCTCAATTTACTTTCAATTTGAATCAATAAAAAAAGACATTTCTAGAGGAGAAATATATGATTTCATTGTCACATATGCAATTGTAACATTGTCCCGTCCTGATACAGCATTAGTACACTGGAAACTGCAGAATAGCTGAAATAGTTTATTGAGGTTATTTAGGTTTGTACAGGCAAAATAAAATGAATAAAGTGCACCATTTTAAAGCATAGTGAGGCATGACTACAAAATGTAGGCTAAGCTTACCTATATATTTATGTATACATATTTAATGTTTCTGGAATGAATATTTTTTTGGCATAACTGTCTTGAATTTGATATGTAATATGCTTTGGTGAAACGTATAGATCATCTGTAAGATACAGGTAATTCCTGAGCTGAGTCGATTCATCTAAGCGGTGGTCGTCATCAGGTGAACACCGGAAAATTAGGAATTTTGTGGCTTTATAGCCAGTAAAAAGTTTCTTGTTTCACTCTCAACATTGTGTGAAAGTCTCAGTGACTAAACCACATTAAAAGGATCTCAGATATCACAGACTAATCTATAAATATTTGTAATATCTGATCACTGGTATACTTAAATATGGTCGTGTACACAGCTGGGAAATATTATTTTTTGTCCACAGTAAGAGAAAATAACCTTTACACAACCATTCTTTAAAAACCTTAATCTCCAGATTAATTTACCACAATATCTTGAAAAAAAAAACAGTTTTAGCGTGTCCACATATCACCTGTTGCCTCCAAATGTCAACTCGGACTAAGGAATCAGGCTTATTTTTGGGTAAATCTCAAGTAATTGTTAATTCCTTGTAACTTTACAAGTGAATGAATGTTTATTTTACTATCAAAAGACAAATATGCACTGTGATTTCTGTAGGTGCCTGCTGGAGAGGTTGAAATCTAACCCATGCACTTCTAATAAGCCCTATAGGTATAGTGACTTAGTCATTTCCAGTAAAACATAATATCCTCCCTTTATGATAATTAATAAAATTAATTTACAATGACCAATGGCCTATACCATTTTTATTCTTGTTAAAATAGTTACGCTATTATTGAAAGAAAGAAGAAAAACGTCAATATAACAGGTTATTAGTGACTATAGTGGTAGTTGTATAGTTCAGTAGATATTCCCTGATCCAATTCCAATATATAACCTTATAATAACTTTCTATTTCTATTTTGAAGTTTTAAGAATAGCTTTGCTAAAGCATCACCTGTTAATTCCAGCTTGTTATAGGCTGCATTATTGTGCACTTGACACTGAAACGGAGACCTATTCATATTTAAATCTGCACACATTTTGATGCTTAAACTTCCAATTAATTTTACCAATGACTGGTGATTTATTCTATATTGTTATTGAACTGTTGCTCGGAGGGATCTTTGTCTCTTTTTGCCTTTTCAATTGCCAGTCTGGTTGAATAATTTTGCAGTGTTTTGTTCTCCATGTACACAAAATTACTTTTTGTGCAAACCCTTCATACAAAATAACTGTATAATAATTATAAAGAGGACTTTCTACAACCTAAATGCATGAAAGCCCTCTCAGAAATATAGAGTAGTCCTCTCAGCCCTCTGACTGTCAAACGTTTGAACGGCAGTGTAAGTCATTTATCAAAGGCATTTGAAGGTTTATTATTAGTTTTGTTGGGTCTTAATCTCAAACAATGTCATTGTAAATTAATTTTATTAATTATCATAAAAGGAGGATATTATGTTTTACTGGAAATGACTACAGTCTCTATACCTATAGGGCTTACTAGAAGTGCATGGGTTAGATTTCGATCTCTCCAGCAGGCACCTACAGAAACCACAGTGCATATTTGTCTTTTGATAGTAAAATAAACATTTATTCACTTGTAATGTTACAAGGAATTAACAATTACTTGAGATTTATCCAAAAATAAGCCTGATTCCTTAGTCCGAGTTGACATTTGGAAGCAACAGGTGATATGGGGACATGCTAAAGCTGTTTTTTTTCCCAAGATTTTGTGGTAAATTAATCTGGAGATTAAGATTTTTTAAAATGGTTGTGTATAGGTTATTTTCTCTTACTGTGGAGCTGTTGCTCAGAGGGATCTTTGTCTCTTTTCACCCTTTCAATTGCCAGTCTGGTTGAACCATAATACAGACATTTGGTGTCTGTATTTTATTCATGTTAAAATAGTTATTATTGAACGAAAGAAGAAAACATGTCAATGTAACCGGTGACTCCACACAGCAGTGTCTCATCTGTGAGGACACTAAAATCTCTGTTTGTCTCCAGGACAATACATGATGGCAGAATCAGAGGAAAACAAACGAACGAGGACGGCCTACACGCGCGCCCAGCTGCTGGAGCTCGAGAAGGAGTTCCTGTTCAACAGGTACATCTCGAGGCCTCGGCGCGTGGAGCTGGCACTGACCCTCAACCTCACCGAGCGCCACATCAAGATCTGGTTCCAGAACCGGCGCATGAAGTGGAAGAAGGAGG
Organism: Sebastes umbrosus; assembly: GCF_015220745.1. Classification (NCBI taxonomy): domain Eukaryota; kingdom Metazoa; phylum Chordata; class Actinopteri; order Perciformes; family Sebastidae; genus Sebastes; species Sebastes umbrosus. Next base: position 11,392,354 of record NC_051289.1, read on the forward strand.
AGGACCGGAAGAGGGTGAGAGGGACCGACCCGGACCAGGACTCCTCTATCACCTCAGGGGACCATGAGGGGGAGGTCGCCGGAGGGGTCACCTCCACGAACGGACCTCACGCACCCTCCCCTCCCGTTTCCCCGCTGCACGGGCACACCCTCCCTGCACCGGGGGCCAGAGAGCCCGCATAGAGCCGCAGCAGACTCTCAAGACTGCATGTAAACTCATATTGCAGGGACCTTTTTTTTCTCAATGGAAACCCAGATAGAAACTTTAAATCCACATTTTAAGGCAGTCCCATTTGAGAGGATTTCCTAAGTTATGGCATTTAAAGAAAGTGCTCATTTACCCCCTTGGACTTTCGCAAGGATCACCTCAGCCCTCCTTACATGGATTTCATTTAATTTACTGGACTGAAGGGACATTTCTTCATCCCGTGCATGCTTTGAGGGAGTTTTTTGGGCATGCTGAGAATTCCAAATCATGCAAGGACCGCCTATTTGTCCCACTTTTAAAGGCAGCAACATGGATTATGTTGCACAAAACTGTTTTTGTCATATTTTACAGTAAGTGCATTGTTTTCCACCTCAGACATGTGAGTAGTGTACAATCATGTTTATGAATGTATATGCGTAATATGACTGTATTTTCTCAAGGATCACCGCAGCCCTCCTTACATGGATTTCATTTAATTTACTGGACTGAAGGGACATTTCTTCATCCCGTGCATGCTTTGAGGGAGTTTTTTGGGCATGCTGAGACATCCAAATCATGCAAGGACCACATACATTTCTCCCTCTTTTAGAGGCAGCAACATGGATTCTGTTGCACAAACTGTTTTTGTCATATTTTACAGTGAGTGTTTTCCACCTCAGACATGTGAGTAGTGTACAATCAAGTTCATGAATGTGTATATATATATATGCGTAATATGACTGTATTTATAGGCTATATCATGTAAATTGTTAAATTAGAATTATATTTTATTGTTTTGAATAATTCATTATGATGCATTAATAACACACATTTGGAATAAAGCAATACTCAATAGTACTTTTTACTCCACTACTTTTGTCTTACAACTTTGGTTACTTTTCAAATTACAATCTTTCATACCCTTCCTGTCCAGTGAAAAAACCCTATCATCTCCAGATATTTGTTTTCTGGAAGACTAAACTAATTGTGGGAATGCTGATTCAGCATTCCCAGTATTGTTCTTCTAAGGTTTATTCAACTTCTTCAACTATTTCTTCCGTACGTTTTTTGCTGTTTAACTAGTCCTGCATACTTTCAGCTACAGAAACCATTTAACTATCAAAATATTCAGCTCTTTAAGGACATTAGTGCTATGACTTTTCTTGTTTCAACTATTTATACTTTTTAAAATATTAAGCTTTTTCCACAATTTTTTTACAATGTAACTCAATGGAGAACATCTTCACATTGTCTTAAACCTACTATATTTTACAGTGAGTTTTTTCACCTCAGACATGTGAGTAGTGTACAATCAAGTTTATGAATGTATATATGCGTAATATGACTGTATTTATAGGCTATATATTATGTAAATTGTTAAATTAGAATAATATTTTAATTGTTGGAATAATTCATTATGATGCATTAATCACACACATTCGGAATAAAGCAAATATCACAGGAACAAATAGCAGCCTTTACTGGTTAAAGGTCCCATATTGTAAAAAAGTGAGATTTTCCTGTTTTTTTTATTATAAAGCAGGCTTAAGTCGTAAATACTGTGAAAGTATTGAAACGCTCAATCCACAGGGAAATACACACAGCCCGTATTCAGAAACTCTACATTTGAAACAAGCTGTCAGGATTTCTGTCCATTCGTGATGTCACGAATATACAATATTTAGACCATTTCACTGTTTTAAACGTAACATACTAAATGTGTCTCAGTTTATTTCTGGTTGCAGGGTAATGTGAATGACATCAGCTGACAGGAAATACACATTGCCTAGCAACGCAATTCTGTTGCAATTCCGTCAAACGGAGCGTTTCAGACAGAGGGTTAATACAGGCATATTCAGGCCAAAAGTATGAGGAAAATAAAGTTTTTTTTTTAATATTACAGCATGTAAACATGTTCTAGAAGAAACACAAAATACAAATATGTACCTGAAAATGAGCATAATATGGGACCTTTAAACTGGCACATGCAGGAGAAGAAATCCAATATTTAAACTCCAGTAATTTTGGTTCATAACTTGTTCGGAGCATCAGGGAGCACGAGACCTTGAAGACGCAGGTGACATATCTTCTTCACCTCCTGGATGCCGCGCGCCCTCTCCACCTGGCGCTCGTTCCTGCAGCGCTCGGAGAGCTGCAGTAAGATGTTGGCCTTGTCGTTCATCCGCGCGCAGATGACGAACGGAAAGCCGAAGCGCTCCTTGTAGTCCTCGTTGAGCCGAGCCATGCGAGCTGCTTCAGAGGAGTCCAGCAGGTCCATCCCGGCTCCAGACTGCTCCTCCTGGGACTCCCGGGTCAGTGTTCCGGTCTGCAGGTCTCTGCCTGCCAGGTCCGGGTGGCACCTGAGAATCCCCTCTTTACCTGCACACAAACAGGTATCTCATCAGTGACATTACAGGTGGAGTAAACCCAGTGACGGCCAGCCAATAGAGGGCAGTCACACACAAAAAAACATTACTACTAAAACTAAAAAACTACTACTACTACTACTACTACTACTAATAATAATAAAAATTATACAAATTGTCAATATTTGTGTGTTTTAAATATGGAATGCACCCAGTAATATGTGTAATTTGATTGTAATGTGATTATATTTTGTATTAATAATCTGAATCTGTAAAGTAACTAAAGTTGTCAGATAAATGTAGTGGAGTAGAAAGTGTAATATTTCCCTCTGAGATGTAGTTGAGTAGAAGTAGAAAGTAGCAGAACATGAAAATACTCAAGTAAAGTAGAAGTACCTCAAAATTGTATTTAAGTGCTTAGTTACATTCCACCACTGAGTACATTTTATACTGTTGTGTTTATCAAAGCATTATTTACTCCTCCTGTTGGAATAAAATAATTGTTAATTATTTAACTGAAAAGTAGTAATGTGTTTTTGATACCTTCACTTTTTTTGAATTAAATCAAACCGGGATGTTTGCAGAAATTGATTGGATGTGGCACAGCCCTACCTAGACAAATATCCACCAGCCACCACTGAGTAAATCACATTTCATGGACAAACAGAACAAGTTACCTCACCTGACTCTGGGAGAGCATCGATGAATTGGCAGATTTCAGCCTCCAAAGCAGTCAAGCTCACAAAGGGTCGCCTCGACCACACGGCAGCTGTTATAATAGGACATTTCTCCACCACGTTGCCCAAAATATTCACAAACTCCTCGTAAGGAAGAGCATTTACTGTGGCGATGTCCATGTTCCTGTGCTGTGCATGGGGACTCTCTGTTTACTGACCTTCAGACAAGACAAAGGTCAACGCACTGTTGGACACACACAGACCACTGCGCACCACAGCCAGTGTGGTTAATATTTCATCATTTCATGTTGAAAAGTTTGCTGAAGAGTTTAAAGGCAATATGTTTCTCCAACGACTAGTGCCCAGAGACAGAAACCGGAAGTTTATATCACACAGACAACTTCAAATGCCCTAAAGCAGGGGTAAGCAACCTGTGGCTCTTTAGCTCCTCTCCAGTGGCTCCCTGTGGACTTATAAAAAATTAGTGGAAATGAATAACTGTTTTTTTGTTTACATTTTCATTTTTATTTATCATTGTTGTAGGTCTATGGTATGACAGAGTATTAGGGCCACATTGAGGAAAACAAATAAATCTGAGATTTCGAGAATAAAGTCATATTATTAAGAGAATAAAGTCATAATATTAGGAGAATAAAGTCATAATATTACAGGAATAAAGTTATAATATTACGAGAATAAAGTCAGAAGTTTACAAGAAAAAAAATTATAGTATTATGAGAATAAAGGCATAATACCATAAAGTAGTAATTTTCCGTGTTATTTTCTTTTTTTCTCGTAAATTTCTGACTTTTTTCTCGTAATATTACGACTTTTTCTTTCTCGTAAAGTTATGCCTTTATTATCATAATATTCAAAAAAAATTCTCGTAATATTATGACTTTATTCTGTAAATCTCAGATGTTTTTTCCCTCAATGTGGCCCTAATACTCCGTAGTACATTTGCTCTTTGGCTCTCACTGCATTGGACTTATATACTATATACTTAGACTATAAACTGTGTTACCTTATTCACAATGATCAAATGTTTTGCAGCTCCAGACAGATTACAGATTATTATTCCAATGAAGGAAATGGTTTTCCAATTCACAAAAAGGAACATGTATAAACAGGTACAGGCTGTTATTCAAGGCAGTGACGCCCCTATAGGGAGGAGAACACCTATAAAACATTCATAACACTGAACAATCAGTAAGGCAGACTATACTTGTGATAACCTATCAAACTTATGAGCAACTTCATTTAACAGAGGAAACAATACTGCTAAATACATTATACATATACATAAGTGTTCTTTTATAAATATATTCATAAATGTTCTCACCGTTTTGCAACAGCAGCCTCTCCCAGGTAAACCGACGTAAACCAAAGAGTATAGAAACAAAAGAGATAAATCTCCAGTGTGTTTTTGACAGGTGTGTGTTGTATAAAGAAGATAACCTTGATGGTGAAACTACGCCCCCTGCTGTCCGAAGTCAATACCTACAACACCAATTTTATTTACAGGGGTTTTATTTCCTACAGTAGTGAAATGTAACTAAGTACAAATTCAAGGTACTTGTACTTTACTTGAGTATTTCAATTTTCTGCTACTTTATACTTCTACTCCATTACATCTCAGAGGCAAATATTGTACTTTTTACTCCACTATATTTATTGAATAACTTAAGTTAATTTTCAGATTCCGATTATTAATACAAATATTATCAACAAATAAATTATGATGTATTAAATTTTATAATAATGCAAAAAAAGCATGAGTACTTTTACTTTTGATACTTTAATACATTTTGCTGATAATATTTGCATATTTTTGCTTAGGTGTGGTTTTGAGTACAGGACTGGATTAGTTCCTTCCAACACAAAATATCTGAATACTTCTTCTACACTGATTTCCTGTACATATATATATTGTATATATTTATACTTTTATAATTATTTTCTGTAATATTTGCTCTTTTCTTGTGAAATTCTGAATAGTTAGTCTATTATTATTTAGTCTAAAACAATCTGAGAAACAAAAAATCACTGTTTTGTTGACAGATCAGACAGCTGACCTACACGTTTTTTTGTTTAATATGTTAAGTACATTTTATTGCAGGTATAATGATTAAAAAAACAATAATAAAACAAATCCACTGAAATATTTCAAATAGGCAAGCTTGTTTTGAAATATATATATAAATGTGTACAAAAATAATTGCTATTACCATCACATTTCACTGCATAATAATATATATATATGATGTGTATATGATAAACCAAACCTAAAACCAAAAGTTGATCAGTTGCTACAGTATGTAGGCCTAATGTAGAAAACAAGTTACAACTCCATATCTCACATGTCTATTGTCCTGAGAATATTTAGGATTATTTTATGAAACCTTTCATTTTTAGCTGCACGATAGAAAGTAGAAAACAAAAATACTGTATTTACATTCAGACCACATTTTCATAGTGAGAATATAATTGACTGAAATCCCACATACATCATTAAAATCTTGTTTTGTTATTATAAAAGAGAATATAAAGCAGATGCATTTTACTGTCACTCTATGAGAAAAACTTTAAACCATTTCAAAAAAATATATATATAGATGAAATGGTTTGAACATTTGTTGATCACTCCGTATCAGACGGCTTCTCAAGCTTCTCCTCAGCTGCCACAGTGTCTGAGTCGGACACTTCTGCTTTGCTTTCTTCGGTTGCGTGGGTTCGACAGTAGTCATTTACTGACTGTGTCTTGTTCTGCTTTGTCAAGGCGGAAATGTCCAAAACGGCCGGTGCGTTCTGATAGTCGCTGGGTGTCAGGTCGAGCATGTTATGGTAGAGCTGAAAGAGGAAGGATATAATTTACATGTTTGTCCAGCCGTGGAGGTTAATAGACTATTTCTAACAACAAAATGTTGCTCTGCAGATCTATACCTTCTCCTCTCTGTCTGTCAGCTGATCACACATGAAGGACAGCAGTTTGGAGAACGATGGCCGGTCGCAGGGATCCAGAGCCCAACACTGGCACATCATCCCGTACCTGGAGAACAAAGTTATTGAGAAAGGAAATGAAATAGTTTGCAATAGTTCCCGTATCTGGATTCTCAGTTACCAGTGATATCGAGAAGTCAAAGGTCGCTGCACTGCTGTGTTTGTTTTTTGAAGACAGTGGTGGAAGAATACTCAGATCCTTTACTTAAGTGAAAGTACCAATACAACAATTTAAAATACTCCATTAGAAGTAAAAGTTCTGCATTCAAAATAAGTAAAAGTACAGAAGTATTATCAGCAAAATGTACTTAAAGCATCAAAAGTACGGTTAAATGGCCCATTTCATAGTGTTATATATAGATTAGATTAGTGTATAATTGTTAATTCTGTATTAATGTGTAGTGTAAGAGGAATTTTACTGTTGTAGCTGGACGAGGTGGAGCTGGTTTAACTATTTTATATACAGTTCAATCTCTGACAGTAGAAATACCACAATGTTCTAAAGTGCTGGCTACAATTGGATCCAAACAAATCTTTCTTAAAACAAGTGTAAAGATCTGTTAGTGCAGTTAGTTCAACCAACTTAGTCGATTAATTCAACTAATCAGTCGTTTTGGTCTGAGTCGACTAACATTTCTTTAGTTTTTTAGTCGTTTTCTATGCTTTTTTTCATGCTGAATGACTTATTTCCAAGAAACTTATGAGCACAATTCTGGTAAACACAAGATTTAAAGTTGCGCTTTTTTGTGATTCTTCAGTTTTACAGATCTGTCGATTAAATCAACTAATCGGTAAGTCGACAAAATTGTATGAGTGTTGGTCGACAAAGAATTATTTTGGTCGAGGACAGCCCTAGTTCAACCTGTTTTTAATTCATATGAATCTGTCTACACAAAGAACTTTATCTCTTCTTACCGCACTGGTGGATTTTTTTGTATTAAAGTAACTAGTAATTAAAGTACTAAAATAACTAGTGAAGTAAAAAGGACAATACTCCCTTCTGAAATGTAGTGAAGTAGAAGCATAAAGTAGCAGAAAATAGTAACAGAAACACTCAAGTAAAGTACAAGTACCTCAAAATACACTTAGTTACTTTCCACCACTGCTTGCAGATGTTGCCACAAAAAATCTATATCAGCATGTATATTTATTATGCCGTCTCATACAGTTTTTAATGCTACTCTTCATTGTGATTATTGTGGTTAAAATATCAACTTCATCATGACAGTGTACAGAGGTGATTCTGAAACTGCTCAGTGTCTTAAATATAGAGAAACATAATGGTTGTATACAGACAGAGGACACGTACACAGACTCGTTGGCGTAGTATGGACACTCCATCTTAAATCCTCTCTCAATCATTGAGTAGAACGTGTGATCCACCTTCATGCCCGGGTACGGAGTAACACCTGAGAGTTACACACACACAGAGTTAGCAATAGGAACTGATTATATGCTCGTCTTTTAAATGTATTGCTCATGGAGAGTGATGGTTACCAAGTGAGAAGATCTCCCAGAGCAGAATGCCGTAAGCCCAGACGTCACTCTTCATGGTGTAGATCCCCTGAAAGGTGCTCTCAGGTGCCATCCACTTGACTGGCAAACGCACCTGCAACACCCACATAATGTGTGAGAAGTGATAAAAAAAAAAAGGTACAGAACTTAGCAACCAATGAATGCTGTAAAATATAACCCTCATACATTTCCTCTCACGACATAGTTGGAGTCGTTGTCGATGTCCCGGGCCAGTCCGAAGTCACCAATTTTCACCAGTCTGCCCTTTGTCACCAACACGTTTCGAGCTGCCAGGTCTCGATGGATACACTGCAGACAGACAGGACCGATCATCAGGAGGTTTACTTCAATCACTCAACAACACATAATCCACAAAGCATGTGGCTGCAGTTTGACATTCGAACATTTTGTTTTCTTGGTTGACAACAATTTTACATTTATGTTTTATAATGTCCATAAAGTTTGGCTAAAACATACCAGCAGTTGGAGATACAATAGGTATAGGTAGGTAGGTATAGGTAGGTGTCTGTGTCAAGAGTGTGGGCTTTACAGATTTAAATGCAAAGAGTTTCGACCTTCGTTTCTTACATTTTTGGAGGAGAGGAACTCCATCCCTTTGGCCACTTGGAAGGCAAAGCTGAGCAGGTCATCAAAGGTCAGTGATTGCAGGTCCTCTGTCTGATCGTGTGGATCTTCATACATTGCTGGGTCTGCAGATAAACTGGGATCGGTTAGGATGACCACGGCTTAGAGGGACCTGTTAGTCTCTGCTCGGACAACTGAAGTTGTTAATATGTCAGTCTATCTCTTTGACAACATGCATGTTCACCTTCAAAGCTGTCCATATCACCGGAGTTGATGGTGAGGAGGCCGATCTCCTCCTGCCCTCTCGCGGTAGAGCTGTGCATGGGCATGTAATTGTCCACTGCTGTGTCCAGCTCACTGAGGAAACACAAAAGTGTTCAGAGTCATTTTACAAATATGCCTGCACTTATATAGAATCTTGTCTTTATGTTTGATCTCCCCTTTGTTGCCCTCATTTCTCTTCCCACCCCTTGTTTCCCCATTGTTCCCACCCAGAGATCTTCCTCGGCTGCAGGTTGTGGTAAAGGTTGCTGAAACGGTCCTTGTTGAAGGCGTCGGTCACAGACTTGTGGTAGAGCTCTCTGTTTGTCTTCAGGTAGTTCAGTAGATCTCCATAACAGCAGTACTGGAAAATCAAGTATATGGGTCCTATATGGGGAAAACAAATAATTAAAGGGGTTAAGATGATCTGAAATCATGGCACTATAGATGTATCCCATCTGATAAAAGCCACACGCTTTTATCAGTTGGGTGTGTAATTAGCAGTGGTACCTGTCTCTGTGCACGCCCCAAGCAGGTTAACAACGTTGGCATGGTGACCGATGTGAGTCAGCATCTTGAGCTCCGACATCAGAGCCTCCTTCTCCACCGTCTGGTGTTTCTCTGCAGCGTCAAAAATGTCACATCAGCTGCTGAAATGACCTCCGTAACATTTTGCATTTTGCTCACAGAATAAATATTTGAAACACTGACCTTTAAGCATCTTGACGGCCACCTGCTGTGAGACTCCAGGCTTCTTAATGCCATAAGCTGTAGCCTGGACCACCATGCCAAAAGCCCCCGAGCCCAGTTCTTGACCTGAGGAGGACACGGAAACATTCAGCACACATAGCGACCTTACAGGCAAGTGTAACTTTATTGCCACATAGTAATGAGACTTCCAAACATAACATAAAAAAATCTGAAAATGATGGACATTACAGTACTCATGACTGTACTTCAGTACAGTTTTGAGGTATTTGTATTTTTCCATTTCATGCTACTTCTATTCTACGTTCTCCTTGTCGTTTTTCAGATGTCTATGAGTTGTTATTAGTTCCACTAAAGACTGATTTCCCTTTTAAACCTCTAAGATGGTTGAATTTAAATATTTGATTTGATGTTTATTATTATTGTGTCATGTATAAATAATATGCCCAGCCCAAGCGGGCTTACAAGACACCATTATTTAGAAAATAAAGAAAAGAAAATGGCAGAAACCAGAGTAGCAACATAAATTATAAATAATACTAAACAAATAAACCATCCTGGCGTGAGAAACAAAAGTAGCCAATTTATAATCAATAAAATTAAATAGCCATTCCATTCTGTCATCATCAGTGCACCAAAACATTTCTGGATTTTCAATTTCATTTAAAATAGATAAGCAACTAAATAACTGTTCGAGGCACAAAGAGGTAAAACGCTCCAAAAATTAACAAAAATGCAAAGATTAGAAAAAAACGTCTGAAAAATGAATCCAAATTTATGTAGCAGAATTTTCTTTTTTCTTTTTTCCTCTCCCATCAATCATCTTACAACCCCTCTGATTTATTTTGTGACCCTTTGAAGGGGCCCAGCCCCCAGGTTGGGAACCGCAGGAGTAAACTAGTACTTTTAGTTTTAATACGTAAATTTAGCTGATAATACATTTGTACTAAATAGGATTTAAAATACAGGTTTTTAAATTTACAATTTTTTTTACATTACTTGTAATGAAGTATTTGTGGTATCATGTGTAATGCTTGGTATACTGTAGTTCATACCCAGTTCCAGGTTCTCCCTGGGAAACTCCCATTTCAGGTCGTACCCAAAATCCTTGAAGTTTATGTAGATGTAATCGTTGTCATTGGGTCCAACCATCTGGATTATCTGAAGCTGTGGCTGATACTGGGGTTTCTATTGGAAACACAAAGGGGTTGGCACCATGTTCTTGTGTGTGTGTGTTTGTCTACTTGTCAATGTGTAATACGTACCTTCTTTTTGACAAAGTACATGAGCACCACAATAACTACTGCCAAAGCCAGGAGCAGAAGCATACTGCCCGCTCTCAGCACCATCAAGCTGCCGTCATCAGTATTCTGAGCACCTAAAAACAGGGATGAAGGACACTTTCTCATGACAGTCATAAAAAAATGTAGGATTTTGATGTGAAATCAATCTTGCTACCTTTGGAGGCCTCGGGGGTGGTGTGTAGTGGGTAGCATATTGAGTCTCTGGAGTGCCAGGAGCCAACTGAGTTTGTCAGGTGAAACCTTAAACGGTGTCCATCCACTAGATTTCTGCTCAGAGAGCTCTTGATTGTCTTCTCACACAAGACATCAGAGTCTGTTTGAAAGGCATCTGGGATCTCCTTCCAGGAAGACTCTGTTTCACAGCTGCTGTGAGACCAAAGAGCAGGAAACTTGAGCAAATCTGAGTGTGAGTGTGCAACAGGGCTACAATGCTTTGACAATCAGCATACCTGTCATTGGACAAAGAACAAGACATCCAGGTATAATTTGCAGGCACAAGGCTCGCAGTCTCAAAGGTGACGGTATTGGTGTTGTTGATCCTGAATTTGAACTTTGGTGTGTCTGAAACAAAGTCAGTGGACAATAAGCTTTGCACCATTTAAAATTGTTACGTTTTAAAAGTGATATAATTGTGCAGAAGTTAATACCAGACGTTTACCAGACGCACACAATACATCTCTCTTACCTACAACACACACTGATATAGTCCTTATTTCTTTTTGTCCTCCAGCCTCCAAGTGTAATTTATAATCTCCTGATTTGAGTACATCACATAGCTTCACAGTCCTGAGAAGACAACATTCATATGAAAACATCCAAATCTCGTACTACTTTAATAAAGAATCTCATATCATCAGCGTAGAAATGTACATGAACATTAATAGACAGCTATGCATCGTTTTTAGGAGTTCAGCTCAAGAAACATTGCTTCATGCATCTACCTGTGTTTTGTTACCCAGTTGTCTCTGATGCATTTAGTCATATTTTTATCAGGAGCTTCCCAGGAACAGTGCTGGAGCACAGGGTGGTAGGAAACACTGGCTTGCAAACAGGAGCGGTTCTGAGCTGGTACGATCTTGCTCTTATCCAGCTGGACAGAGATGAAACCCTCAGCTGAGGCAACACAAGAATGAATAAAAGGTATGAAATGAGACTAAACATTAGAAAGAACAGTTGAAATGACTACACATACAGAAAGAAAGAATAAAGTGAAATTTGTTCTACTAACCTTGGACATGAATGTGAACAGACTTTTTGTTGTTTTGAGTCCTGCAGGTATATGTGCCACTGTGGTTCACACTAACTGAGTCGATGAACAGGTAGGCCATCTGATTTTTTTTATGCGAGTCTCTTATACTGCAGATCTGGGAAAAAGATATAGTTATATAGTTGTTAGTTAGTGGTATTAGTATAGTTGTTATGATTTGAAAGATTAATGTAGTAGTTTGTGCTTTATCTCTTAGACTTTTAGAAGTATTACAATGTAAGTTTTAAGACATCCATAAAAAGAGAGAATTAAAATTTGTTCACATGAAAATCAGAAGAAAATCTCAATGGTGTCGGTGGGAATAACTGTACCTCCCCCTTGACTGTAGAAGGGCATGCAAATGTTGTGGGGTCCATTGTTTTGTTGCCATTCTCCCACACAAGTGACGGCCTCCCATACGCTTGTATGCGGCAGCGAAGAAGTAAAGACTCACCAGGGCTCACGGTCACATTAGAAACCTCATCATTTCTCAAGGAGTCACTATCTGGGTCTGAAACACACAGCAGGGCCTCAAGTCAATCACTTATTTTAATTGTACCTGAATAATTGTTTGCTATGATTAATTAACCTCAATTATTTTTTATTGAAGAACAAAACACTTTAACTTGCACACTTTGCTAACGGTAGTATGTTGTTGCACACTTGCTAGTGGGTTATTCTATGTTTATAATTTAGATTTTTTTTAGGCCAGTTGTAGTAGTCAGGTTTATTTATAGTGTATTGTCATATAGTGATATATTTCTTTAGTGTTGACATGTACATTTTATATACTGTTCCTGTGCATTGCTTGGATAGCCTGCTGCTGTAACACAATAACTTCCCAATTTGGGATCAATAAAGTACATCTATCTATCTATCTATCTATCTATTAGAGATAGTCCCAGCATGACTTTTTAAGATGGTTGAAATGAAAACTGAGCAAATTAGCTTCCGTCTGTGATCATTTATTATGGATGAATCATTTATAGGATGCATTTAATTAATTTGTTGAAATATTTAATTACCGTAGTCATAGACTTGGGAGCATTCTTGTCCTTCAGCGTTGGTGGCACAGCACATCACTCCACCATCAGCATATTCACTACTGGATATTGTGCTACCTGCCCTTTCACTGTTTGCATGAACATCTTTCCCAACTTTTTTTCTGTTCAAAAGGAGGATTATTCAGAAAATCGTACTATTTTAAGATGTTTTTTTTAATAAGGTTAGTGTCAGACATTGTTATCAGTTAAACATCTTACCGAGACCATTCAAGGGTGGGCTTTGGGCAGCCCTCAGAGGTGCACGTGAAAAGAGGGGAACGCCCTTTGACATTTACTTTGTCGAGCGTCAGCTTTGGTTTTGTGGGACGTTCTAGAAAACACAAACACATTTTTTTTTACATTTTAACAACATCAAACAGTCAGACTAGTAGAGAGGTGATGAGATATGAGAGAGCTGCTACTCACTCATCACTACCAGCAGAGACACATTCATGGAGGACCTGGTCCCGTCGCTAGTTTCACAGCTCAGCGTGTATTCCCCTGAATCTGCCTCAGAAAGTGGTGGCAGGATGATAGAGTGACTTCCATTTCTGGTGAGGTTTAAGAAGACGCCTCAGTTTAATCATAGGGGAAACACCTAAATACACACACACACACACACACACACACATAGACATTCACTTACGCTGTCAACATTGGGTCTGCTCCTCTGATCCAGTGGCAAACAGGGTATTCAGAGAAGTGCTCCAGGGAGATGATGAGTTTCTTACCAACGCACACTTCTACGCTGACAGAACCAGATGCATTCAGATAGTCGGCTGGCTCAAAACATGCCACCTGGAAGACAAAACTCACCATTAGATTATCCTGCATTAAGTAGCCTTCGGTGTGGTCCCTTAAAAAATAGAAATTTATTCAAGTGTGCTATTAGTATAATATAGTTGCAGTACAAAATACAACTTAGATGTAAAGTAGTTGTGTACTCAAAGTTGACTGTTCTTACACTTAAAAGTATACTTTTATGAACTAAAAAGTGGGCCAATTTAGTCCCAAGAAGTATTGAATTAGTTCACTGATATTAGTATACTAACCACAAAGTATACTTCAGGGAAATATACTTGAACTTTACTTAAGTATACTTCATAAAATAAACTTGAAGTATACTACTTTTTCGTAACAAGATTTTGTATTACTGTTGCAAACACATAAACAAAAAAGGCTGACGTTTATACCAGTAATGTGAGGCGCATAAGGCTATTTGATGTCTGTGGACCAGGTATACCAAGCTAAATGTAGTCATGCTTTACATGTCAAAGATAATAACTTGTCTTGTGTCTGCTTTTACAGGTGTCATCTTATATCTCAAGGTTATACATAAACGGACAGACTTCAAACTGATGAGCAGAAATAAAACGAGTAAATTTAGTCAAGTTTGTGCTGTTTCCCTCTCTGATGTTTCACAACCTCTTATTTGCTCGGCCGTTTAGTTTTTCTGTTTCCAAGTGAATCCATATCATGTACTCTAAAAGACAAAACATCTTTATTTTGTCTGTTAATATGGTTGCATGTATGGCTGTATGGCTCATGACAATAATGTATCCGCTGGTCAAACGCACTTTAAAAAGCAAACATTAAATAACATTATGATCTGTAAAACCTGCTGTCTAAATGTACAATATGTCCAAATTCACATTCCCTGTACATTCACAGGAGCTTACCAAGGAATAACAGTCTCCCTTAGCTCAATAATGACTGAAATATACAGTTGACTAGTACATATATGTACTAGAGTGGCACACAGTGGCATCTTTTTACCTGAGGACTTGGCACACAGGGCTGATTCTGTGCATCAGAGCAGTGAAGCTTGACAGCACACAGCAGAAAGACAGCTAAGACAGAAAAAAAATAACTTTATTCTAAATGTTTGTAAATGTTTTCTGAACAGCCTGAGGCAATTTAAAAAAGATGAAGGTATTTTCAAGAAACAGACATGAGAAATGCAATGATAAAAACAAGGAATAAACAATAATGTCATATAGATAAGTTAATTTCCTAGTTTCTGTCCTTTCAGTGGTTTATTACACTGTTTACACTGTATAGAATAAATATATTTTATACTGGACTCTGTATTCTTCTAAATAATTTTTAAAACCTCATTTCACTCATTTGGTTATTACAGGGACATACATACCATGGTTTTATAGTTGTGATATTACTTTATTCCAACAGAGCTTACTTTTTATGATGGATAAAGTGTCAGGTTATGATCTAAAAGGTTCCTCATACTACTGTACTGTTGAACTACAGCTGAATGTCGACATTGAACCAAAATGTTTTATAATTAAACATTTTATTCTGAGATATACTAGTTATTTAATCTGAAAAAAAATGCAATATGAAAGATATCCTAAAAATATTTTTGAAAATATTATTAAAAAACATTTATATTTATTTAATTCATAAACATCCTTAAATTCTGGGCATTTTTTTTTATAATTCACTTTGTCAACACTGCCAATAACAGAGACCTGAAGTGGTCTGACTCACCCGCAATCATATTTCTCTGCCTCCGCATTGATGCTTTCTCTCTATCAATGTGTCACATAACTCATCACAGGTCAGACAGCGAAACTTACTGTAGAAAACGTGTGCGAGTCCTTTTAAACAGAGGAAGTTTCACTGGAAGCCACGCCTGCATGGCTGCAAGAGCGCGAAACAGACGCAAGATAATCATCAATCAATGCGCAAGAAACTGATGATGTCATAATGAAATATGATGGAGTGGGATAAGGAAGTATACAGTAGGAGTGAGCTGTTTTTTAACCTTTTTGAGGACTTGCTTCAAAATATTTGTGATGATGGGAGCAAAAATACCATACAAATACAATTATGCACATTTAAGTCGTTTTAAAGTCGTAATTAAAGTCCTTTTGGAAAAACAAATAAGATTATAAGAAAATATGAAGTAGGAATTACTGTTTTTATCCTTTTCAGTAAAATATATGGGGTGGGATAAGAAAATATACAGTAGGAGTGAGCTGTTTTTTCTTTTTTTTTTCCTTTTGAGTTAAATTAGCTTAAAAATATTTGTGATGATGGGAGCAAGAATACCATACAAATATAATAATGCACATTGAAGTCGTTACAAAGTCGTATTTATAGTCTGTTTGGAGAAACAATATAAAATTATTTAATATTTCTTGCAGTATATTATGTCGCTTCTCAAATATATATATATATATATATATATATATATATATATATATATATATATGTGTGTTAATATGTTTTATTGATTTTCAAAGATTTTATCCCACGAAAATAACAGATACAAAACATGTATAAGTCAAACAAAATAGATATTCATCAGATCTGTTTACAAAGTTAAGTCAAAATTCCCTTCCCTATCCCCCTCGCTACCCACCCATCCATCCACCCATCCACCCATCCATAGGATCACAGGTTACAGAATACATTTAGGTGCATGAAGGAAAGATATACAATAAACAAAAGGCAGGGGGGAAACAAATATTTTATTTTATCTTTAAAATAATAAAAAATATATATTATTATATATTATATTATATATTTTATTATGTTATATTATATTTATTTTATTATTACTTATTATTATTTTTTGCCATTCCCTTAGTTTTGTCCTAATATTGTTTTTGTTATACATTTTTTCTGTGCAAACTGTACTGTAAGTTTCTATAAATTCAGTTATTAAATGTAGCAGTGGCAATAATTTAAGACACTGATTAAAAAACGAAAAGTGTGATTTTTAAAATATGATTCCAAATAAAATTATTTTACATTTTCTTACAGTATATTATTTCGCTTCTCAAATATTTTAATTGTTTTTTTTTAAATAATAATAATAAAAAATACTTCTCCTGTCTATTATATTTTTGCCATTCCCTTGGTTTTTTCCTAATATTGTTTTGTCACGCATTTTTTTCTGTGCAGACTGTACTGTATGTTTCTCATACACACACATACTTACATTATTGGTTTTGCATTCACAATATCAAGGTGCTGCAAACTCAATTTTGCAGCACATTTGCAGCAGGTAAACTCTGCCAAACGTTACCCACAATGCACCGCGATGCTAGCAGCTCCCTAGCAGAGCAGCCTGCAAAACAACAACAACAGGCTACTCTGTGAGGAAAGCTGCTGCTGCTGCATGAGTAAAACATACTTAAAATGTTTGTGATGGAATATGAAGGGAGCAAGAATACCATACAAATACAATAATGCACATTGAAGTCGTTACAAAGTCGTATTTATAGTCCGTTTGGAGAAACAATATAAGAACTGTACTGTTTTGATCCTTTTCAGTAAAATATGCTTAAACATATTTGTGATGTATGCAAGTAGGAGAAGACACTGATTAAAACGAAAAGTGTGATTTTTAAAATATGTATCCAAATAAAATTATTTTACATTTCTTGCAGTATTTTCAATTCAATTCAATTCAAACAAAGAAAAAAAGAAAACAACAACAATACATTACATATAATACATTACAATACAGGAAGCACTATAAAAAGTCATGATTAAAAGATATTAAAAATATTAATATTAATATAAATATATACATACATCAATGCCTTACATATAAATAACTATACCAGTGCCTCCACAGCTGTGATTGGTACCATGTAGCCTACATATTATTTTGCTTGATTGATTTTTAAAATAATAATAAAAAATACTTCTCGTCTATTATTTTTTTGCCATTCCCTTGGTTTTGTCCTAATATTGTTTTGTCATGCATTTTTTTCTGTGCAGACTGTACTGTAAGTTTCTAGATAAAGATAATGTTATTTTTTCATCATTTTGAGTAAAATATATTTAAAATATTTATGATGGAATATCATATATTATATATATATATATATATATATATATATAAATAATATATAATATTGCAGTATATTATTTGGCTTCTCAAATATTTTAATTGATTTTTAAAATAATAATAAAAAAATTCTTACTCCTCCTGTCTATTTTTTTTTTAATACTGTTTTGTCATGCATTTTTTTCTGTGCACTGTACTGTAAGTTTCTATACATTCAGTTATTAACAAACTGAAGAGCATTAATCCTGCAAAACTTTTGCTCACACACACATACCTACATTATTGCATTCACACTATCAAGGTGCTGCAAACTCAAATTTTGCAGCACATTTGCAGCAGGTAAAAACTCTGCCAAACGTTACCCAGAATCCCCCTCGATGCTAGCAGCTCGCTAGCAGAGCAGCCTGCAAAAAAAAACAACAACAGGCTACTCTGCGAGGAAGGAAAGCTGCAGCAGCTGCATGGATAGCAACCACAACAACTACCACCAGCACCAGCAGGATTTCATGCATGCAAAGATATTATTCTCTTAAACCCTTTAATGCATCTTAGCCTTATAATGTGAGTAGTGTTTTTTAAGTTGCTGAAGTGATATTATTATTATAAGAGGCTGGTGAACTTGTGTTTGCAAGTAGCTCCTCTGCAGTCTCCCTCTATGTGTGAGTGTCTTCCGGCAGCAGCGGTGGCGGCAGCGGCAGCAGCTCCAGCAGCAGCAGCGGCAGCAGCAGTGGTGGTGGTGGCGGTGCCATGAACAGTGGACTCCCAGCTCCAGCTGCTCCGCTTGGGGGTGCTGGGATAATAATACCCAATGTCAAGGTGAAGTTCTGCCGATATTACGCGAAGGACAAGACGTGCTTTTATGGAGAAGAGTGTCAGTTCCTGCATGAGGATCCGTCCATGGCAATGCTGCACGGTGGAGGTGGAGGTGTTGGAGGTGGTGGAGGTAGTCCAGTCCAGTTGTCTATGAATCCAGGAGGTGGTGGTGTTGGAGGGACTCCTGCAGGGTATTCCCTCGGTGGAGGTGTCCCCCCTTCTGCGGCTGTCTGCCCTGGAGCCTCGGGAACCAGTGTGTCCAAGAAGAGCAGTGAAACATGTGGGCCTGCAGAGCTGCTAACCAGTGAGTAGCAAACAAGGCCTCACACACTTCAAATGAGGCCTCCAAACACAACAACGTGGGTCACATTTAACCCGCTAAAAGCCTTTCATCATGCAGCTAGCAAACATTGTGCTGTTCATCTGCGTTGTGAACATCTTCAGGTAGTTATTAGTGATGTTTTTGTGGCACAACGTGGTAACATTATAGCCATGCTTGTTTGGAGGCCTGTGACAGCTGTGAGTGGGCAGAAATCTAGCTTAGCTTAGCTATTAGCATTAAATTAACCCTCTTTAACTCACTTTAATGGGGTTGGTTGTGCTTTCAGATAGCTTTTATCAACTTAAGTACTTGTGTTGATATTTTTTACTCCAGTTAAATGTAGTTAAGTGATCTGTAGTGTTGTTTGTTAAGATGTAGATGAATGTTTGCTAACGTTAGCTTAGCAATGCTAGCATTGGGTTAGCATTGTGTTGTGGTGTTTTCCCAATGTAAACAAACAAGCAAGTAATTAAAACTCACATGCAACTCAGAAGTTAACTAATGAAACAAGGTTTTGTTAAAAAAAAAGTGTTTTATTAAATGATACTGTGGTAGACTATAGTAGTGTCTCACTCTGTAGTTTACATGCATTTAAATTGTCTTTGTGAATGTATATGAATTTATTATTAAATTAAATTATTTTTAATATATAAAAAAAAGTTTAATGTTTGCTAACATTAGCCTAGCTGCTCACAGGGCATTGGTTTAGTGTTGTGGTGTTTTCCCAATGTAAACAAACATGCAAGTAACTAAAACTCACATGCAACTCAAAAACTAACTACTGAAACAAGTAATTGTAAAAAAAAGAAAGTGTGTTATTAAATGATACTGTGGTAGACTTTATTAGTGGCTCACTCTGTTGTTGTAGTAGTTGTTTACATGCATTTAAATTGGCTCTGTGAATGTATGTGAATTTATTATTAAATTAAATTAAATTAATTTAAATTATTTTTAAAATATTAAAAAAATTTCATAGCCATGCTAGCTGTTCACAAGGCATTGGTTTAGTGTTGTGGTGTTTTCCCAATGTAAACAAACATGCATGTAACTAAAACTCACATGCAACTCAAAAACTAACTACTGGAAAAAAGTGTTATTAAATTACACTGTGGTAGACTTTATTAGTGTCTCACTGTTGTTGTAGTAGTTGTGTTTACATGCATTTATATGCATGTGAATTTATTATTAAATTAAATTAAATTATTTTTAAAATATTAAAAAAGTTTCATGTTCACAGGGCATTGGTTTAGAGTTGTGGTGTTTTCTCAATGTAAACAAACATGCATGTAACTAAAACTCACATGCAACTCAAAAGCCCTCTTTAACTTGGAACCACTGAAACAAGTAATTGCTAAAAAAAAAAAAAGTGTGTTATTAAATGATACTGTGGTAGACTTTAGTAGTGGCTCACTCTGTAGTTGTAGTAGTTGTTTACATGCATTTAAATTGGCTCTGTGAATGTATATGAATTTATTATTAAATTAAATTAAATTAAATTATTTTTAATATATAAAAAAAAGTTTAATTTTTGCTAACATTAGCCTAGCTGCTCACAGGGCATTGGTTTAGTGTTGTGGTGTTTTCCCAATGTAAACAAACATGCAAGTGACTAAAACTCACATGCAACTCAAAAACTAACTACTGAAAAAAAGTGTTATTAAATTATACTGTGGTAGACTTTATTAGTGGCTCACTCTGTTGTTGTGTTTACATGCATTTACATGCATGTGAATGTATGTGAATTTATTATTAAATTAAATTATTTTTAAAATATTAAAAAAGTTTCATAGCCATGCTAGCTGTTCACAGGGCATTGGTTTAGAGTTGTGTTTTCTCAATGTAAACAAACATGCATGTAACTAAAACTCACATGCAACTCAAAAGCCCTCTTTAACTTGGAACCACTGAAACAAGTAATTGCTAAAAAAAAAAGTGTTATTAAATGATACCGTGGTAGACTTTAGTAGTGGCTCACTCTGTAGTTGTAGTAGTTGTTTATATGCATTTAAATTGGCTCTGTGAATGTATGTGAATTTATTTTTAAATTAAATGATTTTAAAAATAAGTTTTTTAAAATATATATATTTTTTCATTTATTGCAGAATATTATTAAATAATAATAAAAAAGTACCGACTTCTCCTGTCTATTTTATTATTATATTAATTATTTATTATTATTATGTCTATTATTTTTTTGCCATTCCCTTGGTTTTGTCCTAATATTGTTTTGTCATGCATTTCTTTCTGTGCAGACTGTACTGTAAGTTTCTATAAATTCAGTTATTAAATGTAGCAGTGGCAATAATTTAACCCATTTTTTTTTACGTCTGAAAGCTGTAATGATGTTTGTTAAGATGTAGTTTAAGTTTAATGTTTGCTAACATTAGCCTAGCCATACTAGCTGCTCACAGGGCATTGGTTTAGCATTGTGTGGTGTGGTGTTTTCCCAATGTAAACAAACAGACTTTAGTAGTGGCTCACTCTGTAGTTGTAGTAGTTGTTTACATGCATTTTAAATTGGCTCTGTGAATGTGGCTTTGCAAACATGTAGTAATAGTGCTGACATTTAACATGCATACTCTACTTTTAAACAGAATTATCTATCAATCTTGCTGCAGTCAGTGTTTGCTAAACTTTGGTTTCTGTCATCCACAGTCCCAGGGATGGAGGGAGCGACCCTGACCGATGCCAATCTCACCAATTCTTACTTCAGCAGCAGCTTTATTGGGGTCAATGGGTTTGGAAGCCCTGCAGAGTCTAAATATTCAATGATGCAGGTATAAAAAGGGAAGCTGTAGATATATATAATCAGTGTGAACATACAGTGTAACTAAAAAATGCTTTGAAATTTTGATGTCACTGTGGTCGCATTGCTGTTGCTTCCGTAAAGTGAAGAACTACATTAGGTATTGAAATGTTTTGCATGTAGTTATTTATTATATAGTTAGTTTAAAATGTTTTATTTGAATTCACACATTTCATCATAACACAATCATATATGTTGCTTATTGATAAACATATATGCACATAAGAGTTAAGGCTGCACAATGTTTTGTTTTTTTTTATCTTCATCGCAATGTCAACTTTATCATGAAAGACTGCGATATTGCACTCAGGGATTTTTTTGAGTTAGTTGAAAGAGAGTATCTGTAGAAGACTGCACTTTAAAATGTATTTATCATTCCTTTTTTATTGGTGCCTTTTGTGTTCAGTTCAATGGTCAATTTCTTTAAAGGATGTTAGAAATAATATCCTTTTATTTTGATTCAACAAGTAGGGCTGTCAAGCAATTCAAATATTTAATCTGGATTAATCCATTATTGTCCATAGATCAAGATTTATCGCACATTTTTTATCTGTTCAAAATTTACCTTAAAGGGAGATTTGTCAACTATTTGATACTCTTATCAACATGGGAGTGGGCAAATATGCTTGCTTTATGCAAATTTATGTATATATTTATTACAGGAAATCAATTAATAACACAAAACAATGACAAAAATTGTCCAGAAACCCTCACAGGTACTGCATTTAGCATAAAAAAAAAAAGCTCAAATCATAACATGGCAAACTCAACAGGCAACGACAGCTGTCCGTGTGCTGACTTGACTATGACTTGCCCGAACTGCATGTGATTATCATGAAGTGGGCATGTCTGTAAAGGGGAGACTCGTGGGTACCCATAGAACCCATTTTCTTTCCCATATATTGAGGTCAGAGGTCAAAGGACCCCTTTGAAAATGGCCATGCCAGTTTTTCCGCGCCAAAATTTAGCGTAAATTTGGAGCATGATTTAACCTCCTTCCCAACAAGCTAGCATGCCATGGTTTTCTAGTTTCATATGATGCCAGTATCTTCACTTTAGCTTTAAAACCCACTAGCCCACTACAACCCAAAAACCGCAAGTTGCGTCAAAGAAATTAGTGGTGTTAAAACCAATTTGCGTTAACGCGTTATCGCTTAAATTTAACAGCCCTATCAACAAGAAATTTGTTTTGAAAGCAGCAGAAAGGCAGAACTGAGTACACTTTAATATCTATTTTTTTATTGCAAGTAATATAGTTATCGCAAATTTGCGATATTCAACAACGTTCTCACATATTTTCCACATATCGTGCAGCCCTAATTAGTCTTCTGTAACACTTCTGTTCTTAATGCTGTTCTCTTTAGCGAATGACTACCAGCAGCAGTTCTCCCAGTCTCCTCAACGATGGTGCCAAGAACTTCAGCCACAGCACTCATGGTAAGACTCCTACAGTGCTCTGTGGAGTGTTCAGTACTCATCCATTGAATATTGAAAGGACCTCTACTCAACTCTTACACTCTTTGGTCTCCACAGATCCAGTGAGCTCCCCGACATCCTCACTGTTCAGTGATTTTGGTGCTCTTAGCATTTCCCAAAGGAGAAAGGTGAGCACACAAGTATCCCGTCCAACGACGGTGAAGTTATTTTAAAGTGCTTTTAAACTTCAGTACTCTACTGTTAACTAGGATAAATTTAACAGGAGTGGTAGATTTATTGTAACTCTTGCATGTTTTTTTATTGTGCCACCAGGCTCCTAACCCGACAGCAAGTGAGTTCATCCCTAAGGGAGCTCCACGTATGGCCACCATGCCTCAGTCCCCTGTCCAGGCCTTCCCCTCACCTCTCTTCCCACATCCTGGCCTCAGCAGCTCCACAGCTGCTGCTCTGGCTCCTGGTGAGGGTTTTTTTGGAGCATCACCAACAGAGAAATCACCTTGTTATATCTGCTTTGCTCTACTTTCTACTTGACTCAGTTTTGTTTTCCATCTTTAGCTCTGAAATTGTATAGTTCAGCAAGTTTGGGAATTCCCTCTTGTGTACAGCACCACATGTGCTACCGTTGAAACGCAGACTCTCTTTGTCTCCAATTTTTTAGGCATGTCTCTGTCTGCGGGATCTTCTCCTCTCCACTCCCCAAAAATTACACCGCACACCTCACCTGCTCCTCGTCGGCGCAGTCACACCCCGAACCCTGCCAACTACATGGTGCCCACCACTGCAGTGGACCCGGGTCCCCACATGATCCAGAAAGAGACTGTTGGGGGGACCACCTACTTCTACACAGACAACACCCCGGCACCAATGGCTGGGATGGTATGTGCTGCACAATGCGTCCTACTCTGTATTTTAGTTAGGAAATACTTGCAGACTACAGCTGGCAATACACTAGAATACTTTTAAACTCCTAACCAAACATACAAAGATGCATCACATGACGACATTTGTAGAAATGGAGTGTAAACAAGGAAACTGCATTTAAAACTTGATTCTTTTACATGAGGTTCTTTTGAGAGGCAAGAGCATCGACTCCTATATTCCTGCACATGACCCTACACTCCACTCTATCTGTGAGCTGCCCTTTTTTCGTGCAGAAACGCCACAATCTTAAAAAACACACTTATTACGCCCAACTAGGGGTTATAATTTGGCTTCAGAAGGCATTTTGTTACCTGCTTAACACTTCTTCAAAATCCTGTTAAGAGTTTCGTTCCATAACATTCATTTGCGTAGCTATGAGCTTATAGTTGGGGAAACAATTTACATGCATGATCACACTGGTTTTCATTTCTCAATAAATAGGAAGCTGTTTTTCTGGTTTCATTGCAGGTGTTTCCTACATACCATATCTATCCCCCCACTGCGCCCCATGTGGCTTACATGCAGCCGAAAGCTAACGCCCCGTCCTTCTTCATGGCTGATGAACTCCGACAGGTATTTTCCCACTCGTCCACCTTCCTTTTTCACTAAATATTCCCCTTGACTTCTTCTCTGGAGGTAATGTCTGATGTGATGCCCTCTTATTTGTCCTCCAGGAGTTGATAAACAGACATCTGATAACCATGGCCCAGATTGACCACTCAGAGAACACAGGTACAGGGTCTACTCTGTTGTCACAACAAAGGGTTATTGATTCAATAATTACCCTTGCAAAAAAAAAAAAAAAAACATTTTTGCAGTTCACAAAAAGTGTGCTTTGTATTGAACAAAAGACAATGTTGATGTCAAGTAAACAAACCTGCATTACTTGCTTGAACAAATGTGGAGTTGATTTCCTCATGTTGGTGTGGAAGGGTGTTGAAATATGTTTTTGTTGTTGTATATGTTCTTCCAGTTTTTTTGTCTGTGTCAGTTGCTAGGCACGCAACATTGGGCTCAAATTGTGAATTTTGTGAAAAATTACATCATGGTATATACAGTATGTGTAAAAACAAATCATATAGCAAATGTATGATCTAGTGCTGATTTAAATTTGGTCAAAACAAGTAGTTGTTCATATGGGCTGTGAGACATAGAGCCTATTTAAAGTTGTTGGTTTTTGATTGCGTGTTCGTGCATGTTATTTTTTTTTCCCCTTCTGAAACTACGTCTGGCTTTGGCAGATGTACCGTCTGAGGTGGACAGCTACCACAGCCTCTTCCCCCTCGAGGCCCTCCCTCCACCAAACCGCATGCAGAAGACCAGCAACTTCAGCTACATCACCTCCTGCTACAAGGCGGTCAACAGCAAGGACGACCTGCCTTACTGCCTGAGGAGGATACACGGTAATAAATATGTCCTCCAAAGAAGCATATCACAGATGTCGCACAACTTAAATAGCCAATGTAACAAATGATGTCATTGTGTATTAACTCTTAATGTAACTATTTAATAAGTAAAAAAACAGCTGTCAGAGATATTTATTTGCTTCCAAAACATACCAAAACATGTCAGAAATATAATTTTTAAAGGATGTTTTAGTGATTCTAGCAAAGTAATCTTTCTTTAATGATCCCTTTCCATCCAAATTGATGGGTATTTTCAGAAAATATAGCTGGAGCAACTAAAACTGCATTGGAAATAAGTACATTTATTTGCAAAATTGGAATAATAGCACATTTGTTTTGATAAAAGATTAGATAAGCCCACACCTTTCCTACTATTAGGAATAAATCAACATTAGCTTATCCCCTACAGGGAAAATAATGCATTGCTGTTGTGCAGAAAAAAAAGCTAACTTCATTAGAGCTGTTATTTGTCATTTTGACGATGAGCAGGGCAAGGTATGTGAGATTATTATTTCCATTAGATTAAACATGATTTGCATGTGTTGTGGGACACTGCTGTTATCATATCGAAAGGTGTCACAGGATGTTGTGATAGTGAAAGATATATTTCTATTTCTAATTGCCTACTATGTGTGTTGTGTATTTTTAAAATGTTTACAGGTTTCCGCCTTGTTAACACCAAGTGCATGATGCTGGTGGACATGTGGAAGAAAATTCAGCACTCAAACTCTGTGACACTGAGGGAGGTCTTCACCACAAAGGCCTTTGGAGACCACTGTGAGTGTGTATTGTGTGAAATAATTGTTTATGTACAGGACTTGTGTGTGAATTTAATTCCATTGTGTCTCCTGGACATTTATGACCCAGGCCTAAAGTTGACCTGCTCCACATTGTATGAATTGTTTTACATTTACCATTCTTGGTATTTAACCAAAATGCTAAAATATAAGGTGTATTGGTTTACTTGTTGCTGGAGTGCTGCATTCAAGCTCTATTTAATGGATATTTGTCACCAAAGTTTTGCTTTCTTGTCTCTCAAAAGTTAGTGAGAGCGATAAAGTACCCAGAAAATATTAAGCATTGTGATATTATGTTTTTTTTTTATAATATATTGATTCTCAAAAACACACTCTGTTGATTTTTAATTAGTAGTTCACATGCAAAGATAAACTCAAGTCAATACTTTATTTTATTTGTAAAGATATGTGCCCTCTAAAAGTAGTGCTATGATGTTGGATGTTGATGACATGGATTGTGATAAATGCAAATACAGATCCCACTGTTCTGATTGCATAAAAAGTAAACTTTTTTCACTCAGATTTTATGCATATGCCGGTGTGTTCTTTATACGATGACGGTTTTCCTTAAATTAGAATTAAAATATCGTAATATATTGAATCGTAACCCCTGTATCATGATAAGCATCGTATCACCAGATTCTTGCCAATACACAGCCCCAGTTAACTGATAGAAACTAGATTTTGTACTTAATTCTCCCATTTGATTGTCTCATGATGGGAAAGACAAACACGTTAGGGAGTACAGTGCATCACAAAGTGCCAAGAATTGGATGAATATAAGTATGTATAGATGTTAGCTCTGACTCTTGCTTGTTTGTCTCTTTTTGACCTAGCGTTGGTGTTCTCCTATGACTTCCACGCGGGTGCAGAAACCATGTTCAGCAGACACTTCAATGACCCAGCAGCAGACTCGTACTTTACCAAGAGGAAGTGGGGTGAGTTGGTCCTCCACCCTAACAATGAAATAAACCCAGCATCACCTCAGGCCCCCGTCCGCACCCTTCTGCTTCACACATTTTGAGTTTGTTTGCTAATAAGGTCATCAGCCTAGGTCTATTTGGGTGTGTGTGTTTACAGGTTTGCAGTGGCTACGGATGTGCTCACATCCGGCGTTTGAAGGCTTTAGACTGTAAACGTAAAACCACTCGGTTTACTTACTGTAACAGAAAGACACATTTCCCACGAAGTTTAAAAGGTCTAAAACTACTCTTGTGGATGTCTTGAGGCTTCAAGTGTTTGGAGTCTGAAGTGTCCTAGTTTGACAGTTAGAACGCATGTGTCTGTGCGAGAGAGACGTGGGGACTTGGAGGAAACTGTGGCTGAAACTGATCCTAGGGCAGGTGCTGTCAGGCCTACCTATAGGAATGCAGACAGAGGAAGCAAAACCATTCAGACCCTGGGCTTTGTCTAGTCTGTAGCAAACACTGATAACAAAACATACTGTATGAGTTGTATAGAATTGCATAAGGGAACATACTATACCTCAAAAGCACTGTGTCCTATAGTGCAAATTCATTTCTTTCTGGAATGGCCTTTAGGGAAACAAACATTTTGGCCATCTCAGCGTTCTCAGTGTGAATTTTGGTGTTTGTTAATGGGCAGAAATATGTGTCACTAGAAACTGAACTTGAATCATTTATATTTGAATTGCTCACCCTGAATAACCACATTGAAACACTGAATTTGAATCACATCATTTGAATTTGTATTGTTTAGCTTGAATAATTGCATTGAAAAACTGAATCATCCCCCGACATATGACCGCTACAGTAGCTTGGAAAATAGTGACATGAGGCACTGAATTTGATGAATTTACTCTTTATCAAACCACAAATGAGACAAGAGTTGGTGAGCTAGAGCACCCCGTAGTCCCTCAACTTCACTCCCCGCCGCTGGAGACTACTTCGCCGTGAGGAGAGTGGACGGCAGCTTTGGAGTAAGACCTTCAGTTAAGCCCACAACTCCCAGCCGGATCAGCAAATTCTGTGTTGCTGCCGTTACACAGTTTAGATCCAGCCCGCTGGCCACCAGTCTGCTATGATCCCCGGCGCTGGGGTTTGAACTGGCTGCTACAGCCGCTTACTGAATGTCCGTCTCTAGAGCTGCAGCCCGCTCTCCTCCCAGTCTCCAGCGGTGGGGAGTGAGGTAACAAGGGGCCGCGGGGAGCTCTAACTTGCTAATTCTTCTCATTTGTGGTCTGATAAGTGGTAAATTCATCCAATATTCAAGCTAAATAATACAGATTCAAATTATATGATTCAGTTTCTAGTGACACATATTTCTGCCCATATTTGTTGTGCAGTACACACCCTGACACTCGCCACTAGGGATGTCCCGAGAACCGTTACTGCGGTACCAAGTCGATGCCAAAATTCTAAAAACATGACGCTACTCGTTTTCTACAGTACCGATGGTACCGTACGATGCCTGCACGGTCCGAAATTAACACCCGGCAAGCGCCAAATGAGGCTGCTTCTGCCCTCTGCTATCTGCGGGAGATTAACACACACACACAACAGCGCCATGCAGCAGCGAGATGCACAGATCCTCTATGTTCGAGAAGAGGATTCACATATGGGGGAAAAAACTGAACTGAACTGAACAAACTGAATTTCTATCTTTTGTTGATTATTGCTAAATCTCTGAAAAGTGGTGTGTTTTTTTATTGAACTCTGGTCTCTTCATTTCCGGTGAATGTTATTGGGACTTGCATTTGATTATCTTACAATCAACTCCCCAGATCCAGTTAGTTTGAACCAACAGCATCAAATCAAGTGTCAGGAGAAAACCATGAAGAGCTTACGTTACGTTACTGAGCACCAGTTGGATCCAGTTACTCTGCTGTTAAAATGACGTTACATTTGGTGAAGAGCACATATGGATTGTTTAGGACTCGAGAACTGAGTTGGGACTTGACTTGAGACTTGGTCCCACCTCTGGTAGCTTATACCCAGTGAAATGTCACCATGTCAGTGAATTTAAACTACTGCTTGCAATCTGAGAATATACAGTATATAGACACATGTACACCATTACAGGGTTTTTTTTTTTTTTTTACCGTGGTATCGAGAATCGTGGAAATTCACTGGTATTGGTATCGACTACTAGATTTCTGGTACAGTGACATCCGTACTCGCCACATGTCGCCTGAGTAATATTACCCAGCAAGAGACTGAGCTGATAGTAAACATGATTTCTGGGAACAGTGAGCTGTATTTCCTCTAATTCTTTTGCTCATACTAGAATTTTAAACTATTAAGTGAATCGACAAAAAAAAATTAGTTAATAATCCATTAATTGTTTGTCAATTTTTAAGCAATGTCATACAGTCCTGAGATCCAGATTGTCAATTCTGAGGATTTCAGTTTAATACGTTGGTCTGTCTACGTTGGACGTCACCTTGGGGTTTTGATGGGTATTTTTCTGAAATTCTAGAAAATGATCAGCAGATTAAGTTAGTTATGATTTAGGTAAGAATAATTAGGTCAGATTGGCTGAAAATGACGCCTCTTACTGACATCACAACTGCGAGAGACAGTTTATCCTGAAGATAAGCTTGCCAAGGAAGTTGCTGACAGTTTGAGGTTTAGTTCATGAGCAATGTCTTAACCATTCAGGCTGCGTCTGTGTGATAAGCATGTCTCTGTGTGCAGGACAACATGAACCTCCCCCGCCACGGCAGCATGCAGGTCTGCTCCCCGAGTCGCTGATCTGGGCTTACATTGTCCAGCTCAGCTCGGCTCTGCGCACCATCCACACTGCCGGCCTGGCCTGCCGTGTCATGGACCCCAGCAAGATTCTTATTACTGGCAAGACCAGGTACACTCCAACGTAAATACTTCATCATTCAGCATGGGTTGATAAATGTTGTTGATTAGAGCCTGTCACTCATAGCCATAAATGGAGGTGTACGGAACAGTGTGAATTTCAATTTCCAGCTCAGAAGGTGTTGCTATGTTAACTGTAAAGTCATTAAAAGCGGAAGAGTATTTTCAGTTGATGCTTCCTTTTTTTCACAGCCATGTGGCTCTGCACAGTCAATACACTCAGACATGCAGATAAACTGTTGATGATAATGGTTTCTTGTCTCTGCAGGTTACGGGTAAACTGCGTTGGGGTGTTTGATGTCTTAACATTTGACAGCAGTCAGACCAATCATCTTGCCCTGATGCCACAGTACCAGGTACTATCTATCATGTGGTTTGCGGTCAATTTCACATGAATACACATTACAGAAGTGCTAATGGAGAGACACATATCTAATCTACTTAACTTCAGCATGTGTGGTTAAAGCACTTTTCAAAATGGGACTTTATTATCATTTATATTTATATTTCTGCAATGTGTGTTTGTTTTTGTTGTGTAGCAAGCAGACCTAGTGTCGCTGGGCAAGGTGGTGCTGGCGTTGGCATGTAACTCCCTGGCTGGTATTCAAAGGGAGAACCTGCAGAAGGCCATGGAGCTGGTTTCTATCAACTACTCTTCAGACCTCAAGAACCTCATTCTGTAAGAAAGGGCTGGGGTGCAGCAGCATGTGTTTATCTATTTCAGACACTGCCTGTACAATTTAGCATAGACCTATAGAATTATCCTGATTTTAAAGTTGGACTAAAAGGTTCATGGCCTTGTATATGTAGCTAACAGGAAAGGTTTGTTAACATCCCCACATCCACATGATGAAACACCACAAGCAACTTGCTTCATTTTCCTCAAAACCACAAGACGTAGTCCCATGTTTGCATGGCAGTCATGCTGTAACTTTGTCACAAATTATCCCCAGTTCCCATCACGTCAGCCCAGGATTTGATGTTTTGATAAACATGTAAGATGCGGTATCACCAGTTTTACAACTAATATTGCCATAAATCAACAGCATAAACCCTCAAATTAAAATTATAATCATGAGTTTTAAAGAATACTCTGGCTTAGGATACAAATATTATAGTATTCAATATATTTTCGGACACTTTTAGTGTCAACAGCAGTCAGATAGACTGTCTATGTAAATGCCAGCTGTAACAACATCAGACAAAGCTGGAATCTGGTTGGCCAGTAACATCTGCTCTTTGAAATGCAGTAGGCATATCTGCTAAGTTCAGGCTTTACTCCAACACTGCTGTTGACATATGTTTGAAAGTATTTTAGGTGTCAAACTTAGTCTATAGTCGGTCCATTAAAATTACTCTGAAACTGCCAATTGAAAATACAACCTGTAGGGTTTTACAAAGTTTACATTATCACCTTTTGTACATAAGTAGAGCAGAATGTGAATACTCATAAAAAGGCTGTTTTAAGACTTGAATGTTGGCATCATTATAATTATCACTATCACTTTTGGGCTTCGACGCTTCGGTGAGAAGTATTGGAAGCTTCTCGGTGCGGCGCAGCAGACTGACATGTTCTTCTGTCTGTCTGTCTGTCATCTGCCCCGCTGAATAATGAATAATGGGAGATTATGCCTTATTTCATGGGCTATTTGGGATTTATACTTTATTATTGCGTACTTGTATAAAAAAAAAACCCAAACAAAGCATTTTTTTTTACTAATTTGGTTTAATATAATTAGGTTGATTACATGGCAATGGTAGAAGCTTAAAAGCATTCGGGTCAGCCCTAATTGTCACTGACCAACTTGTGGAAGAGGTGGTATTGAGCCTTTCTATCTCACCTGAAGGCAAACTGACATTTTTGTGACCGTGCAGGTATCTGCTGACTGAACAGTCTCGCCTGCGCAGTGTCAATGACATCATGCCGATGATTGGAGCACGATTCTACACACAACTGGATGCATCGCAGATGAGGAATGATGTCATTGAGGAGGACCTGGCCAAGGTATGTGAAGGGCACTGCATGTTTGTTCAGGAATACTTTAAAAAAAACATATAAATTGAGAGTTTGTGTCTCACAAGGCACAGAGCAGAAAGCATGCACGAACATGCACGATTCAGTCGTGCAAGGCTGATATTCGTGGTGGCCGGAAATAGGTCATTGGTTTAGTGAGCAAAGAAGGAAGTTGTTTGCACACAGGATGTTGTATGGTATATTGTAGGCTTTGCAGTCTCATCTTGAATTTAGTCTCCCCGTGTTGGAGTGTGAATATGTGAAACAACCCTCTTTCTTCTCGTTCATGTCTCAACTTCCCCAATTTTGTTTGGTGGATGTGCAGCTCCTAACCGCATATGATTTCTGTTTCTGCCTTTGTTGGATGTCCAGCAGGTCTCACAATATGTGAGCAACATAAGTTCAGAGAACAACAACAAGGAAATACCCGGCTGTAGTAATAAAACTGGGATACAAAAATGTGGTAGATTTTCTGGCCAAACCTGCCTGTGATCTGCTGATATCTGTGCTGGTGGCAAGAGAGTAAGCATTTCCGGTCTATCAGGCCATCTCTGCATAATGTGTATCTGAACACAGGGAATAGAAGCAGTGTTGTTTATTTGCCTGGTGAGCCTTTTTGTTGACAAAACGTTGAAATCAGGAAACACTATTTTTTTAAAGACAAATCTGCATAAAGACCAAAAAGAACACATTATGTTTGTGTCATCCCTTAACAGTCCTGAGTTTAACTGGACCGTAGGGTCGGGTGGCGTAGGGTTTCATAAACATTATAGGGCTGACATGATGGCTGCATCATTGCAACACCAAGCAATGATGTTGTTGTATCAAGCTGCGGTCTGCCATTGGCATTGTTTCCATTTTTAAGGTTGTTATTCATTCTCAAGTTATGGTTTTCACTTTTTCAAACAAATACATTTGAGCAAGAATAATAAAAGACCTGCACCACATGCAAAGCTGTCATTGTTGTGCACATTTAAAAAATACATACACATGTGGACAAAATTGTTGGTACCCTTCCGTTAAAGAAAGAAAAACCCACAATGGTCACTGAAATAACTTGAAACTGACAAAAGTAATAATAAATAAAAATTTACTGAAAATTAACTAATGAAAATCAGATATTGTTTTTGAATTGTGGTTCAGCAGAATCATTTTAAAAAACAAACTAATGAAACTGGCCTGGACAAAAATATTGTGTTTTGCGCTCATTGTAATAACACAATTTATCACGAAGCTCTACTCTGAAATGTAAATGGATTAAATAAATTCAGGTGCAAGTAATTTCAAGGTAGGAGAGTTGCTGTGTGATTAAAAATACCTTATGTGCATTTAGTTTCTCCTTACTAAAATATTCAACTGTTTTGCAATGCAACAAACTCCAAGGGTTGGAGCCAATATGGAAGTGACTTAAGATGCAGTTGTAACGGCTCCAAAAAGACACCCATCTGTACTGAAAAGCAAGGTGATCTTAAATAGTTGTTAGAAGTCCAATATTGGTAAACTTGTCTCCACACAACAAGTAAGTCTAGAGCAATTTGTGTTGGAGGACACCAACATGATCGGTTGATTTGGTTTTCAATAATTTTCACTTTGTCCAACAGTGCAGAAAACGTTTGACAGGGTGAGACAGGCAGAGAGGAGGAGGAGGAGGAGAAAGGAGAGGCAGGAGTAAATTATATCTGCAGAGGTGAAAGGTGAGCCACAACTTGTTGACAGTAATCTGATGTGGAGTCAAAAACAGCATCTGTACAGTAGGTGCTCATATTTTACAATATTAAAGCAGCTAGACCTTTAAACACTCAAATAAGTTAGCTGTCGACTGTCTAGATTAGTTCACAGTTGGTTTTGATGTTTAGGAGCTTCATCAGTGATGTGGAAGTTGGTGTCTCGGATTTCCCGTAATTGATAATCTGAGAGAGAGTCAGAGAATCAAGAGACGGCACACAAAAATAGATGTATTTATAAGAAAATGCAGCTTCTTCTGTTTGACTTTCAGTAAGGAGGAAGTGTCTTCTGGAACCTGTGAGAAAACAGGGTCCGGCACCATGTATGGACAGAAAGTCGAGCGACAGAGGTTTCAGTTTCTGACACTGTTCCCCTCAGGGAGTGGTCTTGTTATTTGAAAGGGGTCCATTTATTGGAAGAATTGTCACATATGCCTCTGCCTTTCACATTAGAAATGTTCGTCCATTCTTCATTCATTAACATTAAAAACGTTCGTCCTTTCTTCATTCATTGAAGGTGCATTGTGAAAGATCAGGCCAGAATTTTAGTTTAAAACATTCAAAAGATGAACTAACATTATCAACAGAATATGAAGAGGTTACAGTGTTGACGTTTAGTCAGAGACGATTATTTATTGTGTTGCAGAGATATCTATTGAAATGAGCTTGCTAGCCAGCTAGCACTGGTCCGTCTTGTCTTGTAATACCACTTGTACCTCGAGCGGCGATGGTGAGTCACCGTAGCGTCCAGTCTGCCCTCAGTCCAACGTGATAGGACGAAGAATTATAGCTGCCCTGAGGGCTTGTCAGTCACGTTGCAGGTACAGGGTCTGTGTACATTTTGGTAGTTTGTTTATTGGATTAGATCGAAAGTGTAAAAAATGAGAAAAAGACTCATATTTTTGTTTTGTCCTTTTGTTAGTGGTTAGCTGTAGCGACTAGCTTTCAGACAACGCAAACCCCAGAGTAGGGAGTCTCAGCAGGCTGCGGCCAATGACAGCACTGGGTCTAACCTGTGTAACGGCAG
The DNA here is from genome assembly GCF_015220745.1 of Sebastes umbrosus. NCBI lineage: Eukaryota > Metazoa > Chordata > Actinopteri > Perciformes > Sebastidae > Sebastes > Sebastes umbrosus. The sequence continues at coordinate 11,427,167 of NC_051289.1, forward strand.
CATAAGAAAGTTTGCTGATCCTGCGGGGAGTCGGGGCAATCCCCCAGGATCAAACCCCCGGGATCATACTCCCGGGATCATACTCCCGGGATCATACTCCCGGGATCATACTCCCGGGATCAGACTCCCAGCGCTGGGGTTTGCACTGGCTGAATTCGAGTTGCTGCAGCTCCAATAACTAAAAGTCCATCTCCCAGAGCTGCCACACGTACAGCCGTACAGCCTGTACGATTATAAGAAACAGTGTGACAGTCTGAGTCTTTCAGAGTTTCAGCAGTTTGGTCGAATTTTGCGTATTCCTGCCCTGCTGTCAGATAGATGTTTTTTTAAATTTAGATTGTATAAACCCAGTATTGGAGGTGGAATTCTGACCTATATTTGTTTGGAGCATTTGACCATATCTTACACATTACACCTTTAATCCCTTTATTTCCTCATGAATGTATTAATTGATTTGCTTGTTTGCGTATTTATGTATTTATATGTATCCTTCAACCTGCACTTCTCAGCATACAACATAGTGTTGCTTTCTCTTAACAACTGTAGTAGTGGAAAATCTAAATCACAATGGCCCCAAAGTGCTAAAATGAGCATGTATCAAAATCTAAATTGAATTTTGTTGGCTCCCGCTGCAGAGTATATTCGTCACTTGGGGCCAAATTCAGTTTGTTACTAATTTCAATTTTCAGTCTGTTAAGAAAGTGATATTCTTTTAACTTTAAAATCATGTTTTAAGTCTGATTCACCTTCACTAAATTTCACCAGTATCCCCTATGTGCAACTACTCAAAAAACTTCAGGGATGCGGAAGGTTCATTCTTCTGTTAATGTTTTGAATTGCTGGAGCACTCTGGTAGGCGAACGGTTACAGCACATGCCACATCACTGCAACGTCGGTCCCATTCTAGCTGGGTACATGTGTTGCATGTCATACCCTTTCTCTCTCCCCTTGTTTCCTGCCTACCGCTTCACTGCTGACTGTCCAAGAAACGCAAAAATGTAAAAATATATATATTAAAAAAAGGTTGGTGAATATAAATCATTTATTTGCAGGAGGTGCAAAACGGCCGTCTCTTCCGCCTGTTGGCCAAACTGGGCACCATCAACGAGCGGCCAGAGTAAGTAGCACTTGTATAAAGATCCACTCGTATGTGTGATTTGTGGTTCTGTTACTACTCTGTGACCTTGTGTCGTGTGATTCAGGTTTCAGAAGGACCCAACGTGGTCGGAGACGGGCGATCGCTACCTGCTGAAGCTTTTCCGGGATCATCTGTTTCACCAGGTGACAGAAGCTGGGACGCCCTGGATCGACCTCAGCCACATTGTCTCCTGCCTCAACAAAGTCAGTGAGCTTTCTTGTCTCCCTTTTTATGCAGACATTTGATAAGTTGTACATTGTAATAAACTATTTTTCAATGTGTATAAATTAGTCAAACTTGCAAAGTGATCTATTTTCATAACATTTGTTTATTCTTCATATGCCCTGATTAAAAACAAATGCACGCGATTGCCAACCGATTGCAGAACAGAGAGTAAAAATAGGTCTATAACTGGCCTACTTATCTCGGGGACACTTTGGTATTTGGTTAGCAGGTGGTCATGGACCAAAGCGGTGGTAATTTTAATCTCTCAGCGCTTTTAACTAGTTTGTTAGGTCAAACAAAAATATAGTTAAATACTGTGTGTTAAACGGCAGCATTTTCAAAACCAACAGAAACCAACATCCTAAAGCAACCCTAAAAAAATAAAGCATATTGACGAGAACTTAACTTTGTTGTAGATTTATCACAAGTTGTTGGTTTTTCTTTTCTCACTTCTGTTTTCACTGTTTAGGTCTGAAGCTGGTTAAAGTTATCTCTACACTCACTAATAAATCTATCATGCTTATCTCAGATTTATAAGACCATCTGGATATAAAGTAGTTACTTGCTTAAAATTAGGGCTCCGACTAACAATTATTTTTCATCATTGATTAATCTGCTGATTATTTTGTTGATTAATCATCTAAGAATGTCAGACAATACTGAAAAATCACAATTTCCTAAAGCCCATTGTGATGTCCAAAATTCCCAAATTAGTTTACTTTCCCATAAGATAAAGAGAATTAGATGTTAAATGACGTTAATTGATTCAATCAAAATAGTTACAGATGGATTTTTTTTGACGTTTGACTAATCGGTTAATCAACTAATGGCTGAAGCTGTACTTAAAATATTAAAATATTTTGTCAATATGTCACTTTACTCCCAAAATATGAGTGTATTTGACTGTATCTTCCTGTGTTGACACAGCTGGACGCGGGCGTTCCTGAGAAGATCAGCCTGGTGTCACGGGACGAGAAAAGCGTCCTGGTTGTGACCTACTCGGACCTGAAGCGCTGCTTCGACAGTACCTTCCAGGAGCTGCAGGCTGCAGCCTCCGGCTCTCTGTAGCGCCCTCTTCGGGCCCGGGATGGGACTGGCCGTACCTGGAGCACACTATTGCACTACAGCAGAGGACCAGGCTCATGGAGATGACATCAGCATGGCGAAGGCAGCGGGGCAGGGCTTCGTGAACCTCAGTCACATACACTGACCGTGTCCACCAGGAAGGCTTTTTTCTAAAGTGTATTTTTTTTAGTTTTCCTAAACCCCGCAGCTGAAAATCGTAAAAACAAACAGAAAAAAAACTTAAAGGACAAATACGGAAGCTGTGATGAACGAATATGACATTTTTTTAGATTTGGGGAACAAAACAAGAAACAAAGGTTTTCAACTTTTTTCCGGCTTTTATTGTTTCTTTCTACAGTTGGGGTTTATTTTTCTGAGGAGGATGCACTAAGATTTTAATTTTTTTGTTATTTTTTGTTATTTTTATCAACATGTGTGAGTGGCCTACAGGGTGTACAGAGAGCTAAAGTCACACACGGACATAAATACCAGAGCAGACTAAGAGTTAAAACAAACAACACAAAAAAAATCCAGCTTTCTATTGACTGCGTCTCTCTTCCGGCTGGAGACCACACCCCTTCATTCTGACGCACTAGGAGACGGGACACACCACTCGAGGCTTTCATTTGGGCGGGATGGCACCTGTTTCATGAAATGGGCCAGCCCACCTTTGCCTTTGTTGTTGGTTCCCCCTCAGAAAGGACAGACCACTTGGGTGGGTGAGAAGGTTTCTTAAAACTGGAAAACAATTGATGGATTTCTGTTCTGGAGATAGTGGAACATCAGGCTCATACGTGTGGGTGGGTGGGCTATCATGGACTGGGATTTGGGATTTCAGGGGTAAAATGTGGTTTTTGTTGGCACTGAGGAAGGGGTGTCGTCTCCTGATGCCGCCTACCAAGTGTTTGTCACATATGCAGCAACCACCTTTTGGTTAATGGACGCTATCGTGACATAAACTGCTCAAGGATGGGTCGTTTTGGTTTTGGCTGTCCAGCACTTGGTTGTAGCCCGTTGGTGGGGCTTCTGTTGAGGTGGAGCCACAGCTGCCTCTTTGTGGAATGTCCTTATTTTGTCCCCCGCCTGTCCTCCTGCCCCCAACGTCCCCTTTCTCGATCTCTCTCTTACTCTCCCCTCTTCTTCCTGCTTTTATCCCGATCTTCACTTCCCCTCAGGCCCCTCTACATTTGAGAAAAAGTGACACTTTTTGTGAATTTTCTAGCTGGTTTTTTCCTCTTTGCTCAGATATTGTGCAGGAATGCATGATGGGGAACTGGGAGGGCAATTTATTTTTGCCTCAATTCAACTTTATTATTCTGTGGACCAATTCCAGCAGGGGTTTAGGGAAACGGGGAAGGGATGGAGGGGTGAAGGAGAGAACAGGGGCACCAACCGTTTAGTTTTATTTGACTTTTAAAGATCATGAAATACAAATGTGCTGGAGACAAAGCGGCTCAGATGGCTTGGATTTCTCTCAGGATGACTAACAGCTGGAGGGGCCCAATGATTGAATGTGTTTGGCTGTCATTGGCCGCCCCCTGTCCAGTCAGATGGATGAGCTACAGTGGAGTGGGTGGCACGTCTTCATGTGGAGGGTTTTAGGACGTTAGTGGCACTGTGGAGATCATGCCGTGAGGAATTTCTTGTTGCCCTTAAGTACGGCTCATATTCTGTTGATGATTTGAATCAAATTGACTGAATGAATTTGGTGCAAACTTGCTTCACCCTGATAAATGGATCCATCCACGCTCTAACCACTGTTGATTTGTCTGCCTTATTCTAGTTCTCAGTAGCTTTTGATCAGTGTGACTGTAGAAAACACAGGGTCTCATGTACGAAGCACAGTGTCAGATAAGAGACAAATCAAGGTGAAATGCATAAACAAGAACAGCGTCATAGCTTTTACGTCAACTTTTCAAAGTTGTCATGGAAGTGGATGGTCTGTACTTGGGGGTAACAAACCTGCAGGGAGCTGGTTGTGTTAGATCATGTACAACTTCCTCTGTTTTAGTGAAATGAACGGAAAAAAACATACTTGGTGAATGTGGTGCTTTAGAAAACCCTCAAAAACACACACACACACACACACACACACACACGCCCCCCAACTCGGTCCACACAATGTCAGTGCTCATATCACCCTCTTCCACATCATAACACACACTCCAGTTAATATTAGTGATGACCTTCTTCCCCCCCCTATCAACACACCTACAATCACCATCTTAGTATGTTTTATGCCCCTCTTGTGTTCATTGTCTCAAATTTTGCAATATTTGTGTGTACAGCAGTATTTTAATAAAGAATACCAAAACTGATACATGCAGGATCTAGTCTTGTTTTGCAACATAAAAATGTCAACATATAAGTTTACTAAATTAATTATAATTACATTCTTCAATGATTAAGGGTATAATATGCAACATTTTCCTAAAAAATAATGTATTGACTCATACAATAATAATCCCTCTCAATCATCACTTATGAGCCACTAGAAGTGTCTACCTACAGAGACCCAGCCCTCTGCCTGTATTTTCTGTTATCTTCTTATTTTGCGGTTTTGGACTCTACCAGACATCAAATACTGCCTCTTTGTCACGCCCCTCAGGGTTTGATACCGAGACACAAGTCCTCCTTTAGCTCTGTCAGATACAAAGCGGCCGTATTTGACGGATGTGAACGAGTTGTTAGTCATCGCTGGGTGTTTTTATGTGCTTGAGTTTTTCCCCCTGCTCTGCGTCTCTCTACTTTGCCGTGTGCAGGTTGGCTGCTGTGTGCGGCTATCGGCGTGTCAGTTTGACCGAGCAGAGAGGACACGATGAAGCCTTCCCTGCGATTGCATTCATTCAAAATCCAGCAACGTGGCACCTTCACGCAGGGTGGTGCGGAGGTATGGATGTGTTTATTTGTGCTTGAAACAATCAGAAAATAACGTTTTATTCCTCTGATTCACTGCTTTGTTCTCACCAACGCCGCTCCCTCTCTTCATTCACTCTACATGTACTCTTGCTCGACCATCGATGCTCTCTTGGCTTCATGGAGTGGCCAACTACGAAAGCTTTGAGTTTACAAACACCAACCGACAAATGTAACATATTATACCTTTTAATATAGAATTAAATACACAGTACACTTTGTTGCTAGTTTATTAGTTATGCAATGCATTATAATATAGCAGCTCTGCAATTAATCCATGCCAATGTTTTTGTTGAAACAGTTTGTAATTTTGCAGTCTCTAGTTTCTATTACTGAGAGGTGTTTCTCATATCAACACCTTTCTAAATCAGTTTTACAACATTCATAAACTGGCAACTGTGTATATCAACATTCACAGTGAGATACAGACTCATCCATGAAACGATTACAGCATTAAAATAAATACAGATAGATGCATCCTTTCCAACATACTATAATTCAGTGGATGATAACTTTTTTCCAGCATATAGTAACTGTGTAGGAGGAACCATTATTTCATACAGCAGTGTTCCTCTTCACAAAGCTCAGCACATTAGGTACCAATACAAAAAGCTCTAATAGTTGTAGGTCAGTAAATACATTCTGCATAACTGCATATGATGAAGTACTACCAGGTAATACTTAGCTGCTCTTGGAAGGGGTTATGTGTGGTAAATGTAAGATACTTGGTATCACTGTAGAGGCTTTGTTGTACAACAGCATATGTTTTTGTGAACTTAAAAAAAGCAAAGGGATGTTTTGTGAAGGAATTATCTCTTAAGTTTGGTTGAATGAGGAAAAGGAGGACTGACGTATATCATACATGCAGATATGAGGTAGAGGATGCAAACAGCAAAGTTGAAAAGCAGAATAAAGTATAGTTGACTAAAAATGATGAGCAGGAAAATAAAGACCCTGTGTAAAGTTGTCTAAGAACAGATGCTAGAGGGAGGGGTAGAGAAAAGCTGAGTTGTAGTCCGGAGGAGGAGATCCACCCTCGTCAGACTCCCAATCACATGGCGAGATAGACGGCTTGTCGTCACAGAGACCTGTGATGTCATTGCACAGGAAAGACACCTGCTTGTCTTCGCACTTAGTGGAGGCAAAAAACCTAAAAAACATACACAATTAAGAGTTATTATCTTGTTTATTATGCATTAAGCTAAAATGCTATTATATTTTGTTATAATTTCATATCACATGTACATTGTCAATCACTTTTTTACAAAGTAGTTTGAACTACTTTTTCTAAATAGCTTTAGTTAACCAAACTAGATTTCTCCCTAGGGGGGCTTTGCTGTAGTTCAACTTCTTCCAGTGTGACGTAATTGGTAGCTTGCAAAGCTATGCTTTCAAAGTAGCTTCCCCAACACTGCATGGCAACTAGTGGCACCTCGCGAGTATCGAGGGAAATTATTTTTTTATGACTTTTTTCCGACATACTTTTCTATGACTTTATGATTTTTTTCCAACATACTATATGATAAGTTTTTTTGACCTACTGTACTATGACTTACTATACTATGTCTTTTTAATCACTTTTTTTCAAAATACTATACTAAAACCATTTTCAACATACTATGCCATTTTATGACTTTTTCGACATACTATACTATGACTTTTAAAAAATGTTCTCGACATACTATGGTATGACCTTTTTCGACATACTATGGCTATGACTTTTTCTCTAAATTTTTTTTCTGATATTCAACATGCCATATATATGACTTTTTTCAGATTTTCTACATGACTTTTTAAAAAAATGATTTTCGCTATGACTTTTTTTTGTAATTTTCGGCATACCATGACTCTTTGTTTTCATGATTTTCGACATTACTTTTTTTCATGATTCTCGACATCCTGCGCCATTACTTTTTTTTCATGATTTTCGACATGACTTTTTTTTTCATGATTTTCGCCATGCTGTGCGACATGACTTTTTTTTTAATGATTTTCGACAGGACTTTTTTCATGATTTTTCATGATTTTCGAGATTTTGACAAGTCATGATCAATGACTTGTTTTATGATTTTCGACATAACTTTTTTTTATTCATAATATTCGACATTACTTTTTTTTTTCCTTGATTTTCGACATTACTTTTTTTCAAAATTCTCGACATGCTGCTCCATTACTTTTTTTAATGATTTTCTACATTACTTTTTTTGCATGATTTTCGACATGCCGCGCGACATGACTTTTATTCTTTAATGATTTTCGACATGACTTTTTTTTTATGATTTTAGACATGACTTTTTTTTCATGATTTCTCATGATTTTAGAGATTTCGACAAAAGTCATGATAAATTTTTTTTTTTTAAATTTTTCGACATGAATTTTATTCTTTTATGATTTTCGACATGACTTTTTTTCTACTATGACTTTTTTTCATGAAATTTGTCAATATACTATACTATGACTTTTTTGGTGAAATTTTTCAACATGCTATACTATGACTTTTTCGGTGAAATTTTTCGACATACTCTACTATAACCTTTTTTGGTGAAAGTTTTCGACATACTATGCTACGACTTTTTTTTCATGAAATTTTTCGACATACTATACTATGATTTTTTTCACGAAATTTTTCGAAAAAATAAAGTCACAGTATAGTATGTTAAAAAAATGAAAAAAAGTCATAGTGTAGTATGTCGAAAAAAAGTCATATAGTATGTCGACAAAAAGTCATACAATTTTATGTTGAAAAAAGTCAAAGTATAGTATGTTGAAAAAATGAAAAAAGTCATAGTACAGTATGTCGGAAAAAAGTCAAAGTATAGTATGTTGAAAAAATGAAAGTCATAGTACAGTATGTCGAGAAAAAGTCATACTATATTATGTCGAAAAAATTAAAAAAGTCATACTATATTATGTCGAAAAAATTAAAAAAGTCAAAGTATAGTATGTTGAAAAAATAAGTCATAGTATAGTATGTCGAAAAAAAGTCATATAGTATGTCGAGAAAAAGAAAAAAGTCAAAGTATAGTATGTTGAAAAAATTAAAAAAGTCATAGTACAGTATGTCGAAAAAAGGCAAAAAAGCCATAGTATAGTGTGTAAAAAAAGAAGTAATAGCATAGTATGTCAAAAAAGGCAAAAGAAAAGTCATAGTATAGTATGTCGAAGAACATCAAAAAAGTCATGGTATGGTATGTGGAGAAAAAAAAGCAAAAAAGTCATAATGTAGTATGTTGAAAAGAAAGTCAAAGTATAGTATGTCAAAAAAGGCAAAAAAAAGGATGCAAGTCAAGTGTTTAGATGTCAGAGATGAGAGGTCACCACCTGCTGAATTTCCTGTTCTTGGTGTCGTTATTCCACGTCAGACGTCTTAGCTCCTCGGATGGTAGAACCATGCCGCTGTCACTCTGCTCATCCTAAAACAGAGAGGATGCAAACATGCAGCTTATTGGGTTTTTCGTTTTTTTTAATCTTTTTTTCATCTGTTTCCACTGAAATGATTAAATTCCGACAAAGTGAGGATGCATTCTCATCCCCTCTATATATGTGTGTGTGTTAGTGTGTGTGTGCATGCATGCAAGCAGAAGTGAAGGTGTCTTACCTCAGGGCTGTCTGGCTCCTCGCAGGACAGTTCCTCAAACGTCTGAAGTGTGGCCATACCCCTCATGTAACTGGATAGATTGGATTCAGAAAGAAAACATTGAAAGTTGGAAATTTCTTTACTTTCTCAACCTGTTTCGTGTTGTTTCTGAAGTTTCATCACTTTCACATTCGCACCGGTCTTGTTCAATTCTTTCCCTTTTCTTGTATATATATGATACTACAGCACTTCTCCAACATACTTGATTACTCATACACGTAGCATCTTAAGTCAAGGTGCACTGGCTCAGACTTACATGCTGTATATTAAATCACATAATGTTTTTATTTTCTCTCTCATGTTTCCTTACCTCAGGTTTGTGACTGCAAGTGGGTTTTCTTTAAAGGTTTCAATGCGACCAGTGTCTCCAGTTATGAAAGATCCCAGAGGAATATAATCCTTCCCATCCTGTTAAAGAAAGGGAACAAATATTTGTAAGACATTTTGTATTCTTTTCATGTAGCTTATCCATATGTTGAGACACATTCTGTTGGACAAGAAATAAATCATAAGCCTGAAGGAGTAAGATCTATAAAAAAGGCTGACCTGCTGAACCCTCGCTTGCAGCAGTTCTCCCAGGGTCTCCACCAGGTGAGTGAAGGTGGGTCGATCTGAGGGACTGGCCTCCCAGCATGCCAGCATCGTGCTGTAACTGCACACACAAACATACAGGTGTAGTGTTTAATTTTCAAACAAAGCACTAACAGAATCACTGCCTGGGTCACATCAGGAAACGTGACATGAAGATTTAAATGACGCTCTTCCTCCTTGGTTTCCCTATTGGACCTCTATTTACTATGTCCTTGCCTCCCCTACTGATTTCGATAGGTAACAGTGTTGTAAAGGTATCCACCCACATCTCAGGTGTGCTATATTCAGGTGCTCGCATCCTTGTTCCCCCCTTCAGTCTGTGGCAGAACTCTTCATCTATGTGAAGACCAGGGTACGGGGAAGCTCCTGTTGGACAAACACACATCAATATGTGAACACACCCAACCAAATAATGAATAAACATCTTCCAAACACAGTCTTAAAAATGTAAGATCATAAGGTATCAGATCATACGAGTTGAATGGCTTTTATATTGCATTGCGTTTCTGTTATTTTGTCCACCACCTGTGTATGTTTAGAAACCAAACCGTGGTGAGAGGGCTCTTACCCAAAGAGAAGATCTCCCACAGCAGAATGCCGTAGGACCACACGTCACTCTGCGTGGTGAACACCTTGTCAAAGATAGACTCTGGAGACATCCACTTCAGAGGGAGGCGAGCCTGTCAGCCAATCAGATCACAGGAGCAGAGTTACAAAAGACCACTCGTGTGGGAACATTTCAAGTTTGGCAGGTTGAAAACTCATTAGGTGACAGATCCTTTTGAGGAAAAATATTACTTGATGTTCGTTGCTTAACATTTCCAAAACAGAAGCAACAAGTTAATGATGGGAGCAACAGTTACAGAATGCAGACTCCTCCAAGTTTCATTAAAACTAGACTTGCGATGTGGGTTAATGCATCAGTAATGGCCTTTTAACAACATTATACATAGTTGTCCAACCACATGAATAACTAAAAAATTTTTTTATTTACAGTGGGATTTATTAAAAAGAGTAAAACACCTCTTTTACCTGTGGTGAGTATCTTTTAGGAAAGTAGCTGCAAAGCAGTTTATTTTCTAAATGTACTCAGTGCCGCACGTAAAAAATGCAAACAAAAAAAAACTATTCACACCCTATTCATAGCTGTTTTGTATGACTAACAATATGAATTATTTATGACATTACTGATCTTATGAATTCTAAAATATGAAATACTATAAAAAATAAACTGATTGATGGTTTTAAATATGCAGTGTGTAGGCTTTGGCGGCATCTAGTGGTGTGGTTGCAGATTACAACCAACTAAATACCCCTCCACTCACTCCTCCCTTTCCAAGACTGCGGTAACGTAACGCCACCGCGGTTTCGCACTCTGCAGCTTTCAAATTTTGCTTTCAGTTTTGTGTTTTCTTGGGATGTCATCTGTCATTTTGTTTTAAAATTACTGTTAGTGTAATACCTTCAGACAGTGGATTTTGGAACCTGTACTCACATCTCCCTTGCGGACGTAGTCGGGGTCTTTGTAGATGTCTCTGGCCAGGCCGAAGTCACAGATCTTGACCACTTTATTGTCAGAAAGCAAAATGTTCCTGGCTGCCAGGTCTCGGTGAATACACTGATGCAGAAACACAGAAAACACAAATAATGACATCTATGAAACGCGTGTGTACATCCACCCACCCACCAACCTAACCACACCAAGTATCAGACCTTGCGAGAGGCCAGAAACTCCATTCCTCGCGCCACCTGGAAGCTGAAGGAGATGAGATCCTCCAGGAATAAAGGAGAGTTGGAGGCAGATTTGGGATCTAGAGGAAGAAAAAGAGGAGGTACAGGGATGTAATCAAGCAGTTTGATTGTGCACAAACAGAAGAAAATGTTCACTATGCTCCTGTCTTACCTGGGTGACTCTCTCTCTCGTCTCTCTCATCAATCTCGGACACGCTGCCGACACAATCAGGCTGTCCATCCTTTCCTCCGGACGGCTGAGATGGGGAGGAATCAGTTATTATCAAATATTGCATGTCAGAGTGACAATTATGACACAATTGAGATTATGTGTCTTCTGACATTTGTTAAGAGGTATTGGTTGGTTGCAGAGAGGATTTCATAAATATGTTTTGCACAGTGAAAATGACCTTTGAGGCCACAGTTTGTAGTGACGTCTAAACCTGTAAAAAAAAATTAAGGAAGTAGACCTCCTGCTTGAGAACTGATAGCATCTTTGAACCTCAAACAGATTGCAGAAGTGAGTTTTTTGAGCGTATGATTTTGTAATTGTGTGCAGCACAAAGGGGCTATTTTGTTTTTTCTCAAGTGCAAAGAGAAGTGTGGGTCACACAGATAGGTGTGAACTCTGTCTGCACGCCTTGGATGTCCTGTTTTCGGCGTGAAATGCAGCTATCATGACACCATATTTCGTAGACTCACTGTGTTGTGCACAAACACCTCTCTCTTGCCCTTCAGGAAGATGGAGAGATTTCCATAGCGACAGTATTCGACAATGACCATCAGTGGTCCTGCAAACACATATAGTTATGACAAGCGTGAGGGCACAAACACATTTAAATACTCATATCACACCAAAAAATGCATGAAATTGAACTTCTGCATGTATTAATATGGCATAACTAGAGCACACATGCATGGGGGAAAAACACACACACACACCTCCCAGTTTGGTGCAGGCTCCTAGTAGGTTGACTACATTCAGATGATGTCCAATGTGGTTGAGGATCTTCAGTTCAGTCATCAGAGCTTTGTGTTCGCTGGCTGTAGCTCCCTCTGGTGGACAAAGGGCAGAAAAGAGTGGCATAAATGTTGTCACAGAATTTTATTTTCTCAGAATACCAGGGACCTGATCTTGTACCTTTGAGCATCTTAACAGCCACCGTGCTGCAGCTGTTGGCGTTGTCTATGCCGAACGCAGCTGCCTGAATCACCTTACCAAAGGCTCCACGGCCCAGAGGTTTCCCTGAGAGAGAGAGAGAGAGAGAAAGAATGTGAGTGAGGCTGACAGGAGGAAAGGGAGTTTTTGTGTCTAATTGAGCTGCTTTATTAATTACTATTATTATCCCTCCTGGACGTGAGATGCTGATAAGAGAAGACTTTAGACCCCATCAACAGTCCATCTAACTGAATCCCACCCTAGTGAGCTGATTAGTTCCAGTCAACACAGTTCACACACCCCCTGCTGGAGTTGATTAGCTCACCACAGACAACACAGACACAAAGTCTGATTAATGGAATGAGAGTCACTCCCAATAATACTCTGATAAGACCTCTGAGAAAGTCCTTCTATCTGGTATGTGAATTAGATACCTTCCCTCTCTCCCATCGTTAGCATTACATTCCCAAAATCCTTCAAGTCTCATATCACAAGTCAGTCATGTTAAAAACATCCATTTTTTATAGTCATAACGTAAAGGACTGCACCTAATTTGAGCCGCTCCCGAGGGAACTCCCATTGGTTGGGGTCGTATTGGAGTCTCTCACACTGCTCCTCTATTGGCCCTTCTCCTCTGTTCAGAATGATCGACAGGTACTCTGGTTTGGTGTTTGAGCTGTTGGACTTTGGAGAAAGAAGAGTGTATGTTGCGTAAAAACAGAAAACCCATACCAGTATTATACTAACACTGTTAGTTTTGTAGTATTTTGTAGATAGTTGTGAGCAGGGAGTGTTTTAAAAATGCATCAAGGTGCTTATGGGAGACTCTAACAGCTGCGATCTGAAATCTTGGTACCAAAAAGAATTGTATTTATGAGTTTATCTGATGCCCACAGTTGCAACATCTATTTGAAACTGTCTAGTTGTACCTATTCCTGACTGAATGTAGACAAACACTACATATACCAACACCCCAGACTCTAAACTGTATCACAGCAATGTTTTGGGCAGGAAAATAGTAATTCTGTATGACGTGCCACTTTCCATTAATATTTATTATACCTATTTATTTTTTTCTTATTGATACAGTATATGTTTCAAGTTAAGTAGCCTACATGTAACAATAATATGACAATAATGTCTAATCTAATCTGTTCAGCATCCATCTAATTTCAAATTGTTTTATAGTTTATAGATGTGTATCATGCAGTGATTGAACGTAACTAAGTACATTTACTAAAATACTGTACTTAAGTACAATTTTGAGGTACTTGTACTTAAATTGAGTACTTCCATTTTATACTACTTTATACTTCTGCTCCACTACATTTATTTGATAACTTTAGTCACTTTCCAAATTAATAGCGCAAAATATAAATCAACTAAATTATGATGTATTATTATTGATTAAACTACCCAGCAGCATATTAGGTAATTAGCCCCACCTTTACCAGCTGCAACATTAAAGTGATTTACACATTAATGCATGAATCATTATAATCTGATAATATTTTATTATTAATATATTATTATATTATTCTGAAATGGGACAGTCTGCATAATGAGTACTTTTACTTTTGGTACTTTAAGTATATTTATATGCTACTACTTTTAAACCTTTACCGTAAGATTCTGAATGCAAGACTTTTACTTGTAACAGAGTATTTTTACACTATAGTACGGTTACTTTTACATAAAAGGTCTTCCACCACTGTGGAAAGGACAAAGAAGGCCTGGAAGATAGAGAATAAATCTAAAAACTTGTAGGATACTTGGACGAGTTGTCTGCAATAATGTGAAGTATGCAATTTGTACTTGGTACTGTGGCTAAAACATGCAAAGCCACAGGTTCTCTAAACTGTACCTGCCTAGAAAAAACCTTGGCAACCACACATATTGCAGCTTTGTAACGTAATGATAACTCTGGTGAAAATATTTGAGAAGGAGGAGGAAAAAGGAAGAACTGAGATGTTGGTGCTGCATGGAAATATTGCACATCCCACCAGTCATAATCAGGAAGGAGGCATTATATAGTGAAAACTAAGGATAAGAATACCTACAAAAGTACACAGAAAACCATGAATATACATCAAATATTTGTTTATCGTACCACCAAAAACAACTTTATCTTGTTTCTTCTCACCTGTCTCAGTTTGCGTATGAAGAGCGTCAGAAAAAGCCAGAAGAGAGTGGCCACCACACAGGTACAGGTGAGTGCAGGAATCTCCAGAAACGAGGCTTCTGTGGCACCTGCACACACACACACAGACCACAAATACACATCAGTGCTTTATCAGCTTTAACTTTGCATTAGATTTAATTTACTTATTATACACAAGCAGGCCTGGAGTGATTATTACCTTTATGAAGCTGAAAGAACTTCTATTGTTTATTTCAGTTAATTTCAAAATTGAGATAATCAGAGACAGAAATTGCAGACAAATCAGGGATACTAGGTGCCTTTAATTTTTCTCTACCCTTCCAAATGGGGGCACTGTGTTTTCACTGTCACTGAAACTCTATCATCTCTCCTCCTCATTCAATCCTGATTTCATTTCTTTTTTTTATTTTTTTTAACGTGAAGGAGTTGAAGCACTCAGTGCAGCGCAGTGCGGAGCCGCTCTGAGATGCCGGCCGGGCCCTTCTGGAGGAAATAAAAATGGGAGACAGCTTCCTTCCTGACTGATCAGAACACAACAACACACAGCCACTCCTCTCTGCAGACCCGGACTGGGAAATGCGTCTACCACTTCTGCCAGGGGACGATGCTCAGACTGAGGGGTAGCAGAACCACACGGGGCCTGTCTATTCCACCACCACCGGACATATGACTCAGTGTGTGTGTATGTGAATGAGGAGAACTGAACAAAGGAGTGTGTACCACACTGGGATAATGTTAAGACGTTCTTTGATCAATGTTTACTCAGGAATTGATAAACCGACATATCACATCCCATTAATAGAATTGACACACCACGCCTCCGTGTATAAATACTACATCCATACGTACTGTACTATGTGTCTGTACATCCAGACATCTATTTACAGAACTGGAAACAATAGACATTCAGACAAACCCATATATGGAAGAGTCCTATCTTTGAGAGGAAGTAAACACAGACAATCAAAGGTAGAGATGCTTGAAAAATACTACTATTTGACAGATGCTTACCGTTAACCCATATGTAGGCAGAGCTCTCTGCAGATCCCCTCTCATTGGTGGCCTGGCACGTATAAAGGCCCTGGTCCTCCCCTGTGATCCGATCAATATGAAGGGTCCCATCTTCTGGTGATATCACAATACCTGAAGATGGTGGCACAAACTCTTAGACACCTGAATACAGCTACAGTTCACATGTTTATGGTATTGTTTTTTTGTACCTGATCCCCGAGACAGAGCGCGTTCATCCTTGTACCATGTGATGGTTGGGGGTGGGACGCCTTCAGAGGGACAGCTAAGGATCACTGAGCTGCTGACGTTGACAGTACAATCGGTCAGATTGCTAAGCAGCACCGGAGGCTCCAGAACTGAAAGGAGAAACACACACCATGAAAAATATGTGTGCCGAAGTATAAGTGTGTGGCTGCGTCCAAAATCACATACTATGAACTGCATACTCAATATATGTACTATCGTTCATCATACTTTTGTGTGAATTTTCGGACGCACTTAGCAGTAATTGACATTGTCACTTCTTGAGAGCCTCCTTGCCAGTTGGAAACGTGTAACCATGGTAACCCGTGCCAACCTCATGTGACCAAAACGACAATTTGTGAGAATCAAAGTCTGAATTAATTTAATATATATATATATATATGTTACGCCTAGCAAAGTCAAATCTCATACTTAAAGATAAATTGAAGCTTTATTGATGTTACAGAGCTGTCCATCAACGTCCGTTATGAACGTTGTCATCACTACTGCATTGCGTTGTGGCATATTTATGCCGCTGTGGTGTCCAGCATTTGCATATTGTAATATTTCACCGGAAATAGTATGCAATTCACATACTATTGGTTTCATACTAAGGTTTTGGACATACTAAAAAATCTCACATACTGTTTAGCGTACTAAATAGCATGTTAGTGTGGAATTTTGGACCATTGTTTGTGCAACTTTTGTCAAATTACCAGTAGTTTAATGTAACTAAGTACATTAATACAAGTATAACATTACTTGAGTATTTCCATTTTATGCCATGTTATACTTCAAATCCACTACATTTCAGAGGGAAATAATGTAATATTTACATTACATTTATCTGACATTTTTCTTTGTAGATTAAGAATTAATTAAATAAAAATGTATAATCAGCTTAAAAATACATTTTATCAAACTACACAACAGTATATAAAAGTAATTAAAATCATTTCCACTTTGACCGACTAAAATTCAGTTTAATGCATATATAATAGTACTATAATTCTGCATAATGAGTACTTTACGTCATACTTTTTAAAGCTGCAATAACTGATTACGGTTGTAGATATTTATAGACTAAAACAGATTTGTGATGAAGTGAAAGCAGTGCTATTTTTTCCCACCGTTTTCTGGACCAGTGCCACTTTTGGACAATAATCGTGCACTGGTACTGTAGTGACACATTTTTCCAGAGTGGCCTTGGCTTCAACCTGTGAGTCAGCTGACGTTCGGCTTCTCTTGGGCCCCTTACTCACCCTGAAATACCCTGTAATACAAACCCATTTCTAAAAAGCAACAACAATGCAGTATTTCATCATCTGGACATTATGAGTGCACACAATGAGTGGAGTGTGTTTCTTTTGTTTCCTTCTCATGCACTACACTTACACTACAATACTCACACACTATAATTAGACCAGATCGCTCCCTGACTCTCTTTAACCCCATGTTTTAATTTTTTCCTCCATTCTCCCTCTTTTTGGCTCCCCAACTTCTCTTTCTCTGGTCACCCTGTCTCTCCAGTAATTCCCTTGTGGGGATCCCAGGGGAGGAAGTTGACGTGTTGAGCCTTGATTGTATAGAGAACAGCAGTAAAAGACATGAAGAAAAGTCACTTAACCAAGGCGACTGATTGTTGTTTCCCCTATCTTCCTCTTGGACAACAATTGATGATTGTCCGCGGGGGCTGGGGCCTGACAGTGTCTGATTGGCTGATTGTTCCTCCGGCCCTGTATGGGGGCCTGTAAATGTGGCATTGTGGGAAGTGCCATTGTATACTCTTCCTCCAGACAAGAGCTCATTCCCACGTGAAAGAGGTGCAGAGCTGGAGCGCAAGAGCAAAGGCAGGGTGGGGCCCCAGGAAGCCGAGGGGACCCAATTCCCAAGCAGCCAAACTCTGTGAGAGAGTGTGGGTGTTTGTTTGTTTGTATGTATGTAAGTATGTATGTGCAACATATGTGCACGGAAAACATGGGGAGGCTGGGAGTTTTAAATAGAGAGAGAGAGAGCGACTTAAATCTGTGTTTGAAATTTAGTTATTAAGACTCAGAATTAGGAATCAAGAACACAATTTTTCAGCTAGAAACTCAAGGCCCTAACAACTTACTTGGGGCCCTGAGACAATAAATATGAATCTCTGGTATGTTCGAGGGCCCTTGTTCTGCTCTTGGCCCCTGAATAATTCAGCCCATGAGGACAGTTTCCAGTTCTTGCATACCATGATTGGTATGGAAGCAAAGAAAGGCTAAAATTATTTGAAACTTATAAGCAACACAATAGTTAAACCAATACCTAGTGAAAATTAATACTTGAAGTTGACATTTAAATAGCACTGAATAGCATAATATAACACTGACATATTCTACTTTGAAGTCAGATAGAAAATAAAAAATATGTATTTTAAGTTACTCAAATTTTATAAATTGTGAAAACTGTATTTGTGAAATTCAGATGCCAAAATTTCAAGATGAAAAATTCAAACTTGAAAATCCAGGCTACCAAGAGCGATCAGACTATAAAAAAATTGTATTTAAAAATAAAAAAGGAGAAATCAGACTTCTGTCCTAACCGGTTACATTCTGCCTGTCACATGATCTGAGAAAAGAAAAAGTTCAGATGAGTGACTGGAAACCTCTGGACACTCTGAATTTGAGAAAAAATACAAGTTTTTGAGACTGGAAACTGAAATTGTGAAGAATACAAACCATAAATTCAATAAAAGAATTAAATATTAATTAAATTAAACACTTCATTTGTACTTCAGTGGTGTTTAAATTTCAACATTAAGTATTCAGTAGTGGTTAAATGTTAGTTATATATTCACTTGCTTATAATATTCAAATGCTTATGGCCCTTCTTGGTTTCCATAAATTGCGTCTTTTGATTTATTTTTTCATTGTTATTTATTGTTAAATTTCTATTTTGTTACTAAATGCTTTTATTGTGAAGCACTTGTAACTTTTATTTTGAAAAGTGCTATATAAAGAAATCTTTACATACTTAATCATTTATTTTTTGTAGCACAATCTAAAAAAAAACAGAAACAGAAAAAAGCAAACATTGTCTGCAGACAATCAAAAAATGCCTTAAATAAATGAGATGATCTATTATTGTTTATAAAAGTAACAAAGTAAAATTCTTAATTTCTTAAAGTAAGTGCCCCCAAATATGCACAGTGTTGACTACAGGCTTATAGATGTTGAGGAGGAAGATCATAAAGTTGCGACTACTCACTTGTGACCACCACCTGTGTTTCCAGGTGTGTCTCCTGTCCGGTGATCAGGTGGCGGGCGGAGCATCTGTAGGCTCCAGAGTCTCCAGCTGTTAGGTTGCTTAGCAACAGGACCAGACAATTGGAAAACTCCCCCTGCTGACTACTCAGTGCAGGGCTGCGGGATTGGGCCTCCTTTGTGTCATTCACTCTTTGCCATGACAACGCTGTGTACAGGTACTTATTGACAACACAGGTGAGATGGAGGTCTCCGCCCTCTCTGGGTTCCTCCCTCCGGCTCACACTGAAGCCTCCTGGGACGTCTGAGGGAAGCAGAAGTGAAGAGGGAACATGAACAACATATAAACCTTCACTGATCTCCTGTTTGATGATTACGCCCTCTCAGTTTCTCGACAAGTGCATGTGGATCCTGTCTGGTGCCTGAAACCAGGAGAGCTGATTCAACCGATCCTCCATTTTTCTAATCTTTGACGACAATGTTGAATGGCTATTGTGGGTAAAAGCAGCTAGTGGAATACAGTGAAAAGGCTTTTTATTTACTTTAGCCATTTGAAACTTCCCGTGGAAACGGCTCGAGAGCTTCCTGATGGCAGATAGTGTTTATCTTTCCCGAACACCCCAAGGCCTCCCGAAATAAAGCGGACCTGCCAGTCCAAGGAAGTGCGCTGCACGGGGAAGTGGAACGATAAGAGCCCCAGGTTCCTGTTTCGCTCTTGCTCACACATTCAGCGCAGCCGTATGCAGAGCCACACACTCGTACACACAAATAAACACTAAAAAACCCTTACCTGTACGCCGAGTAACAAATGGCACACAAAACAGTATGTGCCCGCTGCACGTACGCTACTTTGTTCTGCCAAGGATTTCAACCTACATTAATGTGTGTGTTACTTCTTCCGTGACACATAAACATTTTTAAACATGTAAAATATCTATTTGACTTTTTGTATCTGGTACTCTGTACAATATTTAACATTTTCCATGAAAAAAAGTTCCAATTTGTAACCATCAGGTTTTTTCCACTGCAGTGACATTGCTGCAGTGTCTCTTTTGCATGTTTCTGATATTGCATCACCTCTCTCTCACTAATGGCGAAATAACCTTGACACAGCAGCAACATCTCCATATACAGTATTCTCCTGCAACCTGAAAACTTCAACATCCCTGCCCATCTCCTGTTCTCACCTTCCCTTTTGCTCCTCCTTTTCACTCAGCATTTTACTTTTTGCTTCTTCCACTTCAAAATAACATTCATCTACTGCATGTGCTCGGTGTCCGTTTCAGCAATGTGTTCAATCAAATAAATACTGTCAAAGTCTAACTGAGCAAAAAAGGCAATAAAATATATGTCATCTGTGCATGACTGTGTGTAGGAGTGGTGCATATGTTTGCAGTTGTGACAGCAAATCACAAGATGAATGATGATTATGTCGTAATAATTGACGTCATATTTACAGACCAGTCAGTTTTCCACCCTGTCAGTACTGCAGGGTCACTTGGGTTTTATATCCGATTGCGTTACTTCAATATGACTGGGGCGGTTATACACGTGGTCTTTACAGAAAACATCCTATCGAAGTGATTGAGGTTGGAAAAAGATAATTAATTGCATCATTTTTTATTGAGTAAAACCTTAAAACAGGTAATTCTGACCAAACAGAATAGAGAAATTAAAGGTGCAGTGTGTAGGATTTGGCGGCATCTACCGGTGAGGTTGCAGATTGCAACAAGTAGAAACTTCTCCCATGTGCCAAGCGTGTAGGAGAACTACGGTGGCCAAAACAAAAACGTGAAAACGAAGCGAATGGCCTTATCTAGAGCCAGTGTTTGGGTTGTCCGTTCTGCTCCCTAAACGGCTCATTCTAAGATAACCAAAACACAATAACTCTTAGTTTCAGGTGATTATACACTAAAGAAAACATACATATTAATATTATATTCCATTTCTGGTAATATATCTTTACTCATTACTTTGGACTTCATGACGTCAAAACTGAAAGCAGATAACAGAAAGAAGACAGAAACTAGATAAAATAAGATTTTTGGGAAGTGAAAGAGTGGAGGGGAAGCTTTGAAAAAAAAAAATTAGTTGCATATCTGAGGAGATGATTCCTCACCTGTGACGTAGAAGTGGAAGTCTAGCTCGTCTGTTCCTGCAGAGTTGGAGGCAACGCAGCGATACAGTCCAGACACAAAGGCCTCTGCCACAGTCAGGACCCCCACGGTCTATGGAGTGCACAAACATCCGCATGAACAAACCGGCATTTAGCACGCTATGAAAAACAGCCACACACACACACACACATGCACACATTTAAGGCTCATTACCTCTGCCACTGATGGCAGGAATCCTATTTTCCACGGGGCCACTGAGCAGACAATAGGGGTCTCTGAGCCAGACCTCCTGCCCACTTCCAACCCAGTGGGCAGCTCAACATGCAAGCTGTCGATAAGTATTAATAAAAGTGTGTGTCTGTGAATATGTGAGTGTGTGTGTCTGTGTGGAGGAAGTGAGCAAAAGAAGGGCAGTAAAGGTACATGATTGAACGAACCGGAACCAACATGATGGCTCGTTTGGAAACTTTTTTCTCTTATATTATGTAAATAGTTCACCAAAATGTGTTTCTGAAAACATTTTATGCAAGAAATAAGCCATGAAGTTGCTAAATCTGTCTTTATTCTGGATCAACAACATTTAGTTTAAAAGTTTCTAGGGAGTTTCAAGAGACGTTGAGTCGCAGTCGGACGCCCCTGATTTGCATAAAGTAGCCGAGACCTCAACTTTGTGCAAATGAGGAGCGGGCGACGCGACGGTCCGTTTCTCGAATCGCGTCGCCACGCTACCAGAATGCATTGCACAGCCCGCTTACATAGACAATGAATGGGAAGCGTGGAAAGGCCGGAGCCTGTGGACATGTACCATATGAGCAGAGACGATACTGTGAGTGAAACTGCAATATTATCTTACTATTAATAACTTTTTAGCAAATGAATCTACACAGTGAAGTTTCCTGATTTATTTTATTATGAGAGTTGTAACATATGATCCAACTTCTATTCAGATTGGTGCGTCTGGTCAATTTCCATCAAAGAATTAAATATTTGTTCAGTACAAACTGTAGTTATTGTACCTTTCAGCTCATCCATACCAGGGTGCTTTTAACCTCACGGTGTGTATTTCTGTTTCACACCTACCTTTTTCTTCCCCTGAAGCACTTCCTGTCTGTGCGTAACACTCAGGATGTGGTTGCTTGTGGACGTGGCGGGGACTCTCGCCGTCACAGGGCTCCATGGCGAGGAGGACGTTGGACACACACACCTTGAAGGAGGAGGAAGAGGAGGAGAAGAAGGAGGCGGAGGGAGGATAAGGACAGAGACTCAGCTGTGTTGACACAAGTCATTTTAGGCTACCTCCAGGTGTGTGTCAGTGTTTTTCTCAGCTGTGCTCGGCAGGAGGAAGACCAGAACATCAGGAAAACGCCTTGATCATCGCTGCTTGTTAGTCATCATCACCAAACCCTTTTTTATCACCAGCATCACGTCCTCTCACCCTGCCCTGCAAGGCTGACAATAGTGGATCTTTGGAGCACTATGTAATGCTGGATTGTTCATCCATGGAGGATGCAGAGGTGGTATTGTAATCCCGTGGATCAACTTCCTTCCATTCTTAACAAATCATCCCACATTTCCAGGACAAGAGTTCCTGTCCCTCTCAGTGACTCTCACAAGTCTAAATCCATAGATTACACACTAGTAGAGCTGTGGGAACTGGAGCCTATGCAGGCTGCTTTGTGGTTTATTTATACACATCTCCTTAGGATGAAAAACTCTGAAATCATAAAGGAGCTGGGGAGGGGCCTAAAACACACAATGCTTGATCAATTAGTTTCAAGGTTGAGGGAAAAGGTGTATATTTCATCTACTTCTCCATGTCTCATAGTTCTGTATAAGTAATGCTGAACTGTTTGTCCATATCGAATATGATGATGAATGTAACGTAATGAAAATCTACAACAAGGAACAAGTAAAGGTGCTTTCTATTTTTTCTAATGAGCACCACAAGTGGTACATGCCTTTAATGCAAGAAGCATTAGTTACAAAATTCATTTTTTGTTGTGATATAGTGTATAAAATAAAAATCTGTCAGTGAACTAAAGCCTTCATTGATTCATTCTTATTAACAGACACCAAAAACATTTCTATTTTTAGTATATTTTACATAGTGACCCGCGGGTCCTTTGACCTATGACCTCAAGATATGTGAATGAAAATGGGTACCCACGAGTCTCCCCTTTACAGGCATGCTTACTTCACACATGCAGTTTTGAATGCAGTACAAATGTGTTATTTCCGCCTATTTTAAAATGGTGTATTTGAATATTTCTTCATACTGGGGTCCCTAAACAGTCTTGAATTACATAAATTGGGTATCACTGTAAAGCTGAGACTCTTGTGGATCCAATGAGCCCAATTGTATTCATGTGTGATGAGGTTAGTCCCCATAGCGGCCATTTCATTGTAGTGAGATCATTTTTTTAAACTTGCCCTCACTGTATAAAATGACCTGTGGTGACCTCTAGGATAATCACAGCCTCATGAAACTTTACAGCCACAAACTAGAGACCTAGAGCATTCAGAGGATGGATGGCTTTCCTAGGTAGATTGACAATAAGGGGGTTTCTGAGCAGTTTCCAGAGCTGAAGTGCTCACCATTTAATTGCCGAAATGCTCTAAATGACAAAAGTTTTTTAAACCAAATCACGGCATGATCTTTTTCTATGGTGTTCCTCAAGGTCTTGGTATCTTAATATGGTATTTTGGAGGGATTATTGATACTTTTTATCTATTCTCGATCGGTAAAAAATTTGAAATTTTGCACCAAAACTGTGTAACAAATACTATCAACCCAAAAACTGCTGCAACAACTAATGAGAGATGATTGATCATGGGGATGACCATCATATACTTCCATCATAATGTTCTAAACCCTTATACACTTTTACAATTTATTTTAATTACTTCTTTAATTCATGTTTATCCTGATTTATTACTAGAACAACTTGACACACAGTGCTGAGCTGTGATCTTAAATTATCTTCAGGTTCCTGCAGCTTTCAGATGGTGTACACCACTTCTATGTGACATCTACTGCTGACCTGCTAAGACCCCCTGTACCCCCTAAAAACAAGACAAAAACTGGTCATTGATCCACAGATTCTATCCAGTGAAACATTTCTTACAAAAGTTAAAGAGTGACATATAGATGTAAATTGTTCCTTCTGCAGAATCACATCCTGAAACTTGCTCTCATTTATTCTGGTCCTGTAAATTTACATGTGAATTGTGGAAAGATGTCAATAATTTTTATACTTGTTAACATTTTCTCAGATTTTGCACTGTACTATAGAAATATTATATTTTGGTTAATATGATTACAGTGACAAAGACAGTAATGCATTTTTTCTTATTAATTAAATTTTAATTCTCGCTAAGTTCCACATTCACAAGTGTAAATTTACCCAAAAAACAGCCTAATTTCTTTGTATTTATGAAAGAAATGGATCTATTTCCGTCAACAATTTCTTCCTCACAAAACGAAAAAGAAACATAAACAAAGAGCTGTGCCAAACATAAAAGGACAACAGAAATGAAACAAAACCAACATAAAAAAAGCAAAAAAAACACACAATAAAAAAAAAATAAAAATAAATAATAATAAAAAAAGCAAGAGTATGATAATAATTTCACTTAAAAACTTTAAAGATATTGCATACATCCACAAGTGTAAATTTACCACAAAAAAAAAGCCTAACTTCATTGTATTTATGAAAGAAACAGAATTATATCCGTCAACAATTTCTTCCTCACAAAACAAAAAAGCAATGAAAACGATGAATGTGTGCAATATCTTTAAAGTTTTTAAGTGAAATTATTGGTCTTTTTTCTTCTTATTATTTATTTATTTTTATTGTGTTTTTTTCTTTTTAAACACACAATTCCTGTTGTCCTTTTATGTTTGTTACAGCTCTTTGTTTATGTTTTCACTATGCTTTTTCTGTATGTAAATGTTTTTAAGCACTAGGTTAGCTGTTAAACTAACAGCGCTGTAAGTGAAGTGCTGACAGAGCTAACAGTGTTTACCGGAGGAGGAACCGGAGGCTGGGTGCAACTCTTCCGTGAGAAGCCGTCGATCGGGACGGCTACATCAGCTGTAACCTCAGTATGAGAGCAAAGCAGCGGTCAGAACTCACAGGACGCGCGGCCGGCCCGCAAGTTGCTTTAATTACGAATTCCGAAGACCCGCCCTCCTCGGCCTCTGATTGGCTAGTACTCACTGCCTTCGCTGGTCTGATTGGATGGATTTAAGCATGAGGATTGCAATTGGTTAAGGTTAGGGTAGGAATATCATGGTAAGCCAATCAGAGGCTGAGTAGGGCGGGACATGCCAACATGTGATTTTATTCTCCAAGTAGCCTACATATATACAAGGAATTTGTTTTATTTGAAGACAAAAAATTTGACCATTATAATTAATGTTTTACTAACTTTAGCCAAATTCTTTACTCATGAGGCAAAATTATTGTCAAAAACGGACAATAACCTGATATTTTCAGGTGGAATCTCATTCATTCTCACTGTGCAATATCATTTTCCACTTGTGCAATTTTGTTACAGTTTTTCTCAATTGTTTACACACAAATATTGGTACTTGACACACAATGACCACAACATGTAACTCATGCACCAACCCCCTGAACCAATTCTGCTAAACTACAAGCACAATTCCTGCTTTACACTCAAATTGCAGTTCTAAAACACACTTTTTTCAAAACACTACACACAATTCTCTGCATTTGGCACAATTTTCATGAAGAAAATCTCGTTTTCAAAAGGAACACACTGTCAATCAAAATTCTAAAGTCAATTGCCCCACTATGCACACTGACTCATCACATGGGCAAACACCTGTCACACAGTGTAACAATTAGCAATCAGTTGATGCTTTTCATGGCTGGATTCGACATGCTAAGCGATATTTCCCCCGCTGCTTGGCCAGGGAAAACATTGCTTGTGATGTGGATGAGGTGCTGTGGCCAGACCGAAACAGAAGAGAGGATGCAGCATAGTTTTTTTTTACTGTAACTGTATACAGTAAATTCCTCTGTTGTTTTGTATGTAGACCACTGTATGTGCAACTTTGTGTTGGTTGGGATGTACACTGTGTACATTGTTTTTGTGGGGAAAATAAAATATATTTGTTACCGTGTATTTGTGTGTTCTGAGTATAAAAACAATATTCTAAAATATTTTACAACACACTTATGTATGTACTGTCTGTAGTAAGTGTAACACTGAACAAAAAAAAGGCCTAAGTCATTATGATGAATGGAGAAGAAGTGTTTTCCATTCATCATAGTGTTTTACATTGAGCACATCAGTGTTCAACTGGTTCTTATAAATGTCTATTCATATGATGGTTTGTGTGTGTCATTTGAAAACAAAATACCATTTTGAGAAGAAATAACATTGTTTTGAATGTAAAGTTTCATTTTGCAGGAGAATTGAGGGGTTTTGCCCATTGTGTGTGTGTTTTTTGATTTGTGTGTAGAATTCTGAGAGTATGAGGCATGCTTTCAGAAAATGTGTGTAAACAATCGAGAAAAACTGTAATAGTCTGTT
This sequence comes from Sebastes umbrosus, assembly GCF_015220745.1. NCBI lineage: Eukaryota > Metazoa > Chordata > Actinopteri > Perciformes > Sebastidae > Sebastes > Sebastes umbrosus. The sequence goes on from NC_051289.1 coordinate 11,453,962, forward strand.
TATTGTCAATACTGTATATACTGCTCCTATTTTTATATTTCCTTCCTTTTAAATGGTTCATATTTTGTTACACTTTGTTTTAGCTCTTTTTTACTGTGTTAGCTGATGCATCTTGTTTTTTGCACTATCCCCTTTGCTGTTGTACACTGCAAATTTCCCCACTGCTGGACTAATAAAGGAATATCTTATCTTATCTTATCTTAAAGACCCAATCCATCTTCATGTGCTATTATAATGAAACTCAACTCTGAAATGAATGAAATCAAAATATGCCACATATCTCTTTATATTACTCGAAAATGATCTGACCCCTCAAAAAGAGGGGATATGTTTTTTTTGCACACCGAAAATGCAGTCTGAAAGAATTTGTATCCCCCTATAACCTTTGCAAAGAAAGGAGAAACGTCTCCATCATCACCAAGGTTATAAGGCATGATCTGATGCAAAATAATACTTTATATAGAGTGGTGCAGGGATGACGTATTTTTGTAGGCCAACCAGGAAGTTAGCATCACCCTGGTTCCCTCCACAAAAATCCAATAGTATTTTTCCATTTGATTTGGGATTATTGCAGAGAGTAAGTTCTGTGGCAAACAAACGTTTATGATACTTAGACCTCATTTCAAGCATCTAACAAAAAAAACCCATTCATAAAATCCAGTGACTTCAAGACGAGGGAACCGGAAGTGCTAAAATACTAACTCATTCCTGCGTTTTATGACTCATTCCTGCAGCACCCTATTAGGGCATCATTTGTGTGTTATAGAGAAGGGATACATTTTATCGCAGACCAAAAATGCATCCTGAAATAATATGTATGCCCATATAACTTTTCCTAAGAAAGTAGTAACTTCTATATATTCACTATGGTTATTAGGCATGATCAAAATAAAATACTTGATGGTAGGGCATCATGTTTTTTGGCAGACTGAAAATGCTATCTACCTACCTACCTACCAACCTACCTATCTATCTATCTGGCAGTATAATGTAAACAGACCTCGTAATCAAAAGAATGCAGCTTCATTATTTAGACATTAACCATCATCCTCATTGTAAACTGTCATTTCCACTCTGTCCACTGATCCTCAGCGTGTTTATTGGATGTGTCACAGCCCCTCTCTACTCCGTCTCTGTCTGTATCCTTTTCTGTCTGTCCTCCTGAGCTCCTCCCTGAGGTCGGTTCCTCTCCGCTCCCTGATTGCTCTTCCTCTTGGCATCTAGTGTGCGATTGCACAAATGACCCACCCTGTGCATGACACCACGGGCCTGACACACACATGCTCAAATACACGCACGCATGCACACACACACACCTCCGCCCACCACACAGGCACAGATTACACCACCAAACACTCCCACGCTTTCCAGGGAAAGCTTTCTCACTCAAAGTTATACACAGAAATATGATTAGTTAGATGGATGTGTGGACATAAATGTGGTTAGAAACAGAAAAAGCATACAGTCACACCACAGCCACATTCACTCAGTGTGTGCCTGCGAACAGGGTGGGCAGAAGCCGCCTGGAAATATGAATGAGTTGTGTATCAGTGGGGGTCATCTCCTGCCTTTTCTTCCTGTCTCGTTTCACCGCCTAAAATATACATTTCTACCGCCGTCTCTGTCCGTTCCTGTCTCAACCCCCAAAAATAACCACAGTGCCGTATAAACCAATACACAAATATAAGCAAAGTTTAATGCAAAAAACACAAACAACTGATATAACACTTCAATACAGATTCATACAAAGTTGGCAAATATTGTCATTCGTCATATGTAAGTTAGTTGTATAAAATTATTAAATATTAGATTCATATATTACTCATAGAACATCTGTATACAAGGAATGAATCACATTGGGAGACACCCGTAGAATGGAACATACACACATACACTGACGTACACTCTTACACTTGCTTTACACACACACACACAGAAATGGACTTTACTAAAACACTTATGGCACTCATACATTTAGATTTGAATTGACTTTCAATACAAAGACAACGGGGCTGTTATACTGACATTTGACACACAAGACATTTTGACATGGGATGACACTGGACGACACAGGATGACACAATACGACAGAGGGCATAGTCTCTGGTCTGTGGAGACTTCCTACATGGTAGGCGTCTGCTGACAGTCAGTCTTTTAATATAGAGAACTGTAGGCATCCCATAGTGAACAACACAAAGCTCGTCCTCTCTCTCCTGTTTTGCCCGTCCAAGGTGAGCACATTTTGACCTTCTTCCAGTGGCTAAAAATCGGAACAGAAACTCACAGCTTTTGCGGATGTCAGAATCAGATTAGGGCTTGGGACAGGCACGGTTCATGCACCCATTATAGTACCACTCTAGGACACAAAAAACAAGCAAAGCAGCTCCAGAAATGTGGCTGGTGGATGAATGGAATTGCACTTCTTCTGGCTCAAAATGTCTGTGAAATGTAAAAAGCATAACACTACAGGATGGCTGGGTGCGAGGGGAGGACTTAAATTTGGAAAATGAAGGAAATAAATAAATAATCAGTAAAGCAGGCGTCCTTATATCCTTAGTGATGTGGCTTATTTTCCTCCTGTGTCTCCTGGTCTTCACTGCTCAGCAGTGTTCCAAGTCACTTTCCTCACTTTCCACACCAGTTAAGCAAGCACAGTATCATCACATGGGATCACTGGGAATGTCACTGAGGGGCGGCTGTAGAGAAGCACTGATGAGTGGTGGTGGTGGTGGGGATGAGCTCCAGGGTGGGAGGCGATGGGGAGTTGTTCTTGATGGTTTGGGGTGGAGGGCAGAGCTGGTGAGGAAAGGGGTTGGAGAGGTATGTGTGGGGGGCAGCGGAGTTGGGGGAAGAGGTGTGTGGGAGAGGGGGCTCTCAAGAATAGATCAAGCTCTTGAGGAAGCGGACTGTGCCACGTTTGAAGACGAAGGGACAATCACGCTGCTGGGAAGCGTCTCGCGTCGGAGAGGAAGCCAAACAACGAGAGGAAAAGCGCTCTGATTTTCGCACAGGAAGCCCAGTGCGCCTCCTGCCCGGGCCAGATAAGAGCACTGCGGTTCCCAGGGCCAGACCCAGGAGTGGGCCCAGGACCCAGGCGCGAGGCCCCCCATCAGCCTGGCCCAGCCTGGTCCAATGTCCCTGGGCCTCCTCCAGTGCGGCGTCAGGCTCGTGGTGCAGCCGGGCTGCAAAGAACAAGGACCTGGTGAGGATCCAGCCAAAAACTAACTAAAGAAACACACTCAATGCAGACACTGAAGCAGAACCAGAACAGAGCTTTACAAAAGGACCAAAGGTGAAGAGGCCAAATGTAATCTGCTGAAAGATCACTGTGCAATTATACTTTAGTTCCTTTATGGTAATAAGCTGCAGCTTCAGTGAAATCTCTATACTGTACTGTTTTATTGTGAGCAACTGCTTTTTTGTTGCATGTATGTTTTGTAGAAATTGTTTGTGAAATTTCTAGACAGAAATTTGACTTACAACCAATTCAGAATCAATTTATAATTAAGCACTGATTCACCTAATTGATCATAAAATAATTTTGGCAAATGTCCTTCATGTGCAGATTGCATGTGACTCTCATCATGATGAAACAAGATCAAATCTGCTCTCATCCATACTGTGCGTCTACACTATAATACAATAATGAGGTACAACAGAAGCAAAATTTCAATATTTACCTGAAAATCTAAATATCTTTTCTGAATATGCGGACAGATTTTCTAGGTACATATTTGCAGGATAAAGAGTCTATATCACTCTACATAGATTCAGTCTAACAATCAGATACTTTAGCATCACTGGCTGGTCTAAAAGATGGTCATGTACATTGTGTAGATTACATTTGGCGTTTGGCAGAGACGGACGGATGAAACCACACTGGAGGCACCTCGGCGTGGCGCCATGCGAGAGTGCCGGTGTTAAGGGGTCAAGTACACTGATGATGTCAGTGGGAATAGAGCATGGGCGGCTGCTGCTGCGGTGCTCTCAGGTAATACTTAACCTTTCTGACTTGTTCATAAGCAACACAATAAGTGTCTGACCTCCAAGAACGACTCAATCAATGTTTCTGCCAAGTGCCTGCTTGAGCGCTCGTGTGTGTTGACTGTCCCTTAGCATCACTGGGTTGGGCCATTTCTCATGAGAACTTTATATATAGTGTGTGTGTGTCAGATATAAGAAAAGGCATCACAGGATGCGGTGTGCAATCACAATAATAAACAGGCCTCTTACCCTGCGTCCTGGACAGGAAATTCATTAAATCATAGCGTTTGATTTGGAAACCAACAAATCGTGACTGAGAGCACGGAACTGGCTTCTATTGAAGTGTGTTTTTTTTTCGCTGTCCTTTCAAGTCTGAGATACACTGTGTACTGTGTCTGTGAATGTACCAGGCACACACACACACACACACACACACACACACACACACACACACTCTGACACACACATGCTATGCATTTGTATACACTTAAACAAACATATGAAAAAGGAAACATGGACAGTAAGAGAACAAACATATGGAGAAAGAGTTGCACAAGCAAACATATAAACACAGACATGATGAGACACACACACACACATATGTGGGCGCACACACACACACACACATTTTCACACATTTCCCGCACATGAAAGGCCCCCAAAGGCATCTGTTCTGGTTACAAGACGGAAATGCTGTCTGAACACATGCTGAAATAGACAAAACATGTCTCGTTTTTCACAATCATACACACACACACACTGCAAAATAACATAAAACAAACAAGACATCATTTTTTGCGCTGCATGTGGTTGTGCAACATTACAGCATTGATATTATTTTTAGCCTTTGCTGCCAAAATCTGTACAAAATATACAAAGTTTCAACTGATGGCAACTAAAAACAGCAGCAATGTGTCATGGACAACGTGTCAACGCGTTCTCATTCCAACTCGTCACATACTGGCGCTTTGTTAGAGCCCTCGGCGGCACATTTTGGTTGCAGTAAATACATGCTTAAAGTTGTGAATTAAACAAAAACACTTGTTTAGGATTAGGCACAAAAACCAATTAGTTAGGTTTAGGAAAAACAACATAATTGGGCTTAAAAACTACTACGTTTGTACAGTGAATGTTGTGACACGAACAAACAGCTGATTGTAACGTGAAAGTGAAACTTAACGCACGGGACATGAACAGCGGTCTCCTGGATGAAAGCTTTGTGTTTGTTGAACCCATCCACCTCCCCTCCCTCCCGCCCGGTGAGTCTCTTACACTCTTTAACTACATCACTACAGCCCTGTGCCTGAGTGTTTACAGTTGCTGCGGATGGGTTTACATTGTAGTTAATGGAAAAGGGTGCCTTGTGGCGGCGGCCGTAACAATGCGTCGGTATTTGATGCCCTGGGAATGAGAACGGGCTGAATGTATTGAGTTAATTCAAATTAAAAAAGTTAAATAGTGCTTTTTAGTAAAGGAAGTTTTTATACTATTCAATAGTGAAACTAACTTACTCCAGCTGGTGCAATTTCTTAAACTTAAATTAAACTTAAAATTTCAGATGGTTTACTGCTTATTCTGGAGTTTTTAATGTGCACAATGCGCTGCGTTTAGTCTTCTGGGCTACTTACAGGCCTTTGGACGGGCAGGGATGCCAGAGCCACTGGATGTGCGGAGGAGGGACTCCGTGGGATGTGCAGTGAAGCGCTTGTCTGCTCCCCCGTGGCGCCGAGCCCGGGTCCTGCAACGACACCGCTTTCTCCCCTATCTGAGGACTCACTGTCAGACAAGAAGCACACACAAACACAAACGTTTAAGGGAAATCTAAGACAGAGCTAAAGGGGGTTGGGGGGTGGGGGAAGAATTTAATCTCTCACCATTGACCACAAGTGTGAGCGTGAGATTCTGGTAGAGTCCGTGTTCCTGGTTTCGTACCAGGACAGAGTACTTCCCAGCATCCTCCTCTGCCACATCCCGGATCACCAGGGAGCTCCCATCCATGTGGTATCTGGAGCATTGCTCTGCTGCCACCATGCCATCCTTCAACCTGGAGGAAACACAAGAGCAAAGTTTCAGGGATTGTGTCACTGTCAGTCAGTATAAACCAAAGTTTATCAATGGGAAGTCTAAAATTACAGAATCACTTGAGCAACATTTGGTTGCTAAAACAAACATTGCAAGGCCTTTCAACGGAAATGGTGTTGAGAAAGTGAGCCAGAGATTAAAATAGTTATACTTTATTTAGACATTAAGAAAGGGAGTAAAAAAAAAGACCCTAAAGACAAAAAAAAACAAGGCAGTTAGGTGCGACTTCATGGATCAAGGTGATCTCTTACCAGATGACTTCAGGAGCAGGGAACGCTCGTAGTTTGGGAGAGATTCGGTAAGATTTCTGTCCTGCCTGTACCTTCATCACAGATCCATGTCTGGGCTTCAGGCGAATAAACGGACGGTCTAAAATTGAAGACGCACATGCACATATTTGGGTAAGATTAAGAAAACAAATGGAAAGTTTTGTAACATTTATGCACCACAGATCAGTTGATATTCTCAGAATGAAACTCGCTGTAGTTCTAATAATATCTATGAGTAATCTGTCCATGTGTCAGCGGTTGAATCATCTAGATGTCAGGGCGTTTCAAAGGAATTCAGACACTCACCATAGACTGTAACAGAGACTTTCTGCTGTTTGGTGTTTTCCCCGCTGGTCACGCGGCATGTGTAGAGGCCTCGGTCTGACCGCTGGAGCTTCGGGATGGTCAGAATATTGTAGAACAACATATGTGTTCGGTGCTTCAGGAGCCTCTTATAAGTGGAGCCGGTGTTGTTATTCTGGAGGTGGAGAGAGAGGAAGAGCCAACAATTAACACTGAAGGCCCACCTGTGTGTCCTTCAAATTTTATTTTGAAAAGCTGTGAACCCAAGCACTGGTACTTCCTTTAACACACAGTGCAGCATGTTACCTCTTGACTGAATTTCGTTTGCCTTTTTAAGTATTTCTATTTTCTGTTAAAGCATAATTTGTAAAGGATCATAGTAGAATTGAGGTAGTTGTTTGTGAGTTGTATTTATGATAAATATTGGGATAATTAGAGATTATGTAGAAGGGGTAATATCATATAGGTTTATACTTCTTCCTGCTCTTTTCAGACATGTAATATTTATTTACGTTATATTGTTTATAAGAATTTGTATATTAAGAATTTGCTATATGTTTACTGTTGTTTTTTTTGGTTTTTTTGGTATTGGTACTTCAGTTAGGATTTCATCCATTGCAACGTAAAATGTTGTCAGCTAGCATCGGAAAATTTAAGTGAAGGGATTGATAGTGAATGGAGACAACGAGAGTATTCCTGCTTTCTTAAAATTGTGCACTTTTTGAGGATTATTTCAGATTCCATTTTTAAAGGAGAGATCTTTTACTTTTGCTCAAATAAACTTTTAAAGAAGCACTTATATATCTACTTTTAATTATCATCACTAGTCTGTCTACTTGAGTAGAAACTGCAAATTAACAGAATTACACACTCCTGCTTAGTCTCTGCCAAAGGTCATTTATCTCCACAGACTTTAGTGCAGGTCTGACCTTTCCAGGGTAGTCCCAGCTGATGTTGACTCTGGTGTTCAACTCTCCAGTGGCGGTGCAGTTTATGACCAGTCTCTCTCCCTTCAGGGCCTGTACAGCTCCGCTGGTGTTCAGATACACCTCCATGATGTTACTCACTGTGACAAGAAAGAAACAAATATAGAAGATGTACATACAGTATACTGTATGTATAGGAATAAGAGTGGATTGGGTGTTTTGCATAGAAGCCAATGAGACACACATACATGTTTATGTGTGATTTGTATCTAAAAGGAATTTATGCACTGCTGACCTGGTCTGTGTACAAAGTATATACGTGACTTGTGTGCGACGCCGTCAGTGATTGTCTGGCAGAAGAAGAGGCCGATGTAATAGAAGGTGGGAGTTCGGATGGTGTAGCCTTGCTTGCTACTCCACACAATGTTCCTCTGGTCTGGACTCAGGCTGTGGTTGGGGTACTGTGGGAGGAGGGAGGAGAAGACAACATCTGTTAAATGTGTCACAACCATGAGAACAGCGGCCACGTCACATTTTCAATGAAATCTCATGTACAAATGGAGAAATTAGTGAAGAACAGAGTCACGGCTACAGAAGAACACCATCACATTGATATTTAAACCATAAAACATCGCAAATAAAGAAGGAACATGGTCCTATGTGATGTGCAACACCCTGTTAAAACTGCGATAATACACAGGTGGACACTGGTCTTTGTTATTTGCATTTGATTTGCTGTCAGAAAGTAAATAAAGTCCAAGTAAAGTCTCAAAACGTCATTACTGGGACGTTAGCTAGTCTAATGCTATGTTCACATTGAGTGACAAAGCAACAAAACGGCCAAGCGCGGCCAGCTGCATTGTCGGCGAGTCGCTGTTGAAGTGTTGTTCATACACTCGTTGATGTAGTTATGTTGTTAAATAACACTAAGAACTGGCTGACATATGATTGGTCGATGCTTCCCTGCGTCTTTGGAGCGTTGAAAAAAAGTTGAGGCCAGCTCAACTTTGATTTGTAGCGCGTCACGCAGCAACAAGTGTCGGACGTCAGTTTGTAAAGCTTCATGTCACCGGCTTCCATTGAAAACACTGTTGCTTTGTTGCTCGTAGTCTGAACACAGAATTACTCAAGCTCAAGCAGCGTTGAGGTCAAGACCACCTAAACCGAGACCAAGTCATGACCAAGACCAGAGTGTAACGAGACCCAGACTGCATGACACACTTATGATAAAATGTGGAAGATGCAAACCACTGACATTCCTCAAAATGATTTGAAAGATCCACATTCCCATAAAACAGAAAACAAATTAAGATTCCTCTCCATTCACCTCTTTTATTGCCATATATACTGTATATGTGTGTATGTATAAGTGTACTATGAGAAATGTCTTGATAAAATAATCAAAAGGCATTGCAGAGGTGAATTTTATGTGTGGGAATATTCCTTTGTTTTCTATGAGCAATCACAGTAATTATGTAAATCACATGCAATTTAGTGATTTCCCCGCTGTTGTGGTCTTGGCTGGTCTTGAAATAAAATCCTGAGTCCTCTTTGTTTGAGACCGAGACAAGACCGAGTACAAATGCGGTCGATTCCGAGACGAGACGGAGACCTTCAAAAAGTGGTCTCGAGTACAAGACCGATCTCTAGTACTACAACACTGAGCTCAAGTCTACAGTCCTGATACCAGGACCCTAAAACTGAAGCAACTAAATAGAATACTGCCACTATTAGTCTTATTATTCACACCTTTTTTTATTTTACAACACTGTTCTTGGACCCAGACAAAATAGGTTAGAGCTCAAATCCTGCTCCTCCATGGCTCCAGTTGGGTTTGGGCATTTGTTTTCTCTCTAAATGCTAAAATAGTCGCCGGTCCCTTACAAAAACCTCTAGAAGATGCTAATTATAGTGTCAAATTTAAGAAGCCCCAGATGATGCTGCCTGTATTCTCACAGTGTTGGTTTCATAATAGTTGGCTACCTTGACATGGACACTTGTGTAACTGCGCAACCTTGTTGTTTTCTTGGAGGCAGCCTCAAGGAAATGTTTACTAGAGTTTCTACAACACAGTGGAAGCCTCCCACCCACTCTCAAGGGAACAGGTGGACCCCCCCACCACTACCACACATACACACACACACACACACTTCCCCCCACTCCTGCCCCCCCCAGTGTGAACTGGCTGATATCCCCCCTCCCAGAGTGAGGCGACCCTCTCAGACGCCACTGAGCTCCTCCTCCTCCTCCTCTCAGTCTGGTAAAGTAGATGCTTCCCTCTCTTCCCAAACTCACTGACGCCACCTCTGACCGCCCTCAGTGCCCTCTCTGCCCCTCTTACCCCCCATCCTCCAAACCTACATGAAGGTGGAGAAACAGGAGGAGTGAAGGAGTCATAAGAGTCAGGATACGAGCAGCGTGACTCCAGTCTATGTCCTGGCATCCTGTTACTACAGGATATAGACATTTTGACTGGGACCCCAGGTCGACCCCGTCATCCCGGACCTCCTGGTCACTTTCACAGTGAAATCGACAGAGCAGAGGCTCCTGGGTATTGTTCCCACTGAGAAGGGTCATATTAGAGATTCAAGCAAAGAGCAGAATCCCTCCAGGAAAAAAAACACTCCAGATGCTGTGACAGTGAGTGGACTTGTGGTTCGGCCAGAGGAGGGAGATGAAGGAAGAGGAGGAGAGCTATTTTTAGGAGAATTACCTTTGAGCTTCCAGGCAATTTGGGAGGAGAAGGAAGCACGACGCTAAACATGTGCGCGCGCGTGTTGATGTCCTGCCATGTCCGTTCTAGGATCTGATTCATATTTTTGGAGACGAGTTGGACATGTCATGCATGCTCTGGTTTGTCCTAATGATGCTCTTGCACTTCCTGGATCCCAAATCCTAACATTTCCTAGACAGTTCCATTTCTTTGTAGCTTTCCTCTTGCTTTGGTCCAGACTGAAATATCGCAACAACTATTGGATGGATTGCCATGAAATTTTGTTTAGACATTTATGTTCCCAGAGGATGAATTAAACTGACTTTGATTATCCCCTGACTCTTCCTCTAGCACCACGACGAGGCTCACATTTGAGGTTATGAGTGAAATGTCTCAACAACTATTGGATGGATTGACGTGAAATTTAGTTCAGACATTCATGTTCCTCTCAGGATGAATTATAATAATAATTTGGTGCTCCTCAGACTTTTCATCTAGCTACAAACTGGGGATGAGGAGTTTGAAAGAGGCAGAGAGGGTCTAACAAAGATGTTTTTCAGTTGTAAGATGGGAAGCGTAGGACCTAGGATTTTTTAACTTTGAACCATACTTTGGGCTAAAAGTCAGGAAATTTCGATAATAACGCGTTAACACAAATTTGCCACTAATTTCTTTAATGCATTAACGCAACTTGTGATTTTTACGTTGTCATGGGCTCAGTTTTAGAGCTAGAGTGAAGATACTGGTATCATATGAAACTAAAAAACCTAAGGAATCCAAAACTGTAATACAGCATTTTTTCCCAAGAATGCCCACTTTTTAATACTGCAAATATATAAATTAGGGCTGTCAAAGTTAACGCAAATTTGTTTTAACGCCACTACTTTTTTTTAACACATTAACGCAATAAATCTTTCAGAGGTTGTAGCGGGCTCAGTTTTTAAGTTAGAGTGACGATACTGGCCATACAGAAAACCCAAGGAATCCATTGGTACCAACCATGTCATACTAGCTGGTCGTGAAGGAGGGTAAATAACGCTCCAAACTTACACTAAATTTTGGCGAGGAAAAACTGGCATGGTAATTTTTAAAGGGGTCCCTTGACCTCTTACCTCAAGATATGTGAATGAAAATGGGTTCTATGGGTACCCAGGAGTCTCCCCTTTACAGATATGCCCACGTTATGATAATCACATGCAGTTTGGGGCAAGTCATAGTCAAGTCAGCACACTGACACACTGACAGCTGTTGTTGCCTGTTGGGCTGCAGTTGGCCATGCTATGATTTCAGTATATTTTTTATGTTAAATGCAGTACCTGTGAGGGTTTCTGGACAATATTTGTCATTGTTTTGTGTTGTTAGGGAGTGTATGGGAGTGTTTTCCCGCTCCCATGTTGATAAGAGTTTTAAATACTTGACAAATCTCCCTTTAAGGTACATTTTTAACACATAAAAAAATGTGCATGAAAATGTGTGTGATAAATTTGCAAATAATCGTGATTAGGTATGGACAATCATGTGATTAATCGTGAATACATTTTTGAACCGATTGACAGCCCTATTTATTACACTTATTTTTTCTTGTTTCTTTACATACAAAAACAATGTAGTTCAGAGTCTTCTGTATGTTTTACAACTACTCTATTGATGTTATAAGCTTCCTACAGTGACGCACAAGCACAAGCCGTTATATTAATGATCAGCATTCATGATTAAAGAGCATTTATTGTACTTTGATCTGTCGGGGTCAACAGTAGCTACCCTCTGCTTCCTCCTCCAGCCAAACCAGCTGTTTAAAGCATCAGTTGGGGGAAGTTGGCAGCCAGGATTCCCACTACAAGAGGTGGAGGGTGAGATGTGGGAAGTGCTGGCCAGGGGCCAAAGGGGCACTCCAGACCCCATGTCCTGTTTCCAGAGTGTGGAAACGGTGCCAACAGGACGCCGTGGGCGCCGCTTGATCGGAAAAGGTCAGTGAAGAAAGGGGCATCTTTGACTGGAAGGTTTTCTTGCAGATTTAAGCAGACAGACATATTTTTGTTTCATTCACAGGCAAATAACATCTATACAGTAACATGCACTCATGCAAAAACATACAGATAGCAAGCACTCAATGCTCCTCTCAGCACTTAGTAACACTGCCCCCTCACTCAGCACTCAAGCACCAACACTCACAACCATATCCGCACACACTTTCACACATATCCGCAGACGGACACAAACAAACGGACACACACGCCATGGCGTAATGGCTGCCAAGATAAGAACAATGTGGCGAATGATCTGGAGAGGGGGAAACAACGGGACGGTGCATTGTGTGCATATGTGAGCCCTGATGGAAAAAACTGGGATAAGTGATGATGTGCAGAGAATGTGAGTGGTGTGTGATTGAGCAGAGGAGGACATGAGTGTGTAGATACACTCACTACATGTAGAGATCATGATGCAGAGCAGATCTCTGCACCCAGACATGATTTAAAAAGACATCCAACTCGTCATTAATATTCCTTGCACTGACCTTGACCAGTGTGGTGGTGATGTTAGGGTGGGTGACCCGGCAGGGGATGACCAGCGGCTGCTTCTCCTTCATGTACAACACATCTGGGCTCATACCCGGATGGTCCACAAATGGCTGCTGGCTGTCTGAAACCCAAACACTGCGGTCAGGGACACATATGGTACTGATAATAAGCATGTCAAAGCATTGTATCAATGAAGACTCTTTCTTTCTTACAATATCACATAAAGGAGAGTATACAACCATGTCTAAACGGTCAGTTCACAGAAATGACAAGACAAGACTCGGTCAAAACCGAGTGTATGGCTAGACCGTGTACGATCACTCTGTCATGTCTATAATGTTAAATCCAGAGGTACATGTCCACCAGGTCCAGCGAGGACACTAGGAGACACGCTGCTCCACTCAACTGGCCGTTCAAGCGGTGACGTATCCTATCGTAGATCGCACCTGATTGGTCCCTGGTTTTCTGCTCGCCGTTTCAAACAGGAAACAACATGACGGCCTGCTCGTAAACCTTCTGTTATTACGTCTAAACAATCCACCAAAATCTACTTCTGAAAACATTTTAAGCGAGAAATAGACTATGCCACTGCTGAATCTCGGTTCATTTTAGAATTATATCCTCTAGTTTGACAGCTTGGTCCAAGTTTCATGAGCCAGACGCGTCACGCTGGACGGGCTCATTTGCATAAAGGACTGTTCGCCGCCTTTTAATTTTGACGGAGCAACGGCTAGTGAAGAAACTCCAACACTTGGCCGACCAATCGCGTAACTTCATCACTCAGTCAGTCACTCAGTGACAGACTTTTGCATTTGTAGGGCCGGCTCTTTGCGGTCCAGTTAAAAATGCCCATTACAGCTTCTCAGAGCAATGTCTTGTTTTGTGCAACCAAAATTAAAACCCAAAGATATAAAATTTGCGGCGATATAAAAGAAAGAAAATCAGAAAATCCTAAGATGCTAAAACCAGTGATTTTTCTTTTTTGCTCTATTCATCTCTGATATTTCTGAATCCATACTAGGAGGTGAATGAAATTAGGTTTAAGATGTTCACAGCATTGAAAACTGACATTTTTAAAAAAACATCTCTTTCCAGAAACCATGTTCTGGATAATTACCCCGGATAATCCACAGACGTCACAGCCAACAGTTTTCACAGGAAATATTTCTTCGGTAGAAAATAGTTCCATTGAAACTTTTCTCAAGGACACAGTTTCAAGAAAGAGATGCTGCTGCTGTATTTCCTTATTAATGCTGTGAGCAAATAACTTCCATTCACCCCCATTGTGCTGGGGTGGAGGCAGAAATCTCAGAGACAAATATCTGGACTCCTAAGATCAACACAAGCATGGTTAGATAACACTGTTGGTTTCAGAAGAGTGTGTGTCTTTTTTGCATCTTCACTATGAAGAGCACACCTTATCTTTGTTTTTAAAATTCCTTTCAGGCTACACACAGGTCCAATAACCTTCACCAATACGATAGACCAGCCTTTACATAGCCTGAGAGGAGAAAGCCAGGGCAAAGAAAGCACTCGCCACACCACTCGCTAAGAAAATCAACCTGAAACCATAAAAGTGAGGCAGACAAAAATAAGATTTTGAAAAGATCCCCAGTGTAAATTACTTCCTTGGGGGAGTGAGAAAATATGTTTTTCCACCATTTTCTATGAACTGACCCTTTAATTTCACAGAAAGGAAAGAAAACAACACACAAACAAACAAACACACTTCCAAATATCAATCTCAGCAACAAACAAAAACAAACAGACACACACTCCTAAACATGCTCCGTCCTCCACACCCATTCATTGAATACCCATTCAGCGAATGGCTGCCTGTAGTCAACAATAAACACACACAGATTGTTTAGAAGCAATCAAACGGCCTCTCTGAGCTTTCTCCTCCCAGCTCGACTACTGTAACGGCTCTGTGCCATTGAAAAGTGTGGGTGTTGCTCACTGTATTGTTTGTTACCGTAGGGTGTTATTCAAGGAAAGCAAATCTCTGAACATTCGAACAAAAGTACCCAAAGGACTAGCGGACGGAGGGCTTCCTTCTCTTGCTTTGATTCCTAATAGAGGACTCGGGGAGGGAGGCAATGTCTGAGCAGAGCCGCAGGCCAAGTCTGACGCTTAATGGACATGGTGACCTGAGCGATTGATGGCCCCCGAGGGTCCTGTTGGCCAAACAGTAGCGTGCCCTGTGACCCTGGCCTCGGGCCCAGCTCCATGCCCGGCGCGGCCCGGCCCAAACAGCGTCATACCTCCAGGACAGGGAGGAGCCGGCTGGGTAGACATCGTGCCTCCTCTGCCCCTTGATACCACCGAGCTCCTGGCCTTCATCTTATCCTTCTCAGCTCCTCACACACACACACACACTTCCAAACACACCTCGTAGAGACACAGCGACATCCCCTCCCAGCACACCCCCTTCAAGTCCTTCCCCTCCTCCCCCAAGCACAGGATGCTTTGAGCGAGGCTGAGCCGAGCAGATAAGGCTGATGCCCTGGGAAACTCTGCCCGGGCCTGAGCCTTTCAGCAGCTGGGCTATTCCTGGCCTCGAGGTAGCACGTAAACGAAAGTAAAAAAGGATTTATATATAGACGACATGGAGGTAAGGCCCGCGCTGAGAGAAGAGAGGCAAAGGGAGGAGGGGGGTGAAACTGTGCCAGAGTCATCTAGAAGGATGTGTTGTTGGGACAAATAGTGTTTAGATATAATTGGCTCTCTGGCATTGGTCTGTATTTAGCACCCACCGCATCCTGTTTAAACCTGGGATATAAACAATAAGCATGAGGAGGTGAAGAAGTCTCAATGAGAGCATGCTAGAAAAGAAGTGTCAGTTGTACTCTGTGTCTTACCTGTGACATATACATAGATGGAGGTCTGTTTTTGGGTTCGATGTCGGTATCTGCAGCGGAACAGGCCGGTGTGCTGGGCCCGGCTGCTGCTCACCGTCACACGGCTGCAGTACTGCTGGCTCGTCCTCCCACAGCGAGACTCCTCCACCTGCACCTCATCTCTGGCCACACCTGATGGGAACGCCCACGTCAGCTCCCAGCGACCCCTAATGTCAGCAGGTACAAGGGGAGGAAAGTTTGCTTAGAAGACACTTAGCAATCTTTCCATGTGAAGTCACACTCAGCTAATGAAGATGCTATAAAGAGGTTTTATTAAAACTCAAATCCCTCATGTTTTAGTTTCTTCTTTTCATTCTGTGATGGTTTTTGTGTTGAGTGTGAGAAATGAGAATATATATAAAACATATTAAACTGATTATGGTGTGATATTTGCAGGGATCTGTACCAAACAAAGATGATTTTCTTAAGTCTGTATATGATGTGTCGGCCAGGACATCTCTGCAGAATGACAATATTTCATTTAAAATGATATTTTGACACACAACATTTAACAAATATTGCTCCTCCTGCAATTTGATAATTGCAGTCGACCATGTTGCGATTTCAATTAAATTCAGATTACTTGTGGAGCCATAGTTTGGTGGTGTGTTTGCTTTGATTCACAGGTATTAATCCCGGTGACTGCCATGCATCACCGTTGCCCAAATTAAGGTTTTTCTGGCCTGGATCCATCTACCTGAAACTCACCTGCAGCTGAGCAGTACTGTCTGGTTGGTGTCAAGGATCAGCTGCTTGGTTTTCACATCCAGAATCGGGACGTTGTACTTCCCCTTTTGATCTGCGGAGGCAGGAGAGAGGATGAGAATCAGAAGACATGAAATGGAAGCAGCATCCCATCACTGATAAAATGCATCACAAAGGCATCACAAAATTGTATCACGTGTAGCCTAATAGTAATTATATGGTGATAAGGGTTTATTTACAGACATATGAACCTCTCCAGAGAGGTCAGAGGTCAAGGTCAGCTTGTGAGACTTCATTATATTCTTTAGGGACATCTGGGCAGGATGTTTACTTTCTGGAATAGGGGCTCCTGGGACTCCATTTAAGCTGAATGTCTCATTTATTAATAAACTAATTTGGCAAAATAGATTAAATTCTAA
This sequence comes from Sebastes umbrosus, assembly GCF_015220745.1. Taxonomy (NCBI): domain Eukaryota; kingdom Metazoa; phylum Chordata; class Actinopteri; order Perciformes; family Sebastidae; genus Sebastes; species Sebastes umbrosus. Next base: position 11,470,782 of record NC_051289.1, read on the forward strand.
TCATATGATTGGGAAAGTCCAAGTCTGACCCAGATCTACACACTTTCTGAGGAAATCCTGGAAGGCAAACCACTTTACAACCAATAACTATTTTTGGACAGTTCCTGTATGCTCTGTCCATTACAAACCGGACTAAACCGGACTCTTGACTGATTGCAGAACCGGTCTTGGTGAGTCCCGGCCTCCACAGCACGTACTCCATCCAGGCCACGGTATCTGTGACCCTCCGCACATCTCCTCGCTCAGGCCACTTGACAACTTGTGTGGAAATGCGTAAGCAGTGTCCCTCTTGTTTATCAAATAAAGGCATTTCTCCACTCCATCGCCGAGGTTTATTAATGAGAGATAAAGACGACTGTCTGTCCGCCCTTCCTTCCTCTCAACAACAGCGGAAACATCATTCAGGGAAGTCCGTCCTTCACTGTGACTGCTCCTCACAGAGTGTGCAACACACAGCTCAAAACACAACTCTCTCACTGTAGCTAAATCACTTGTACAGCAGCGAGTTAGTTTATCACTAAAGTCCATTATTACCATTCATTGTCAGCATCATTGTTCCCAGTGGATGCCCCATTGAGCAGAACCAGCATTACTCACACTGCTAGCACTTCCTTTACTATTTCCTTGGATTTCACAGTGAGTGAGTAGGCAACACACACATGGCAGGGTGAGGGAAGACAGAGAGGAAGTTAGAGCCAACAAGCTGTGAAGTGTCTAAAAAAACACCATTTCAAAAGAATCCAGTAAATTTTTTCCTGCTACTTTAACTATTAATGAAATAGAAAACTCTGGGTTTTGTTTCTACATGTCACATTTCCAAAAAAGTAAAACGCCCACTACTGGGAAATATAACGTCAACTGACTTATCAGGAATTTTGGAGGAAACACTTGAGGATATAAAGACTTTTTTTAGGTGGAGAAACAATTACTACTATTCATACAAAAGTGATTTAACACTGAATGAATGTGCACCTCAAGAACTTTTCATACTGAAATAACTATTTAATCTCAAGAGCTTTAAGAGGAAGGAAATTATTTCCAGATAATGTTCTGCAGTTTGAAGGGATCAAGGCAACAAGTGAGCCAAAAAGTTACTGTAATAATAATCAAATCGGCTATATTTATGTATTAGGTCATATTAAGGCGTGGACTTTCTATTGACATTTCTTTTTTTTCTAAAGAATCCAAGATCTTCTATCAGATTTCATGATCACCTTTATTAAACCTAATAAGGTTGATTACAATATCTTAACAAAATGACAATGGGATGGGTACAAACGAAGATGGGTTTATGTTAATGTATGTGAAATGTGTATGAATGTAGGATGATTTATGCATGTTGTACTGTAAGACTCTCCTGGCATTCTCAATATCCAATAATTATCACGATAATATATTTATTGCACTAATATTGGAGTTAAGTTATTTGTTAATTAACTGATTAGTGCATTACCTGGAAAAAAACATATAAAAAAATATATATATATAAAGTTAGTGTTCCCTAAAATGTAATTACACTCAGGCCTTGCAGTTGTGCCCTATAAGCTGATTTGGTAAATCAGCAGGAGACAATTAGTGATCATTGATTAGTTTAGTTTAAAAAAAATAGACAGAAAGCATTTAACTTTTTTTTTTTTAAATGCTAGTTAACTAATATAAAGGCACAGATTGTGTTAACCGACACAGATCATCTGTTTTTACCATGTAACACATATTAGGCTATATATATAAAGTTCTTAACCTGTTAATTCATAATACAATATTTCATTTTGCAGGGAAAAAAACAACAATATTCACTTTCAGCATCACCAACTTCCCCCTCTCTTTTAGCCACATGAGACTCAATAACACCAGAGATCCACATAAGAGCAGGCTGTTTTTAGCAATAAGCACAGATTAACCCTGGTTCCTGCCTGGTGGATATATATATATTGTCCTTCAGCTGGTCATGACCCCTTATTCTTTTTAAATCACAACTTTCGCTAGAAAAGCAATTACTAAGAAATGGCTTGAACCAGATTAGCCCATCATTGGAGAACTGGTATGATGTAATTTATGAAATATTTGTAATGGAAAGAATTACTTTCTCAATGAGGGTTCAAGAAACTAAGTTTGAGGAAATTTGGAAGGAGTGGAAAAAGTATATTTCCCCAAAACGCCCTTTTTTTGTTTAATTTTTCTTTTTTCTAAATATAATTTGTTTTATTACTATGATTTATTTTATCTGATTTCACATGAAAAGCAACCCATGTTCTATTTGTGTGTTCTATAATTTCATTGTAAAAAGTGGAAAAGTTGGCTCACTTCATATTTATATCTAACTAAGTATGTTTATGTAAATGTCTGAGTAAAACCAAATAAAGGAAAAAAAAAAATCACAACTTTCATTAGACAACCTCATCAGCCTCAGGAAAACAACGCCCTGCGTGTGTCCATTCAACCTGGGCCAAGTGCACAAGGAGCCGGATCACAGAGGTCCACAGAGGTCCAAGTTATCCAAACAGGCTCCAAACAGGCAGGATGGAGCTTATCTCCCTCACTGCATTCACTGCTATAACAAGAGGTTTACAACCTGAACAGCCTCAGACACATAATGGACCAATAAATGAGCCACTGCACCACGATAAAGAGGCACATCTGTGCATCTTTTGTCTTCTTACAAAGTAAAATGTTCTGCCTTGGTCATGGAAATAACTGTTGTTTAGAGAGCGTCAAAGATGCCTCATGACCCCAAAGGACCCTCTGGTTTATTATGGGGAATAATACCCATAATAGAAGTCGTGCGTAAAATGGGTTTATATTAAAGTATGTGAAATGTGTATTAATGTAGGATGATTTATGCATGTTGTACACTTTCCTTTTCAACCCTTAAAGGACCCTCTGGTTTATTATGGGAAATAATATCCATAATAAAAGTCGTGCGTAAAATGGGTTTATGTTAAAGTATGTGAAATGTGTATGAATTTAGGATGATTTATACATGTTGTACTGTAAGACTCTCCTGGCATTCTCAATATTCAATTATTATCACGATAATGTATGTATTGTACTAATATTGGAGTGTGTACTTTTATGCATGTTGTACTCTTTCATTTTCAACCTTTAAAAGGACCCTCTGGTTTATTATAGGGAATAATATCCATAATAGAAGTCGTGCGTAAAATACAGTCGTGCGTAAAATGGGTAAAGTTTATGTTAAAGTGTGTGAAAAGTGTATGAATTTAGGATGATTTATGCATGTTGTACTTTCATGCATGTTGTACACTTTCCTTTTCAACCTTTAAAATTAAACTAACAAATAAGAACGAAATAATAACGTTAAATAGCTAAATAAGTTGTCACAGCAGGTGCTCTCTGTGCGCTATATTGCATCAGCAAAAAGTAAACTTTGTTACTCACCTTTTGCAAGAACACCATACAATCCACATAGCAGGCACACGAGGATAAAATTCATCATCTCTGGAACGACTCCGATGCAGCGAGTTGGTTTCAAATATTAAATATGAAACAAGTTTTTATTCCTGCTGGTGTTGTTTCCTCCTCTCCAGAGTGGACTCAACAGTGCGCAGCAGCACTTGGCTGATGGTCAGTGAATGGAGATGGTTGGTTTCCTGAGGAGAGCTGCAGGAGATCACGCTACAGGACACCAACGCTTGAACTCCAGTGCAACTTTTTCCCATCGTTTTGGATAGTGGCGTGGATTTATACAGTTCCCACAGTGCAGCAGCCACCGGATAGAGGACTTCCGTGACGTCCATTGACACACCCAACAGCAGTTTCTCCCCAGTGGTGAAGCAATCGAGCAGTGAGGGGTTAATAAAAGTAAATGGTTCCAAAATAGCCTTTTCTTTTTGACACACTTTTAAACACACTGTTAAGAATTTCTCAGTAAAACAGTAAAGAAACTGGCAGAAGGGTTGCCTTTATGTTACTGTAAAAGTTTTAACCTTTTTGTTTATTAATTTCACAGTATTTTACAGTTAATTTACTGTTTAAAGATACATTATATAGCTGTTTTCACCTTTCTTTTACATTATCTTACTGCACTCCATATTTAAAACACACAAATATTGACAATTTGTATAATTTTTATTATTATTATTATTATTATTATTAGTACACTGTTAAGAATTTCCCAGTAAAATAACAGTAAAGAACTGGCAGCAGGGTTGCCTTTATGTTACTGTAAAATTAACATTATTATACTGTTGCTGACATTTACAGCTTTGTACTGTTAATGAAAAATACAGTTTGAACTGGTTTTTTTTTATTAATTTCACAGTATTTTACAGTTAATTCACTGTTTAAAGATACATTATATAGCTGTTTCTTTCACCTTTCTTTTACATTATCTTACTGATTTGTTTTAATGCACTATTTAGGTTGTATTTTTTACATACATTTTAATAAACATTATTTTTTTGCCTAAATGAATAGACTTAGCAGGTTACAGACATAGTCACACTAAATACAATTAAAGGCACTTGTTAGGAAAAAGGCTATAATAGACTTGTTGACACTTTTCCCAAAATGTCTGTCTATAGCTGGCTACAAGCACAGAATGCAAACCATAACAACATGTGAGTGAAGAACAATAAAGCTAATTCACTGATTTTACAATCATGTACAATGGACAAGCCTCACATGAGCAGATCAGGTCCCAGAATTTAAAAAAAATACTGCATGAAACTTTTACTGATGATACTTTAGACAGTTGATCAGCAGGAAAGTGATGTTTTTTAAGAATGCATTATAGTTCAGTTAAAAAAACGGCCTATGAGTGTCATTTAACAGGTTTTCTTTTGTATTAACAGTAAAGCACTGTTTTTAGCAATAACAGGTTAATACTGTTGAAATCCTGCTGTAAATTAACAGCAATTGTTTACACTTATTTATACATGAAACGACTATTTCCCATTTAATAATCTGCAAGTTATCAAATTACGCACCACTGATGAGCACAGGGCAGCTCTGAGGTTAAATCATGTGTGTACTCTCTAGTCTAATGGGACACGGGATGATCATCACGTAGGCACCCTAATGAACGGGTGGTGTCCTCAATAACAACTTGACAGTGGTGTTTCTCACATTTTAAACTGCTGATCTTTTTCCCAAATAGAAAATAAACAGGTGTTCTGCTTGTAAGAGCATGCCACACATTGCGCAACTAGAACAAACACTGATCTCACCACTTAGACAGGTGACCTCAGTTTTAAGGTGACTTCTTGCTCACGCCATAATAGAAAATAATGTCACATATATATAAAAGTAGTAAGAACTCCGAAATATTGGTCTGTACAGGTGACTCATTTTGTACTCTTTTCAGTCAAAAGCACCAATTACAGCTGAAGCTGTAGAGATTTACCAGCCCAAAGTTTAAATGAGGACAAAGTTAAAAAGCCAAAAGACATTAGAAAAAAATAAAACAATATAAATGTCATAATAAAAATGCAGCAATAAGTCCATACTAGGGATGCACCGATACCAAAACCAGATCAGATATCGGGCCGATACCGACTTTAATACCCGGATCGGTGACAATGGGGCTGATCTATTCAATTCAATTTTATATTCATATACTTTATACATTGTATACTGGAATTTAATTCCTGTTTTAAGTTTTGACCAATTTGTTGCTGTATTAAAAAGGTTCACATTTCAATTGTAATTCCAAGTTGCTGGTGTGCGATTTATCATTTTAATAATAAATACTAATTCAGTAAATGATTATCTATGCATTTATTTGTTAGGAAAGCAATGTTGAAGTCCAGCCTGATGTTGCCTTACACATAAAAGAATGATCCCAGTCTCTTCCACACAGAGAGGCATACAGCTTATTAATTAAAGACTGGTATCAGATCAGTACTCGGTATCCGCTGATTTGACCTGCTGTGTTGGAAATAGTGTCTTTAATGTAAGAGCATATAATCTGATATCATTAAACAATGATGCATGTTTTTTTAATCCTTTGGGTGTAAGGTGCATCATTCCCTCAGGACATAAAACAAAACAATAGTGCAGATTGGCCACTGGGTGGTGATATGATCTGAATGAGAAGAGGACAGCAGGAGAAATGAGAACATGCAAGTGTGTCTGCATAGAAAAGATTGGGTTCTCTCCTGCATAGTCTTATTGGTTCCTTACGCCAGCATCATCTGCATCATGATTTTAAGGGGAACATGAAATACGAAGGAGGCACCATAAAGATAAATTAAATCAAACTGAAATGCAAAATATATTATCACCTCCTATTCAGGGATTATCCACTACAGTTACAGAATATACTGAACATAAGGCTATGACTCCGATAAACTCATGATATACAAATGCACATACATACACATACAGTACAATAACAGTCGGTCATGAACACACATATACAGTACATGGACGAATGTAGATGAGGGCAAAAATATACAGTTACATAACGTATGTGGTGGGGAGAGAACTCTTTCCACGTTCAATAAATGTGATTTTCTTGGCAACACCTGACCTGGTCACTATCTCTGAAGTGACCAATGTAGCTGTGACAGGAAACAGAGGGAGGGTAGGAAAACAAGAAGTAATTGGCTACATTTACATGCACAGGGTAACTTGGCTTGTTGTCGTACTTTGGCGTGACCTTTCCATCTGATTGAAGAGTCGTAAGCCTACTATTGCTCTGTTCAAATTGTAGAGCATCCTTCGCTAAGCCCCTCCCCCCTTGGTTACTGTTGCTATGCCTGTCAAGCTTTCGCAAATACAACAGTCCCCTCTAAACTTTGAGGATATCTGCTGTCGGACACACAGGTTTCATACACACTACTGAAAGCTTGACAGCACTCCTGTGCCTTGTTACGGTTGCTAACGTAGGATTGGACAGTGGCCGTTCTCAGGAGGGGCTTAGTGATTGACCCACAGTTCAGGCTACATGTGTGCAGTCTATGGTGCAGACAGTGAAAAGAAAATCAAAAGCTAATGGAGTGTTTTATGTTAAAGGATTCTGTAAAATAGTTGGGTATCTTATAATCTGTATTCCAACCAAATTCTTACATTTATGTGTAGCGACCCAAAACCACATTAATTAAATAACCAGGTTAAGTATTGAAGTTTTTGTGCATGTCAACATAGCCACTGTCAGTGTTTGGAGATTGTTAAGGAGGCTGGTTGGCGTGGAGCAGGAGTGATGCCCCTGCTGGCCCGTTGCCATGGACACGCTCCCAAAAACTGACTGAATGTGTCGTCATGCAGTCATGACAACCGTCTGAAGATGGACTCCAGGTCTGAGACCTTCACCCTGTGTGTTAAGTCTGTCTTTTTTTTGTATTTCATGTCAGTGTGGTGTTGGGTCACACCTGTCCTTTAGTCTGCTGATGGATCCAGTCAGTGAACTTGACCACCTGTGTGTAGACGCCGGGACGGTTCTGCCTCGCACAGCCCTCGCCCCAGCTCACGATCCCCGCCAGGAACCACCGCCTGCCTCGCTCCAGACACACCAACGGACCTCCTGAGTCACCCTGAGGGCACACACACATGCACAGTCACATTCAGATGAAACAACATGAACATAAAAGAACAGAAAAACATTTCCAGAGCAGCTGAAGTGACTTTTCATAACAGAAAGTTCAAGACAGGCAGAAATAGAAATCCAGTGACACAAAGGATGTGAGCTATTCAATTCAATTCAATTAGGCAAGCCATTTTTCCAATAAAACTCATACTTCTGCAAAGACACACCAACAGTGATGCACAAACTCACCTGGCAGGCGTCCACCCCTCCCTGCAGGTTCCCAGCGCACAGCATCCTGGCAGTGACGGCCTCATCATATAGCTTGTTACAAGCGTTCCTGTTGATGATCTTCACTGAGGCCTCTTGTAAGCGAGAGGCCAGTTCACCTATAAATATAACAAACACAAAATGGAAACACCTTCTGGTATTATGAACATATTTCCATGCCGTGATGCTTGTCTATGCTTGCCCCAGATCTAAGTTTGTTTCAAAACATCAGCAAACATACTTTTTGTAAACTTCATCTCTTACCGTCCTCCATGAGGACGCCCCAGCCTGTGACGTAGCAGCTGGTCCCTGTTGTGAAGGCATGTGAGGACGCGGGGACGCACACGGGCTGCACCAAGTCGTTGAAGAAGACCGGAGCGCTGAGCTCGAGAAGGGCGATGTCGTAGTCGGAGGTGAACTGGTCGTACTTCGGGTGGAGGAGGATCCGGCGGATCGGCCTGGTGGCTGCGCCGTTGTTCCCCGTAGTCATCGCACGCATTCCCATGTGGGCCCGCCATGCACGGGCATCTGAGTATCTGCAGACACAACATGCATGAACACAGCACACACGTGAATTCTGATTATCATAATGAGGCGTCTTTCTTACTTAATGGCGTCTGAGTCCTGGAAGCAGTGAGCTGCAGAGATGAGCCAGCGGCTGGCGACCAGCGTGGCTCCACAGACGTGGCCGTAGCGATCCATCTGGAGGCTGACCTGCCACGGCCATGACCCCGCCGCAGCGTCAGAGCCACCCACTATCTTAGTGCGCTTCCTAGGCCGGGTGCCACAGCCTGGGACACACAGAGACACAGGAGGGGACAAAATCATGAAAATTAGAAGACTTTCATTCAGTTTTTAGTCACAATTACAATTACAACTTACCACAGCGCAGTTCATCAGAGCCGTCAAAGCAGTCTTTGACTCCGTCACACTCGGGGTTAACCTTACTCACACACTTTCCATTGGCACATTTGTATGAGGATGAGGAGCAGCCTTTGAGATCTAAAGAGAATGAAAGACAGCGTGAAACAAAGGCACTTAAAATAGAGAGAAAAGTAATAAAATACACTTGAATGGATCGGTCAGTGTAGCCTGTGATGTGTGATGTCATGAATACTCACACGCTCTGGTACAGTTGAGCTCATCGCTGCGGTCTTTGCAGTCAATAACACCATCACACACTGAAGACTTTGGCAAACAGACCTTATTGGGACAAGTGTGGTAACATTTACCTCCTGAAAACAAACACATGAGCTTTAATCATCAAAAAACGAACACATGTGTTACGACGGGGACAGTCTACGCACCGCAGGCGCCCTCTTCACTGCTGTCTGCACAGTTGCTCTGGCTCACACACTGGCTGCCTTGGGGCTTACACTGGCCATTCCCACACAGCACCTCACCTGGCCTGCAGGATGCTACATGGTTTACACATTATGTGCAAAACATGCACATAGAAACACACAAACACATACAAATCTGAGTCAGGTTTTTCAGATTTAGGTGTACATGGGTCAAGTGTTCGGCCCTTTTGCATCTACAATAGTGTCTTCAGTTCAACAGACTTACAGCATTTAGCCTCGTCCCGTCCATCTGAGCAGTCTCTCACTCCATCACACACCTTCCTCAGAGGGATACAGCGTCCATCTCCACAGCGAAACTGGCGAGGACAGGCTGGAGATAGACAGGGACGAGACTTGAATGTACTCTCTGGAATTACAGTCCTTCCTTTGGCGTAGACGTGGATATGTGACCCCAAGTAGACCCCAAAACCCTGTTCCTTCATGACTGATATACTGTATCAGTGACCCCTTTACACCTAGCATTAAAATGCATCTCGTATCCAGATTGTATCTAGATATGATTTAATCTGATTACATTTACACCTGGTATTAATATGTGTCTCCAGTGTCCACATTGAGATCCGATTGCTCTGTCTAAAAGGGCTGAGACGAAGCCTCCGGAAGCTGCACTATGCACGGGCTTGCAGCCAGGAACTGGCCGATCGGATCACAATACGTCCTCAATGCGTTTTGGGTGCATTTACACCTGTGCTTCCATGTGGTCAAGCACTATCCGACTGCAATCTGATCACCCAAAACACATTGTAATGCCAGTTGTAAAGAGGGTCAGTAAGCCTCTCTGTCTGAGTAACATGCAGTGAGAGAGGGCTAGTTATTTGAAAGCATCAGATTTTACTTACTGCCCTCTGGAGAGAAGACTCGGTAGAGCAAGGAGAAGCCGTTGTGAGTGAGAGATTCGTCCGAATGGAAGTGAAGGGAGAGAGGAGAGGAGTAGACTCGCTTTTTGCTGCCGTCTGACACTGGATTACAAAGTCTAGATGCAGAGGAGCGCAAAAGTAATGAGTTTTACTTTTAACTCAGCCACAAAAAACATGGAATATCTTAAACAATGATGAGACAAAACACACTTACACTAAGTGAAGTGAATATTTGACTGATGTGGATGAAATGCTAACCCTAAGTTGCTTATGGGCCACACAGTTCAGCTTCACAACTCACTTGACCCCTCCGATGTCCAGCCAGTCTTTCTCACAGCCGTCTGATGACGAGGAATCCTGAATGTCCATCGTCACGATCGTCATGGAGATCAGGTATCCTGGCAACGGCGCCTGATAAGGTAACCAAAGACGACTAAAGAAAGCGTTCACATACTGGAATGTGGACGGGCCAAATGACAAAGGGATGATTCACTCTTTCGCTCTCTTTACATTCCACTTTCTCTTCCTTATTCCACTGTTTCCACACTCACAAGCGTGTATGCAAACACTCACCCGTATTGTCCAGGTGCAGTCTATATTAGGAGGGTAATAGGAAGGGTAGTAGGGGGAGGAAATAGAGCCATTCCAGGAGGAAATCGACCCTCCACAACCTGCAGGGGGAGATGGTGACACAGTGATGTGCACCAAGGCAGCTTTGCTCTACATATGCTAATCATTCCAGCACAAACATGAACATATGTATATATGCGTATGCTTTTGTCTGCTTGTGAGAGCGCTCAAACCTGCTTTTGGGATGGCTTGGAAGTAAGCTTTGAATATCGCTCCATCCCTCTGTCTGTTGAAGGAGAAGGTAACCAACATCACATTCCCAGAGGAGGTCAGCTTCATGACCGGGGACGAACCCGAAATAGGCAGCCCACACCACCTGAGACGGGTTAATGCATCCAAGATATGTGTATATACAATATATAAATGATACATATTACAGAGATGAGATCAGTGCAGTACCAGAGAAAAACACATCTTTACCTGGCGATGATCTTGTTCTGTAATGGAAGCAAGAAGTCGTAGGCCGAGAGCTTGTGGGCGGTGCAGCTTCCTGGCGTGGCGCCATGCAGGGTGAGAATGACCAGTCGGACCACATGACCTGACGGCACGCGGAGACGCCACTGGTAGTACGGCTTCTTGGGACTCACGAGGCTCAGGGTGCGGTTGTTGCCATATTTGGCATAGAGGTCAAAGGACATCGCTGGACAGAGGAGGTGAAAAGTGGAAATATTTAGAAGATGAATTATGTCAAGTGCACTTTTTCCTGCCTTGTCATGCAGGCCTTGAAAGCAGCATTAATGGCAACCATAAAAGTATACTTTTTCTCAAATTTGTAACTCCCTATTAGAAACCAGATCTTTGTGATATAAAGTCAGACATATGCTCTCCTCACCTTGGAAGCCGAGCTGCCACTTCCCACTCTGGATGCTGTTTGGATTCTTACTCTTGTCTGATTTTCCGTCTGAGTCAAAGTCATCAGGGTCCAAACCTGCATACACACACAGCAGATGTCAATTTCAGTACCACTCTGGAATAATACACGTATACAAAACCATAATTAATACTTAATTAGAGCAACAACTAAAAATTATTTTCATTGTCGAATATTTTCTCAATTAATCGATTAGTTGTTTTGTCTATAAAATGTCAGAAAATTGTGAAAATGGTCATGATCAGTGTTTCCTAAAGGCCAAGATGATGTCCTTGAATGTCTCATTTCGTCCACAACTCAAATATATTCAGTTTACTGTCATAGAGGAATAAAGAAACCAAAAAATATTCACATTTAAGAAGCTGGAATCAGAGAATTTTTGACTTTTTTTGACACTTAATCAATTATCAAAATGGTTCATGATTAATTTAATACTTGACAACTAATCGATTAATCGTTGCAGCTCTTTACATAATAATAAAATTAAATGAAAAGTAATAAAATACGGGTAAAATATTTATAAAGAATTCACAAAGGGTAATTAGTTGTTTCTAAATAGAGTGATACTATTTGAAATGTAATGGTGTGTTAAGCATTTGTGAAGTTTAATATATGCATGTTACTGTTTTTAACCTATTTATTAGTAGTTATTGCATAGTGTTAAGCTAATTTCTGCATATTGCTGAAACTAAAGAGGCCAAAAACTACATGTGTGCCTACAATATGTGTGTGGTTAATGTGCATGCACTGTGCAGTGGGAGCCTCTACCCAGCAGGTGGAGCATGTCGTCATCCTGCTCCATGTAGTAGCGCTGCTCGTTGCGGCTGTACCGCAGCACCTTGTTGCTGCCAGGGAGCCTGCGCTGCAGCCTCTCTGGGCCGGAACTCCGGATTGCCACGGCAACGTTGTCCGGGGCGGAGAATTTACTCCAGTAGAAGACGTTGAGCCCTTCTGCTCCTTCACTGTCACACAAAGGGGTTCACAATGATGCCATTCTGCAGAGGAGCTGAAGATGTTGTTGACATGCATGCACATGTCAGTAGATGTTTTGTTAGTGCATCATACCTGAAGGCAGTAATTCCTGAGTGCAGGTAGTAAGAGCTCCACGGCGAGGACTCGTAGAGCTCTGAGAACTGTTTTTACAAAACACAAAAAGGACAAAAAAATGAGGGTTACAGTACACTACAGTACTGTAGGTGTGACATCACAGCGGAGCAAGTGAGGTCACTTTTCTTGTGTAAGCAACACATGAACACACCTGAGCCTGAGTTCAACAAAAGCATTGTTCTTGTGTGTGTGTGAGTGTATGTATGTTGTCTTTGAGCAGCACAGAGCTCCATTGTGTCTCTACCTGCTGGCCGTGTAGAGTTAGGACCCTGGGTGGTATGGGCTCCTAGCCTTCAGTTCACCTGTTCTTTAATGAACAGGTGGCTGCACAGATACTATGACCACTTAACAAGTCTGCTAACTCACCCTCACAGCTGATTAAAGGAGCATTACACTGTGTCCGTGTAGATTTTGGGGGATTTACACCTATCAATTCGCCATTTCTCTACTTGCTCAGCAAGAATGTTCAGCCGTGCGTCTGACCTTTTGCTCCCAAATCCCAAATTCCCCCTCTCATATCTCTGTCATCCCAGCCTGCCCTACTGCCCCGTCTCTCTCTCTCAACCCCAGCGTCAAACCCGAGGTTCACCTCCTCTCTGTAGTGTGCGGCACACAGAGTGGCTGATTGTGTGAAAGCCACACAGACAATGTTTTTATTGAAGGCCTGCTCTTCCTCTCACTCTCGCTGCCTGGGCCTAGCTGGGCTCACAAATGCCGGGCTTGTCCTCAGCCCTGAAAGGGCCCTGTCCCTGGGGGTCTCGGGAACTTGCGCACACACACACACTGTGCCCAGCTCCTGTTTCAGCTTTACATTTAGCACCACCAGAGAGAGACAGAGAGGAGAGAGAGAGAGTGGGGGACAAAGCTGATAAAGAGAAAAGCAAATGCAAAGACGGACAACAAGAGAGGAGAACGGGAAGTAGAAAGAGGCCAGCAGTGTTTTGAAAGTGCCACATTAAAGAGACTAGTAGTCTTCTGTAGTGATCCATATCAGAGTTACAGCAGTAAGATCAGCTCAGAGCGGGAAGGTCAAGCAGCCCTCTAAAGTGTCATTCAGAGGGGGAGGCAGTGACGGACAAGTCCATCGTTCCACTTACATAATGGTTCAAAGCCTGAGCCCGCAGGCGGAACTGAGGGGAGGTGGAGTCGGCCAGCTCCGAGGAGAAGCTCTGGTTTGGGAACTCCACGCTGCCACCGAGGAAGAACACTGAGGAGGGCGGAGCTGGAGAGGAAGCAGGTAGAGATTGGAGAGACAGGTGTGTGACTGCGGGTTTAAGTCACAATAAACACATTTTAAGGACAGGTCTGTACTCACATGTTAGGAAGTGGAAAGTCAGTGCAATGGCAGCGGCGAAGGGAAAGAAAGGCAGAAGACCTAACATCCATCTCCTCCAGGAGGAGCTGAGGACTGGAGCTCGCCCCCCCTCCACCTCCTCCACCTCCTGCTCCTCAGGCTTCGTGGGGGGGCTCCATGACTGGGTGGGCTCCTTCAACTCCACCCATCCCTTCCAGAGACAAGGACTCAAATATCATACCAGCTTTTATGCTCAAGTTGCATCTAATTGTTTGCATTTTATTCTTAAGTGACCGCAGCAATAAAGAGGATGGCAGCCTATGTGCCAGAATCAATGAGACATAGATGAAATGGCTGAGCAGACAGTGATTTAGTGAGAGTAACGGTGAGCATCTCTGAGCTGAAAGGATCTCCTAAAACATTTAAGGAGTTGGCAGGATTCCCCGGGGGAGCAGACAAAGCGTGGCTAGACGAGTCTAAGTTCCCACGGCCTGGCTCTGCTGACACCCTGCACTCAATCATAGTGGCTCAGCCCAAAACATGGACATTCATGAGGCGATCAGGCTTTTGCTGTCAGAGCTCCTAAACTCTGGAGTGCACTTCCTATAGAGATACGATCATCTAACTCTGTATCCACTTTTAAAAAACTTTTGAAAACACATTTTCTTAGGATAGCATTCCTATAAGTAGAAGACTGGGTATAAATATATGTATGTACACATCCGTTTCTGGACGCGTGTGTACATTTATACACATTTATGTATATATACTGTATATTTGTTTTATGAACTTTTCCTACCATTTTACCACTTCTATTATTATTGATATGTTCTGTGATGTTCTGTTTTAGCAGTTACCATATATTTTACTTTATTTATCTGCCTTTACTGTCTGATATTCTGTTTTAACAGTTACCATATATTTTACTTTATTTATCTGCTTTTATTGTCTGATCTGTTTTAACAATTACCATATCTTTTACTTTATTTATCTGCTTTTATTGTCTGATCTGTTTTAACAGTTATCATATCTTTTACTTTATTTATCTGCTTTTATTGTCTAATATTCTGTTTTAACAGTTACCATATATTTTACTTTATTTATCTGCTTTTATTGTCTGATCTGTTTTAACAGTTATCATATCTTTTACTTTATTTATCTGCTTTTATTGTCTAATATTCTGTTTTAACAGTTACCATATATTTTACTTTATTTATCTGCTTTTATTGTCTGATCTGTTTTAACAGTTATCATATCTTTTACTTTATTTATCTGCTTTTATTGTCTGATCTGTTTTAACAGTTACCATATATTTTACTTTATTTATCTGATCTGTTTTAACAATTACCATATCTTTTACTTTATATATCTGCTTTTATTGTCTTGTGAAGCACTTTGTAACATCTGTTTTGAGACGTGCTATATAAATAAATGTATTATTATTATTATTATTATTATGAGAAAGTCACCCACACAGCCCTAGAGATGGAGTTTGCAATTAAGATGAGGCATGATAGGTTGTGATTATTATGCATCATTCTGCTGCATTAAAGTTAAATAAACACTCATTACGCGGTAGAAAAATAGTTTGGCACGTTTTGGCACAATCTGTCTTTTACGCACGACGAAAAGAGCGCAGTGATGGCGTCTTACCTGTGCAGCAAGGTGTGCATGCCCGGAGACGCAGTACACTTCGCAAGTTTTGCTTTTGGGCAGAGTCCTCATAGCACTGTCCCGTTTAGCTCCGGAGAGGCGATATGCAACAATACCTGCGGCATAGAAACGATGGAGAGAGAGAGGGAGAGAGGAAACCCCCGCTGTCGCTTCCTTTGAGGAGAAAAAAAAAGCGCAGAAATCCGACCATTCACCGCATCTCCGTTTACCTGAACGGGGCGGCAGCAGGTGTCACACAGGAGCCCCAGAATGCACTGCGGGGGACAATGAGAGCACTATGAGAGAGAGTACAATCCGCACAACCATCCGTGCGACAGATATTGTGGGCAAACGTAAAGATAGGAGGCACAAAAGGGGTGCTTGAGGGGAAACGTGTGCGAGGTATTATAATTGGATGCTGCACACAGAACAGGACAGAAACCTGCAATTACACATTTTGGCACCACATGTGTCCACTGTGAGGGTGTAACAGGACATATAATGGATTTATAGTCCCAGGTTTGGAAAGGAGGAATGCAGCAAAGATACCTGCTGAGAAATCTTTCATTGTTTGATTTGAGGGTGTCTTCCTTTAGTCACACTATTCATAGCACCTTGTAAAATCGGTAAAAGTCAAACCCTTGAATAAACAAGACAGTACACGGTATCGGATGATGCTTTTATTATGTGAGCGGTTTAGAATATTTAAACGTGCTGGCACTGGATGAATCAGAGTTTCATCATGTCAGCTGATATGGCTGTAGATCCAAGAGGTGAACTTGTTGACCCTGGTGTAGACCCCTGGCAGGTTTGGTCTGCCACAGCCCGCCCCCCAGCTGACGATGCCAATCAGGAACCAGCGACCCCCGCCCGGTGCCTGACAGGACAGGGGACCCCCTGAATCCCCCTGAGACACAAAGACAGCAGTTGATGGAGAAAGAACACCAAATATTAATGCTTTACATCCATCAAGGCCTATGATCTCAGCCGACTGTTCCTACATATCACTCTTTTAATTACTTAGCTATAGTTTCTCCTCTGTGTTATTTATTAGTATGATTTTTGTAAAGCGTCCTTGGGTTTCTGAAAGGCGCTATATAAGTCCATTTATTATTATTATTATTATTATATTATTACTAGTATAAATTAAATTACAGGTGGGTGATTCAGTCAGATGGGAGCTCACCCTGCAGGCGTCCCTCTCTCCAGAGGGGACCCCGGCACACAGCATGCGTGAAGAGACGGGTCCGTAGCTCTTCTTACAGTCGGTCTGGCTCAGTAGGGACACCTCTGCTTTCTGCAGCACCGAGGGCAGCACTTTGTCTGCAGGGGGCAACATGTGGACATAGATCATGCAACTGATAGATACAAATATTTACACATTTTGGAGGACATAAGCAGCAGCAGCAGCAGATCATAAAGAGTGCAGGAGTTGATTAAGATGCTCTCTTAGATCCCAGGTGGAGCTGGAACAAAGTAGCACAGGAGCAAATGTATATATAACATTCAGTTTATAACTTACTGCATTATTACCATCAAGGATCATATCATAGTTATATATTAAAGTATAAAAGTCACTGGTGCAGCTCACCGTCCTCAGAGCGGTACCCCCACCCGGTCACCAAGCAGCGGTGGCGCTCGGTGACAGTGTGGGAGGAGGGCGGCAGGCACACAGGCTGGACCAGCGGGCTGAGGGAGGGAGGCCAGGGCTTCTTCAGCTGCAGCAGGGCGATGTCATAGTCGAACGTGTACGCGTTATAATACTCGTGCACCACGATCCGCTGGATCTCCGCCACGTGTTTGGCACTGCCCTGTGTCAGCATGCCGAGGTGGGCGCTCCAGTGACGTGGGTCAGCCAGCCTGGTGCAGTTAGAGGTCAGGGGTCAACGAAGGAGGACATTTTGTAGATTATACTGTCTGTGCGTTCCAACTTGTGTCCACAGAAAGACATGTGTTGGGTGTTTGCAAGTCAAATCTGTGGTTATATACGGTAGCCATTACAGTGATCATACAACAATAACAGGATGTTGTTAATCAGCAATGCGAGGGGACTGACCTTTCCTTACTGAAGCAGTGTGCTGCTGAGACGAGCCAATCAGAGGAGAGGACAGAAGCGCCGCAGTACAGGTTACCAGAGAAGTGGAGGCTGACCTGCCAGGGCCACTCGCCCTCCACAGAGTTATCTCCACCCACGATACGCTCCGATCCTGTAGACGAACCCACCTTCTTCCCCAAGGAGGGACGACCACAGTCTGAGGAGCACACAGGGATGGACTCTGTGGTTATACTGGTTATATTATACTGGTTTAGGAGCACAGAACACAGTAAACGTGCAGTATATTACGTCATACTGTAGTTAAAATTCAAGACGTTGTTGCCTCTAACAAAAGAGTATCCCTCAGTGAGAGATATAAAGCATTGCATGTTATTATTATTATTATTATTATTATGTGCAGTTTATAAATTTACTAAGGATTTATATCTGCACAGTGTCCCTGTATCAGTGTGAGTTCATAGTATGAGTGTGTGTTTTCTACGCTGAGTCATCACCATGACAGACAGGTCTGCTGCCGCCTTATTAAAAAGTAGAGCTTTGACGTGTGTGTGCACATACACGCGTGCATGTACAGTATTGTCCCGTATCAGTGAGTGATCAAAGACAAGCCTGTTCCCATCACCTTGAGACCCCATCAGCTAACAGAGCGAGCCATTACAGCTGGGTCACCTCAGTGCTGCAGGTCAGCAGGTTTGGAGCGCGCTGCCCAGTGGATAATACAATAACAACAACTTTCTCATGAAGCCACATGAAGGAGCTGGCAGAGAACTGGCAGTGTAGCTTAAGTATAAACTCTATGTATCAATTGCTTCATTAAGAGCAAACAATTCAGGTGGGACATAACCAAATGTGCATGATCGAGGCTTAGTTGATATATCACTGAACTGGTTTCATTGTACTTTTGCCTGTTGGGCTAGTCGGTATGCTGGGGAACTTAACTGTACATATTATATATTTTCACATTCACATTGTTGTAATGGTTTATGGTGTCTATTTGCTAGTTTTTGTTTTGTTTCTCTCTTGTTCTTTTGCACTGGAACTGAGCTACCATGCTGTACCAAAACAATTACCACCAACACTGTTGTGTGGCAATAATACCTAATCTATCGAATCCAATTTTAGTGAACAACTTTAAGACATGTTCCTTACAGACAGCGTCCAACAATTATGATGGTAATAAGGAAAACAATTAAGGAGATAATTATTATTATTAGTACTAATAATAATTATAATAATAAGATAAGTGATAATTAAGTGAAATAAGTGGTGGAAATGGCATTTTAATAGCATCTTGCCTCCACAATTCAACATATACAGTAGTATTTGGTTGGATGGTTCAAACTGCAGGGAAGAACAGTTCAAAGTTTATCATAATGTTTTAGATTTGTTATACATAATTTCAAGCTATTCAAAATTTGTAAAAAATTGAAAATTAATCTTTAAGAGTAAAGTGTCTTACAAAGGATAAATGGTTTTACACCATTGCATCATACTACATGTTGGCACTGGAGTCCCTTAAAGGATGAAGAAGTTGCCAGATTCATTACAAGAAAAAGGGGTGGACGTAAGATTATTAAAACTCTGTAGTGATATTATTGATTTGTTTTCTTTTTTATGTGCAACTGCAGCACATGGAGCAGGTGCTGCAGAGCGCTCACCACAGTCAGCCTCATCACTGTGGTCCTGACAGTCATGAACGCCGTCGCACTTTGCGTTCTTCTTCAGGAAGCAGGAGCCACTGTCGCATTGATACCTGATTGCAGAGCAGGTTGTTTCTGACAAAAGTAGAGAACAAATTTCAATTAGTAGTGATTAAAAGGGGTGAAAGGGCACACATATTAATTGTAAAAAATTCATACCCTGAGTGCAGTTGATCTCATCTATTCCATTGGTGCAGTCCGTCTCTCCGTTACATACAAACAAAGGATGCAGAGGACTGTTGCCACCACAGTTCTTTGTCGGCCTCGCTGTGAAGAAGTGCAACATTTTTCCAATGCATTACTGATTCCAAATATAATTAAACAGTGTCATGTGTTACCAGTACCTCACAGTGCTATTTGTTCTTTTAAGCAACCAGTAGTATGTAACTTGTAAGACAACTTACAGCAGAAGACCTCGTCACTCTCATCCTGGCAGTCGTCTAGGCCGTCACAGCGTCGACTCTTCTCCACACACAGTCCTGTGGCGCACAGGAAGTGGCTCTCTGGACAGGCTGGTGCACAAGAGTGGGGAAAGAGAGGTTATAATAGGCTAATTAAGTGTATAAACAAAAGTTGATTTTGCTGCTTTATTTCTACTCTAGTGACCGACTAAAAGACACCACGAGATGCGTCTATGGTCGTTCAAAACGTGAATGACACAAAAGCTACATTGACACAAGTAAATCTACTTTAATACTTTCATATTCTTTAAAACAGGTCCACAGTATCCAATGTCTATTTTTCCAATGTTTTGTCTCTGTAAAGTAGTTTATAATGTTTAGAATCTACATCAAAATCAAAGTCATTAACTCACATCCACACTGAAGTACAATGAAACACCCATGATCTGTCACTGTTGTAATGAGTCATGCTGTGGGCCCGGCGGTGCTTACGCTGGCTGATATTGTAGCTGCTGTAAGACGCCTGAAAGGGCTGAACAGAGTTACGTGAGCTGCAGCGAAACTCCACCTCTGGGCTGTGGTCGGCGATCCGAAACACCGTGTGGTGTCCCACGTAGCTGCCACAGAAACTGGGGAGGGAAAGCAGCCACCGACAAACCATCACAGGATGTTGTTGTGGGATGAATAAAAGTAAATGCATAACTGAATGCAATGTAAAATAACTCCTAAATAATATATCCACAGACATTGTCTATGGTTGTAAATATTCCTTTAAACCTAAATGCATGCAGCTGTACCCACATACATGATTTCATTGACTCTCCACCAGCCGTGTTCACAGCCCTTCATCATGCCCTTTCGTTTCAGCACATAGTTCTGAAAGCGCAGAGCTACTCCTAAAGCACTGTTAGGGGTCTAGAATAAAACACAAACAGAATATACAATCAAACACTATTTCACAGTTAAGAAAAACTCAGCCACAGTTTTAAAAGTCACGTGTGTGTGTGTGTGTGTGCACTGTACCTCAAACTTCCAGGTGCAGAAGCACTGTGGAGGCAGAAGGCTGGGGTGGAAGGGGCTGTAGATTTGACCAGTGATGTGGGGCTGTAAGTGGGTCTCAATTTGAGACATACACTCTGAGAGAGAGAGAGAGAGAGAGAGAGACAGACTTAAGGGTTATACTTTCACCCCATAACAACACTGTTGCATCCCAAAGTGGTCTCAAGGTAAATCTCAGGGGTCAGAAGATGATAAAGGAAACAGGAGAGTCAAAAACATTTTCTTATACCCAAAATTATGTTACTTTTTTCTATCGTAGGTAGTTTTATCCCACCAGGCCTCCAAAAATTACTCATTAAAACATTTGAGAAGCGAATAATCACTTTAAAATAAAAAGTAACAAGGTAAATTTGTCCTACTTTTTTCAGCAACGGCCTCAAAGTGTCCTCTGAAGCTCTTGGTGCCACTGGTCATTCTGAAGGACAGCAGCATGACGTTGGAAGTAGACACCAGGGAGAAGGAGCTGGACACTGGCTCACACAGCCTGCAGCACAGAGATGCACTTTAGTATACACAAGGTTTATGTTTTAGAGAAAATACAGTGACACTGCAGCTGTAATTTGTGGAAAAACAGAAGGTAACATGCCCGTCTAAAAACATAAGGAGAGATACCAGCTGTGGAAGCTATGGACTCACCTGTGCAGAATGCGCCCTCTCATGGGCAGCAGAGCGTCGTACACGGTCAGGGCATCACTCACACAGTCACTGGGCTCAATGAGGAACGATGTGACGGTCAGACGGATCAGAGAGCCGGGGACGGCGGTGAGTTTTACATGGCAATTCACGCCACCCCATGACGAGAACACGTTCAAAGGTACGCTCGCCCCAGGAAGGTTGGCATACAGCTTATCTACACACAGTGAGCCTGGGAGGAGAGGAGAAAAACCTTCATGGACACACACTATGACATACAGCAACTTTTATATAACTCAAGTATTATCACCTACTTGCTCCATTTGATGAATACTCTGATCGTTGAACAGCTGCAGGAAGACACAATAGTCAAGTCAAGTTATAGAGCAAATTACGAACAACAAATGTTGACCAAAGATTAAATAAAACACATGAATGATCAAGTAAAAACACATAGATAAAAGAGAATATAGGTAAATTAAGAAAAGCATAGAGTATATTGATAAAATCATGACACAACAGTAGTGCACAAACAACAAAATAAAATAAAAAACAGTGTGGTCAGCATGTTTTCGTGATGGTAATTGATAGGCTAACAAAAAGAGATGATCAATAAATGATCAAACTCTACATTGATGCACACATTTAGGATATAAACGCACTGTTGATGAGGATGGAGTCTATATCCACAGGGAGATCCAGCAGGTAGCCCACAGAGGACCGGTTCTTCATACTGGTGTGGACTGAGTCTCTGAAAATGGCTCCCACACACTCCTCACACACTGCTGGGCTCTTCAGTCGAGGGACCACAAACACCATCCAGAAATGAACCAGCACGCCGCCCTTGTTGTTGTTACTGGGTGAGGAAAACACATTAAAACCTTTAAAAACAGGGTCGTACATAAGTGCTGATGCTTGAAACTGGAATCAAAAGCACAAAGTGAATCATGATGATGATGACTAAAAGGCCCGCTGTACCTGAGGTCTGAAATGACAGCTTGCTTGTAGAGACTGGCCACTGGGGACACCAAGTACACATTGCTCACCTGCGAGACACCAGCAATTATCAGTAAGACTCATGTTCAGCACTAACCATCATGGAAATACTAGGGTTAAAGCAATACATACCACGTGTTGTATTTTGTTTGCCATGGATACAAACTCATGGGACTCTGCCTGGCGGTACTCGGGGATAAACTCCACGTTGGCAACGCGAAACATCCCGGCAAAATACGCTCCACTGTTGCTTTCCCTGCGAACTGAGGAACTCAGGTCAAAACTTTGCATTATATAATACAGTTTAAAAATAATGTATTGTAATTATGCACTGGAAAGATATTGAGACTTACATATGAAGACCCACAGCAGCGACCACATGATGACCACCACCACAAACACCACCGCTGTGATGATGATGGCGAGATGCGGGATGTTCAGCAGATAGGCCAACAGCCTCTGGAGTCCCTTGGGCTTCCGTCTGGTCTTCCTGTACATCCTGCAGAGTTTCCGCAGAGTGTAGTCAACCGTGGCCAACTCCACAGACACATCTGCAATCTGCAGCCAGGGAGAAGAGGGGGACACATTCACAATCTAAGTGCCCATCATGGTAGCAGTACATTTGACTTTGCCCTTTGGAGTTGTCACTTCAATCTGTGTGGATTCTAATAGAGATGTGGTTAATGATGCTGACATGATATCTCTTGATAATGTAGATCCCTCACCGAGTTTGTTAGAGGCCTCAGGACAAAAGGGAACAAGAGAGCCCTCTTTGAGGACCATAAGTAGGTTAAATTACTGGAGAAACATCGATAGGGCATAACCTTGCTTCTGCCATTCTTCTCCTATCACTGTACCTTATCCAGGTCAGCTAGTTTAGATTACAGTAGGCTGAACAATATGCTAATCAATCCAGAATGCACAGAGACATGGATGTGCAAGTGTTTAACTAGTAAAAAGTCACATCATGCACTGGAAAACATCATAAAGTTACAACAAAACCATCACATTTAGCTGTTGATCTGCCAACAATGTGTCTACTGGTGACGGCGCTTCATTACTGGTCACTTTAGCCTGTGAAGAACGCCTGACAGCAACTTCAGATGCAGCGCTCGGCTCTCATTGAGTTACCCAATGCACATATATTATTCATTCAGTGTCATCCCATACTGTGCAAGCGGCACTTAATCCATCACAGGTTAGCAGGATATAGATTCCCACGGGAAAAAGAAAAAAAAAGTTTAATTTATTTTACACATTCAATCAAGCAACATGACAATAGATGTGTTAAAGGCTTTGATGTCCACTCAAATCTCCAGGGTTTAATCTGGAAAAACAGCTATATTGCAAATTAAAATGTGAGAAAAGGATTTAAAATAGTGCTTTTAGAAAAATAACTACATTAAAGGATATATTATACTTACACTGGCAGCGTCTGGTTGAGATGCATCATCATAATCCCTGCTTGTCTTCTCGTTCGCCTCGCGCTCTGTGCCCATGACACAGGCATCCCTTCAAGCCTCTATCATCTAATTCCTGATTTCCACTTTTTAAGATCCATTCTCGTGTCCTTCAGAATAAAAACTGCCTCGTAAAAACAACAGCAGCACTCACAGAAACGGTGTAGAGCCAAACAGCGCACACTGTTTGGATGCACAGACGCCAGGTGTGTGAAACCAGATCCTGGTGATTGAGAAACAAGGAGCTCGCTGATGGCAACGTACCTCCTCCAGTCCTATGGCTAATGTTTCATTCATTAACTGCTATCGTTGCCTTCTATCAAATTCACGTGAACTAATATTTAAACAGCCGAAGTCTACGGTGTTTGCTCAGCAGTAAAAATAAACTAATTATCTTAAAGCGACAACATTCTCGTTAGGTATGTTTGTACAAGAGTTTTATTTACAGTGTTAACAAGGTAGGTGACTGTGTCAGTTAATTTATCCTCTGGCTGTTTTGAGCTCAGAGTTGACAGACTCGCAGCAAAAAAAGGGTCCAGCCTCTGTGAAATAAACTAAAACCATGTTTGTCAACGTAAAAGCAGAACATACATTGTTGTCATAATTAACATAAAAAAATCTTTCAGTTGGAATTAATAAAACAAAAGGGGATGGGAGTCTCTTGAGTGAGCAGCATTTAGTCAGTATTTTAACACTTTTTGTCATGCCTCTTCCAAATTGTAGGCACTGAACTTCATGGTGCAACAAAAACAAACACAAAGAGAAAGACACAAGAGGCACAAAAACCAAACTTGACAGTACATTCACAGGCAGAAAAAAATACAGGAAAAAATAAAGTGTTCTTTGAGTCTTCAGGACGTTTTGGGAGGCAAAAAAGGCTGAGGGAGCAAAGCCTCATTTCCTGAAAAAGGCGTTGCGGGTGATGCTGTATAACAGGTGGTAAGGCTTTCGTTTGGGGGGCTCGGCCAGTGAAAAGACCTGCTGCTGAGGCACGCTGGTTGGAATGGTGACGTGACGCTGGTGAAGTGGGTGAAGGTTTTGGTGGTGTGGTGGGACAGAGCCAGAGTAACCAGCGTCTAAAAGGTGAACGTGCAAAACAAAAACATAAAAATGCCATATGAAAATCAATATTTAGATCAAATGGAAATGAGTGGCTAAACGGCACGAAGCAAAATATTTCCTTACTTTTGCTCTTCTTCTGTTTGGCTCTTCTGGCATTAACAATGGCCTGTTTTCTTTGTTCTTCACTGATCTCCATTCCTGCCAACAAACACACCTTCAGTTAGAAATATTTCCAACCACCCCCCTTCTTCCAACAATCATTCTACCCTGTTCACCTTTTATTTGACATCTACCCACAGTAGCAGCTTTGCGTCATGAATGCGAGGAATGCAGCAGGACTCACCCATCTCTTGGTCTTCCTTGACTCTGTGTCTCTCCTTGGCGAAGGCCTGTAACCACCTCTGCTTGTCCTGGGCCTTCCTGCAGCACAGCATACACACAAACTCCAGAGTGGAGGCGTTGCGCAGGCGCAGAGCATTCCTCAGGGTCAGGCCCAGGTCTAGGTCCCGCCCGTCGGGCATGTCCAACACCTCGGTCTCGTCCATATCCAGCCGTCCGCGGTAGTGGAGCAGGTCTCTGCGCAGGACGTCTTTTTTACAGAAAACCAGCTGGTGGTCAAACAGGAAGAAGCTGCGCTGTTGCATTTTGCCCTGTCGGAGGACTCGAGTCATCTCACCAGAGTGGATCAGGTCTGAGCTGCGCTCCAGCACGTCAGGCCCCTGGAACAACATGTTTACATAGATACAAAGTCAGAAGATTTAAACTCTATATTTAATATTCTTCACAGATGATTGGTAAAACATATAGGCTACTTTTAATAAACCCTCTGAGACCCACAAGATCGCCAGCAACCCCAACCGACTTTATGGCTCAACCATGTCTTGTTGGCTTGTCGCGAAAGAGGCTAAATAACGCTCCAAACTTATGCTAAATTTAGGCGAGGAGATATGTGAATAAAAACGGTTTCTATGGGTACCCATGAGTCTCCCCTTTATGGACATGCCCACTTTATGATAATCACATGCAGTTGTTTTTACACAGTACAAATGTGTTATTTTCGTCTATTCTAAAAAATGGTGTTTGAATATTTCTTCATACAGGGGACCCTAAACAGTCTTAGAATTACAGAAACTGGGTATCACTCTAAAGCTGAAACTCTTGTGGATAGTGAAACCATTTTTTGAAACTTGACCTCACTGTATAAAATGACCTGTGGTGACCTCTAGGATAATCACAGCCTCATGAAACTTTACAGCCACAAACTGGAGACCTAGAGCATTCAGAGGATGGATGGCTTTCCTAGGTATATCGACAATAAGAGGGTTTTTGAGCAGTTTCCAGAGCAAAAGAGCTCACCATCCAATCACCGAAAAATGCAATTCTTGCAGAAATCTCAAAATGTCAAAGTTTTTTTGATACCAAATCACGGCATGGCAATTTCTATGGTGTTCCAACGTGGTATTTTAGAGGGATGTTTTTTTTACCATTTGTATTAATACTTGAGTGGTATAAAAAAGTTAAATTTAGCACCAAATCTGGGTAACAAATAGTATCAACCCAAAACTACAACTAAACTACATCAACTTGACACAGTGTTGAGATGCATCTCAAATAATCTACAGGTTCCCAGCTTTCAGATGATGTACACCACTTCTATGTGACTTTTACTGTTGACCTGCTATCTCCCCCTAAAGACTCCCTGTCCCCCCTCTAAAAAAAAGACAAAAAGTGGTTCTCTTAAGGTAAATAACCAGAGTACAAATTGGAAGAATATTGATTAGTCATCATCACCTCCCAGTGGAGAATCGCCACCTGCCAGTGAGCGATGGTGTCGATACTCTCCAGCCGTCTCTTCCTCTCATTTATCAGACTGGCCACGTTCTTCATAGCCTCATACGCTTTGCTCACTCCGCTGTAGTCACTGCAATAAATCAGCAAAGGAACAATGAGCATAGGGTGCACCTTACACATAAAAATAATAGAAAGGACATTTACATTTACAGTAAACAACTGCTTCAATCTCAGTCATGGAAAAGTAAGTAATCATAAATTCTTCATTTAACGGTGAATAAATGAATGAACCACTAACGATTATTGCATTGGTTAATGTTAACTGATTCTAGGCTATATACATACTGTAAGTATCATTGCCACTTGCTTACAGCTTTCATTGTACTGCTAACGTGAAGTAATGCTACACAGACAACAGCTTCATCCAGTCAAGGTATCTTTATTATGTGATTAACTGGCATAACAAGTAGTTGCTGTAGAGTTCATTCTTCAACCATAGCAACAAGCATTGTTGGGTCCTGAAGTGACCAACAGTGTCAACACTGATAATGCAGGGTGGTTGAAAATAATATTGTATGCTGGAGTGCAGTAATCGTTGCATGCTTTCACCAGAGAGTTTAAATAAATAGATGCGGAAAATGTACAAGTACAAGTAGTGAAAGACTAGTATAAATAGTGAAGTTCTGAATTTCCAGAGGAGTACCTGTGGTCTTTGGGGGTGTATTTAAGCAGTTCTCCCAGCTGCAGGGGGTATTTACAGATCTTCTGGACGGGTGTGAGCAAGAAACCTGCAATTGAAATGTCGATCATCTGCTGGAGGAGCCGGCAGGCCTCAAAGAAATGCTTATATTTGCCCGACTTCATGAGGCGCTGCAGCTCAGCAGAGGCTGCTGGATGAGTGTTACAGTAGTCTGAGTAGATAGAGAAGCCCTCTCCCTGAGGAAAAAACAGAAACATTCAATGAATAATGAGGGAATAAATGAGTTTCACAGTGATTAAGTGAGGTTTTGTGTGTGGCTGCTACCTGCAAGAGAAAACAGGAGCCTATTTCACTGAGATGCGGTTGGTCTTTGTTGTACTTCTTCTCCAGGTCTTTGAGGAACTGCCTCTGAAACTTGTAGATGTCCTCTATGTTGCTGAAGATGGTCTTCAACTGCAGCTCAGTGAACATGTCCGGGACTTTACGACACTGACGGATGTAACCCTGAAAGTTACACAAAACCAGTATGCTGACTACATATGGAAACAGTTCAAACACTGGCCAACAGGAGGTGCTGGATGGTTAAGTCACAAAATACAAATGTAGCTTATTCTAAATATTTTATGACAAAAAGTGAACATTTATTAGAATGTAGGATGCTTAAGAGCTGTGAATCATGTCTAGATTAAATAAAGGACAAGTATAACAGAAGCAGCAGCCCTAGATGTTAATGTTGAG
Source organism: Sebastes umbrosus (assembly GCF_015220745.1). Classification (NCBI taxonomy): domain Eukaryota; kingdom Metazoa; phylum Chordata; class Actinopteri; order Perciformes; family Sebastidae; genus Sebastes; species Sebastes umbrosus. The sequence continues at coordinate 11,498,910 of NC_051289.1, forward strand.
GCCCGTACCTCACAGATGTCTTTTAGGTGCTTGATGTAGATGCGTTCAGTATTCATGATTTCCTGAACCACATTGGTTCTCATCTGCTCCTTGTGCTGAGTGCTGGGTGTGTCCCTGGGAGTTGAATCTTCTTCCTGGTCTGCCACACATTCTGTACTTGAGTCCTCCTGGTTCACTCGCACCTGAAACATCCACAAATTCCCAGCTCATAAGCGACACAAACATTATTGAAAAAAGGGGGAGAACAATAACTACTTAAACTACAAAAAGCTCCACATCACTATGGTAACAACAAGTTTAACCAGCTCTTGTTCGGCAACATTGATTCAGCTTCAAGCAATTACACAGCAGACGGCCATCTGCCAATCAAATAACCTCACCATGGCTACCACAGCCTGCCTAATTAAGACTCAACTGTCAATCAGCGCTGGTCGCCACAGAAACCGCCTGAACCTCTGAGTTTAGAACCCGTCCACACACACTGTTAAGAGGGCTGGTGAGGCTTGTTTGGCGCTAAGCCAGTTTGTGAGTCTTTTCTGTGCTGCTGGAGAGCAAACATGCGTTAGACACGTAGGTCAGGAAGTCCACTTACCCTCACAAAGCTGGAAGGGAACCAGGCCTCCTTGTCAGCACCCCTGCCCCACCACCAGTCCTTATGTGAGGCTTCCAGGACCCGGATAACATCTCCGGCCTTGAAGGCCAGCTCCTGCTCCTCCATGGTCACATGGTCCCAGAGTGCCTCAGCATACACCGTGTGGCCCGAGCTAATCCACTGAGAAGAACACACACAGATAAGATAAAGACACAATTACATGCAGGCTAAGCCCGTGTCTAACATGTACGATTATGTCTAGACATGTGGACACTGCAGAGGTTGTCTGTTCTGCTGAACTGCGGCCAAACATCTTGAAAACACACACACACACACTTGAAAACAATTTTAGATGGCAGTTCTCGAGGCACGAATACAACAAGATAAATCTTCCATCATAAATTCAAAACACATCTTTGGAGAAGAGTGTTGCAACATGACAAGTTTCCCTCATTAGACCTACCTCGTTGAGCACAGAGAGCTCCACCCCTGGCTGGAGGTAGGGCGTGTTATCAGTGAGCTCATCAAAGCTGCCCTCCTCCTCCTCCTCGCTCACGCTGTCATCAAGTGTTGCAGCAGACACACCCTCTGCAACACATATAGGAGGTTAAAAAAAAAAATGTATGGAGCTGAAAACATTCTGACAGGTTTTAAATAATTCAGAAAACAAGCCGCAGATGCAGGCACACCCACACCTGGCTCCACACCAACATTTTCCTCCAACATACTGATTGCCAATCCCAGACTCAGCTTTCCCGCAGACTAAAATTTGTTGATCAACAACAACCCCGGCTCTCACCGCTGAGCATTCTGTGGAGCTTACGCCGTCCAACACGGTCCAGTCCGATGGGGGTGCTCTGGGAGAGGGCGGAGGGGCGAAACCTGGCAGACACTGCTCTGTAGGGGGGAACCTGGTGGGAGGGGATGGGCGGCCGCGACAGGGCCTGCACAGAAAAGACAAGAAGAAACATCCTGGGATTTAGGAAGAGCTCACGTTCTCAGGCTTTCACCATCCACCTGATGACTACATTGCCACATAGAAATAGAGCCTGTGACTTCCTGACAGAGAACATTCATAAACGAGACCATGATCAATTATTTTTGACTTGTCTTTTCCTTTTTTGTATTTTAAGCCTTCATTAGAGTAGGGCTGCCCGCTCTTAGTTCATTAATCGACTAATAGGTAGTTTTGGGCTTAGTTGAGTAAGATTTTTTCAGTCAATAAGTCGTTGTTTTATGCTTTTTTCATGCTGAATGGCTTATTTCCAAGAAATTTATGAGTACATCTCTGATAAACACAAGATTTAAAGTTGTGCTTTTGTGTGATCCTTTGTGGAGAAACTCTGTTTTACAGATCTGTCGATTAAATCAACTAATCAATTAGTCGCCAAAATCATATGTTAGTCCACTAAGAATTTCTTTGGTCAAGGACAGCCCTAACATTACAGACAGTAGAAAGAGAGAACACAACAAAAAGTACTGAGCTAAAAGGATGCCTTGTCTTTTGTATTTTTTTTTGTACAGTTTAAATAATGCTCATTATTCTCTTTCTTTTTGTCATAGCAGGAAACACAAATTGAATGTAGATTTAAAAGCTGAGTGAAAATCTGTTTTAACTGATCTGCTCCCTTTTAGATATCTAGGTATTTTTCAGTGAAAATCTGTAAAACAAAAACAATGAGCCACTCACATGGTTAGCATTGGCAGGAAAATTATTGTTTTCTTACCTAACATTGTGGAGGATAAACAGTATTTTTAACTAATTGTTGGAGTTGAGTTTAAACATGCTTCTAACCATGCATTCCTTATTTTAATTCCTTCATTGCCAACTAAATCAGCCTGAGGCCAAACTTGATTCAACACTTGACTGATTGAAACCAAGTATCCGACCACATTTCCAGTTTATATACAGTAGATGGGAATTCATTTAAGACTTTTCACTTTTTTAAAAACGGCGTGTTTCTCGTAGGATTAAACTGTAAGTGTAAATGCTTACAGAAGGAAGACGGTCATCTTTCTCCTCAGCATCAGGAGAGAACAGATCCACAACTCCTATCACTGAGATCGGACGCTGCCTCATGCCTTGAACTTCTCTGTTCATGCTGCAGTTCTCGGGGCTCTCTCCATTCCCACACGCGTCATTACCGCTGCAGTCTTTATGCATTGATGTATATGCTGTCCTTTCTTCAGCATGCAGCTCTGCCACTTCCTCTGGAATGGAGTGCTTCCTGGAAGCGAGCTGCCCGTAGTCAGAGATGGGTCGAGGTTTCGGGCGCCCACTCCTTCGTCTGGGCTTGACGGAGGATGTTTCCGTGGATGCATCTGTGGGCGATGTGGGTGACTCCGAGGAGGATGTTGGAGAGATAGGAGGGTTGCTGCTGGTTGTTAGAGAGACTTCTTCTGTATGGAGAAGTGCTTCTGGCCCTTGTTGGTCTGATGTCACCTAGGGATCAAAAAGAAAAAGTTCAAAACTCAATAAGGACGATGATATTGATTTTCCCCTGTTCAATGATCCGCAATGCACTGAGATGCAGAACATCATGTCTGCTGGGAAGAACATCTGTTAATCAGAAACAGAGCAAAATGGTACTGCAAGTCATAAAAGTTCCAACTAGAAGCAACTGTCTTGGTTTGATCTCGATGCAGAAACCACAGGAATCAGTATGAAACTATTTCAATTAACTTTATCTGGATTCTCGTGAGAAACTTTATTATCATGTGAAAGTATTCATGTTCACACAGCTCCACATATTGAACACAATGAACCCCTACGCTTATCAAGTTCAAACAAGAACTGCAACAGAAAAATTCCACAAATATTCCACAATTAAATGTTATCATTCTGTATGCAGGTATTGTATACTTAACGCTCAAATATTGGCTAATGGTTACTCGTTTGGAAATTGTTGTTCTAAGTCTGTTAGTCAGCCAGCGATATCAAACCTCACCTCTTGGTTTTCTCGATCTGGGTCCGGTCCCCGGCATATACACTGGAAAGGCACACAGTGGACTAGCACCATTGTGAAACACACACAAACACAGACTGGCCCGTGTGTCCCTAACTTTTTTTTTTTGAGGCCAGTAAAAGCCACTTGATTTCTAAAGTAAACAAATCAGATTTTTCCGGTTCATCTTGAAAGGCTAAATCCTACTCAAAAGCACATGTCACGATAACGGTGTGTTTATGATCCTGTCTACCTGCTGGTGCTGCTAGCCGTCCAAGGCCCAGTGTCAATGGTGCTGGACTTTGATCCACTGGGCTTCAGCTATAGGGAAAGGGGGAGACGTGAGGCGGGGGCTGTACTCCCTCATAGCTGTCTCCCCTCCCACAGCAACAGGACTATGGAGCTGTTTTGCGCAAGGGCCTACTAATCATAAACAAAGCCTAATCATTAACTCTGCTCCTTCAGTGTGCCTGGTAGCACAGAACAGCTGGCTTCAGCATGTGACCCTGCTGCGGCAGAAGTCAGTATATCAAATACTACTGACAGGAAAAAGGACAGTGAAGAACGATTTATGCCAACGTCATTATTTATTTGACACCAAAGGGGACTTTGGACACACACACAGCTCTCTTTTTTTTAGCATACGAGCACAATACTGACAAGCATCACGTACGCTGACGGGAACTTATCGCAGTGGGTTAGAATCATGCCAGCTTCAAAGATCACTTCATAAAATCACTTCTTAGAGGTGTGACGCTTTGCTTCCTAAGACAAGGGTCAATGCCATTCAACTGGAAGATTGGCATCCATTAAAGATCACGCTGTTCTAGAGTATAAGGAAAATCTTTCCTCTGTCGTTCATCACTTCCTTCCTCTTTGAATCTTAACTGTAATCTAATGATTTCCAATCCCCCGTGTTTCTGAGTCAATGATAAAGGTGCTGCTAATGTGTGATAGTGCTAAACATTTTGCAGCTTTGTTCTCTTTCAGCTGCAGCACATTTTATCCATCTGTAGGCAGTGAAAAGCCTTGTAATCAAAGAGACCAGTTGCATAAAGGTAACACTAGCTTGATGTCACCATTATTGTTTAACACGCGTCCTGTGTTGTATCAGAACATCTACATCTCCTGTGCTAATAATAAGGGAGAAACAGGTGGTATGGCAAGCCATTTTAACAAGACACAAGTTTAAGACACTTGCACTTTTTAAGGATTTAAAGATAACTTAAATTTAGTTTTGACTAGTACAATGAATGTTGTAGATATCTTAAAAATACAATTTCTACTAGTAAGAATGTTTTTGTGGATATCTTTTATTACCATTGTGACTAGTGAGAATACAATTTTGACTAGGAGAAATGCTATTATGAATATCCATCCATCAACTATCTGTAACCACTTATCCCATTCGGGGTCGCGGGGGGCTGGAGCCGATCCCAGCTGACATTGGGCGAAGGCGGTGTACGCCCTGGACAGGTCGCCAGACTATCACAGGGCTGACACATAGAGACAGACAACCATTCACACTCACATTCACACCTACGAGCGCTATTATGGAAGTGTAATTATCAAATTATCAAAAATGTAATTACAGTGTAGTTCGATTAAATATTAAAATGGCTTGCCATACAGGTGCAGCAATACTGACTGCTAACAGATACATTACTATGTACAGTATGTATCAAGAGAATTGAATTTTGTCACATCAGACCCCTGGTATCTTTACACATGATTTTCCTCCCTTACCTCATTTGGTTGCACGTTGACTTCAGTCTGTTCTTGTTGTTGTGAAGGCTCTTTCTGGCTGAGAGGAGATGAATCTGATGTCTGTTTATAACCACTTGTTGTGGCCTCAGTCAGTGATTCATAATGAGCAGAGACACCAGGTGAAGTCTGCTCTGCTCCCTCTGGGACCTCCACAGAAATCTGGCTGATGAGGATAGCATCATATTCAGGCTGTAGATGAACCAGAGGAGTGCGTTCGACAGAAATGACCCTGGCTCTGACGGGCGACGGCCGGCGCTGTCGCTCACTGGTTGCTAGGCAAGGCACACGGCGGGAGTAGTCGTCATGGAGACGGGTCAGGGGTGACAAGGGAGAATGAGAGGTTGGGCTCGGGGAAGGACTTCGCCTGCGTCTGACAGTCAGGTCAGTCATGCTGCCTACTAGCTTCAGCATCGGCCCCTTGGTCATCGCAGGGCTCTTCCTGTGGCTAACAGCGTGTCCCCGGAGGTCCACTGAGGAGGCGCTGGCTGTCCTCTGGATGTTTGGAGTCCCGTTTGACGGTTTAGTCCTCTGGGGGAACTCCTGAAGCGAAGGACGTCCTTGAGATGGGGCTTTGCGTCTGAAAGGTGCTTTAAATATATGAAGATTTTCTGCACTTTTGCTCAGTCTGCTCAGCACCTTCACATTTGTGTTCTCATTCATGTTCTTTGTTTGGACATTGACCTCGGATGTCTGTTCTGGTTTCGGACTGTCCATAGCTTCATTTGTGCTGCTTCTTGCTAGTCTCCTGTTCCCTGTGTCGAGTATAGAGATGCGTCCTGCTCCGTACGCTCTCCTGATACTCCTTGAGAAGCGTGTGTTGCGCGTGAGACCGTCTCCTTCGCCATTTTCCTCATCATCGCAGTCCTCAATATCTGATCCACAGCTGCTCATCACAGCCAACTTTTGGCCTGCAAAACTTCCGTTAGACACACTGTATCCTTCTGCAAACTTTAAAGGATTTGCTGCATCATTTAGACCAGGGTCAGTGTTGACCACACCTGTGCCACCATTAGCCAATTCCTGAATTGATAGGACATGTTCTCCGTCGAAGTTGACCGCCCCTCTACTCTGTATACCCTGGAGCACAGAAGAGCGGAGCTTTTTGAAGGAGTCCACAACACCCAGTCCTGAGAGTCCTGACCAGGACTGGGGGACGCTGTTGCTGTCGTTGCTGTGGGTTGAGGCGGAACTGTCACTGGTTGGACTGTCAGTGGCTGGACTGTGAGCGGGGACAGGGCCCTTCCTCGAGTTAGAAAAAAGCCTCATAATTCTTGAGGGCTTCCCCTCAGGTTGACCTATAACCGGGTTGGACCAGGCGGAGGAGTTGATGCCATTCAATCTGCTTTCTTCAGAACCTGCAGGCTGTACTTGGGCGCCACACCCAGACAGCAGACACGGGACTGCACTTCTGTCAGCATGACCATGGAACGGGTATATATCACTGAGGGGACGGCTTCGGATCAGCGGGTCAGCTTTAGAGTTGTGGAGGCCCGGGAGAGAGTCTTCGCTTGTGGACAAGACCCTGTCCTGTTGTTCTGCCTGCAAAACCAAACAGAGATTCATTTTAGAAATCTTTGCGTGTTGCATCATAGAAGAATTAATGATCCTCTTCAAAGGTTACTATGTGGAAATTGAATTTGCTGCTCAGATAAAGGCAGATAAGACAACTCCAGATAACTAGAGAGAGAAATATGTAGAAAAGCTGTGCAATTAATTCCTGAGAAGAACATTGGCATGTAAAAGACATGCAGTATGCTTAAAAGGATGGGAGCATGAGAATGAACTATTGTGGTTTAAAGTACAATGCCTTCTGTGTTTGTATGTGACAGAAGAGGGACAGAGAGAATAAAGGTTAGAGACACAGATAAACAGAAAGACAAACATCCCTCAGTGTGCACAGGATCCAGAGGACTAAAACATCTTTCACTGAGAACACTACATGCATTTGTCCTTGGTGCTGTATTTCAATGTCCAAGGAGAGAGGAGGCCCAGGTCGGGGTGGTGTTGTGCTAAGTTCAGCTTTATGTGAGTGTGTGTGTGTGTGTGTGTGTGTGTGTGTGAGATTCAGAGCAGTGGTAAATGCTGCTGAGCCTTTGAAGTGGGGCTTTGTGAGCGTGACTAAGCAATGAAATTTGCTAATCCATTGTGATTAATGCAATAAATTGCCCAGTTTTCTCCAGATTACGTAGATGATGAAGGGCTGACGGTGAGGGGGAGGGTTGTGTGGTCTTCAAATCAGTGAAGAATAGTTCAACTCTTTATCCTAATACACAGAGAGTCCTCAATGTTTTGCTATATATGATTCAAACTAATAAGCCTTTTTCACAGCGTACAGTTAGCTTGTCATAGAAGGAAAAGCACAGGTGTTGGTGCTTATACGTAACACCAGCAACGGCTCTGTTCTTCAAGTGTGCCAGTAAACCATGACAGTGTGAGACTGAGTCAGCGCGCACAATACCAGGACGCCGAAACTGAAGCAGCTAAATGGAATTCAGGCATCATTCATCTGCTCGTCTCGCTGTGACGAGTCAAAATGTCTTGTGTGAAAAAGGCCTTATGTCTATTTTTAGAAGTCACACTTTCTCCAGGTTTCTTTCATGACTGAATACCAGCTTTGACTGGTGTTCAAAAGGCCGCAAAATGACACATCATAGTACTTCTACAACTACTAACTGACTTACAAATGATCTAAAATAAAAATAAGATAACAAAATTTTAACTATAAAAATGACCAAGCTATAGACTACAGTATATTGACCATAATGGCAATATAGTATATTGAATGTAAAATGTATCATCCCATATACTTTTCCAGACCTACAAAGATCAAGAGAGGTGAGGATATGGGTTTTTCAGTGGCCGACGCCAATATTTGGAGAGCAGGACGGCTGATGGCGGATATATAATGCCGATATCATGTTTTTCCTGTTTCTGCATCTGATTAAATACAACAATTTAATAAATTTAACAAAGTTGCTGAACTTAAATGAACATTTATTTAATACAGTTATCGTCTGCATTGTCTGTTTGCTTAAGAAGATCTGCACTCTGTCTGCAGAGCACTCATTTTAAATAAAAAAATGTATCAACTAAATAAATGTCTATATGTAATCAAAAAACTAAACTTTATTTTTTTTTTTAAAAGAGTTTTAGTGCACTTAACAGCATTTTTCAGCAGATAGCAGCATCTCTTTGTTTTGAGAGAGAACGGAAAATTGTAAACTTACATAAATAAAAAATAAATAAATAATGTTGGTTAGGTGGCCTTCTCTGGTGTACCACACTGAGCAGGCTGCCTGTAGATGTGCAGATGATGCATTTCTTGTTTGATTATTTATTTATTTATTTATTATTTTGTTAATTATCTCAAAATGGCATTAATCAAACCGATTAATATTGATTAATCAGTCTGTCATACAGATTAAGATGATATGTAGTTGTAATATTAATATCATGGTGTGAGACCAGACATCATCTCAGAATTTGCTTATTATAATAATATAATATAGCAAACATGTTTACTTTTCATATTCTTGAAGGTTTAATTACAGTTAAATGGAACAATTTTATGGATTATCATTATATTCACATCCCCATATACGCTTAAGACATTACAACTATATTACAGTGTGTTAGAAACCGTTAATTCATTGTTTGTATACTGCTTATAAATGCTAAATGGAGGGTGTTAAAATAAAATGACATTGCTGATTGTTCACATTTCTTGCAGGAAATCTCTTAACAATACAAATAGTCACCTCCAATATATTGACATTATTATTCAGGTATGTGATTTTGTCAGCATCATTCAGTCCTAACACAAACTGAAGGCACATTTTTTAGTTTGAAGGCAGTGTTGCTCCCACTGTCTGTTATGTACACATGCGGGGAGTTGCAGGGATCCTGGAACGCTCCCATGCCTCCCGTCGTCATGCGTGTTCAGCAGCAGATGGGCTTTCTCAGTCAAAGTCTCTGTGGAATCTGCTGTCACTTCAACCAGCCCGCTCCATCACACTGAACACTTATGTAAACGCAGAGCCACCGCTGCCAAGCACCGCTGCTGACAGACAGTAAACACCCCTCGTGAACAATGTGCTGCTTTCAACCCTATGCTGAATTGTCTTCTTGTGCTTTCTCCTCCTCAGCCACTGCAGAATCACGTTGAGTAGCAACTGGAAAAATAGATGGGATCAATAATTCCAACTATTTTCCAAGCAGAAAGATAGGAGATGGGAAAGGAATTTCTACCGCTTTAGTGGCTTGTTTTTGTTTTGAATACTTGCGTCCTGCTATCAGCCTCCAACTGCGCTATCCTTCAACACCTTTCTGCCTTCTCCCCTAAACCTGGCGCCAACTGTCACAGGCCAGTTGGCGTCTACTGATACTTGGCAGTGCTTTTAATCAGAACCAAGCTGACGCAGGTGGTGACTTTCACAAAAAGAACACAGGCTTCAACTTATATGCAATATGTTTTACACAGCAATAAATGCACAGTATGTTAGTTTCTGTTAGAGCTGCAATGATTAATTGATTAGTTATCAACTACTAAATTAATGGCCAACTATTTTGATAATCCATTAATCTGTTTGAGTAATTTTTAAAGAAAAAAAAAGTCAAAATTCTTGGATTCCAGCTTCTTAAATGTGAATACTTTCTGGTTTCTTTACTCCTCTATGACAATAAACTGAAGATCTTTGAGTTGTGGACAAAAAAAGACATTTTAAGATGTCATCTTGGGCTTTGGGAAACACTGATCGACATTTTCCACCTATTCTGACATGTTATGGACCAAACAACTAATCGATTAATTGAAAAAATAATCGACAGATTATAATGAAAATAATCGTTGCAGCATTAGTTTCTGTTTCTGTCTAACTATGCCCATTAAAACTCGTGACAGCTTTATGAGCCTTGTTGTATTCTAGTCTAGACGGAATGCATCAACCAATGACAATGTCAGCTTTGATGTGCATGGTAGACAAACTTGTTTCATTGTTCAAATGGCAGGTTGGTTGGCAATCCATGACTACCGATTTTACAAAACAAATTCAACACCGACAACTGCAGCTTCCTTAATCATGAAAAGCTGTTTATACCCTGAGAGATGAAATATAAGGGTATACTGTATGGCTTTTTACTCAAGGTACTGTATGTTTATACTGTCAACAACACAGTACAGGAATATGTTGTATGGAAAGACATAATGAAAACATATTTCATTTTGTTCATTTATCTCCAAAGTCAAGATAAAAACTTTAAATTTTAAGTTCTGGCAACTTTTCCTTTCCTCCATATTTTCTGAAATGACAAGAAAATAAAAGCATCAACTACGCCCATGTCTACAGCTATGCATATTGCAACATCCAGCCAAATATTACTTATGTGAATGTTAAAATCACGCCCTACTGTCTGTGAATGCAAGTCACTTTCACTATGAACTTTCCTATATCATCTTTGCTCTGCCTGCGTACCAGGATCCCTGCTGCTCTCCGGCTTCCTCCTGCTAGGCCATGGATGGGAGCGGCACACTGGGGCCCTGGTCCAGAGTTAATTAAGAGCTCAGGGAGGAGTACCCCCCCACACACACATGGCAGCCAGCTGGAGCCAGCCTCAGATTAGACTCCTAGAGACAAGGATGAACACTCACCCAGATACATAAACATGTATACAAGGGCTGAAAGCATGCGCTCCAAAAACACATGCACAATTAGTTAGAGCATCCTTTCTCATAGTGCACGGCCCATGTGCACGTGCACGTGCACTCACATGCACACATGCACTGAGCTGAGCGGGGAGGAAGGCATTTAAATCATTGACTCCCTTCCTGTTTGGCTAGAAAACCCAGGCGGTTATGTAAGGACTTATAATGATAAGTGACCTCCTACCCATAGTTCACCTCTGCAGAGAGGTATGTCCTGCCTGAGGCTAGGATAAATCTAATTAGGCCAAAATGAACTGAGCATTAAATTGAAAAACCACCAGACAGAGAGTAGCAAAAGAAAGTAAGCTTTTCTGTCATTTTCCGTTCTCTGGCTTAACTCTGAGACAGACACAACCACCCTGGAGCAACACCCGCCATTCCTCTGTAAGCTGTCATTTACTGGTTGTCTATTTGTCTCCAAGAATGAAAGCTGTGAAGAAGACATACCTAAAGGATGTCAGGAAACACGTGATAATGTTTTAAAGAACAGATTGGCTGATTAGCTAAAGCAGTGTGTATAGGGTAACTAGGAGTCTATGAAACTTAATCTGCACATATGTTCAGTACTAAAGGAAAAGTTCACTGTACTTTGTCCTTCAAGTGAATGAGTTCACAATCATGGTTGTACAAGCGCCTGGCAAGATTAAGAAACACTTGACAATATTCAGTATTAAATACTTGAATCCATATTAAAGTCGTTTTAGTCTTGATGCTTGTTATCTGACCTTACAGACTATTTCCTAGCAAAGATTAAAAACTCTAAAGGAAATCTACTGCACGAATGTATGTTTGTGTGTGTGTATAGCCTTTTCCTTTTCCATACCAGTAATAATCTGATTAGTGGAGCTTTACCAGTCTGTGTTCAGGACTGGTTTCATCTACACATGATAGCCTAATCAGGGCGACAACTAGGCTATTCAGCGCTGACTGAGAGTGACACCCAAAGCTTGTAAACAGCCCACCAGGGTTTGACTGCAGGGGGCAACTTGGCCTGTGTGCACTCGACATTTTAAGGGTGAAAATTAAGACATAAGAGTTTCCTCTTTTGTAGTCACGTGAATCATGATTATGAAATAGACAACATGTCCCATCTGGATCAGGTGAGCACATCGGTTCAGTTTCCTGGTAAAGTCTCATATTTGTCCATGACCTAGTTCCTCATTTTTTTGATCTGGCAGATAGAAGGAGGTTGGGAGACGCCACGCCCCTTTCTATAAGAGCGTGGGAAGTACAGGTAAAACAAGGGAGTGTCACCACTCTCACACGGGCAGCCACTTACTCACCTGATCTGCGGTAGACTGTCATAAAGACAGACAGAAATCTAACACTGCACGGTGCACAAGGCTTAGAGAGGACAAAACCACCACTGAGCCACATTGTCAACAGTCAACAGTGTAACCTGACAGCGATGCAACAATGACCAAAAGGCTGCTCCATCAACATTCAAAAACCATGAAAACTGAAAGTGTCTCAAGAGCACAAATCCACTAATATTATATGGGGATCTGAGACAATCTTAAACACTGGTTCCCATCGGTTTCTGAGTTTCAGGTCGTTAATGAACACAGCATTTCCCTGGCACAAATGTCCTTTATGACTGAGTCACAGCACTGAATATGTCTGGTTGAAGTTACTTCGTTACTCTATGGACTAAAGAAGGAAAAAAACAAGGAAACTAGGGCTACACCGATCCGACTTTTTCAGTCCTGATACCGATAGCAACACCTGGGCTTTGAGTATTGGCCAATACTGAGTACTGATTCGATACCAGTGTTTAATTAATCAGCTGTATGCCTCGCTGTGTGGAAGTGACTGGGATCAGTCCTTTATGTGTAAGGCAACATCAGGCTTGACTTAAACATTGCTTTCCTAACTTTGTAATACTAAATGTGACAAATAAATACATAGATATACATTTACGGAATTGTAGAATTGTAGCAGCAACTTGGTAAAAAATCTTCAAAATTAACAGGACTTACAGTTCAAGTGGAAACCTTGTTCATGCAGGAACAAATTGGTCAAAACTTAAACAGCAATTATTATTATTATCCGATCCGGAATATCCAAATATATGTGAAACTAATGCAGAATAAGTTCATAAACTATAGACACAAAGCTCTATTTTGTGCCTCATGAGGCAGAATTACAACCGTGTATGAGATAGAAAGTAGCCTGGTGTAAAATTATATGGTTACTACTGTTGTAAAATTTATTGATTTGATATCCTCTATAAAGCAGAGAGGACTGTGACCTGTGAATATTTGAACACTGAATGTTCTAGACACCACACCTCTGGTATAAAATGCCATCAAGGCAGCCATAAAAACCATAATAATTGTGAGTAGTGGTGGCTGCAGACTCTTACATGTGTAGTGCTATAAGAATGAAGCAGAATCTGAAAACAAGGAGCTATGGAAAGGGATTAGTAGTTTTCTAAGCCCACAAAGAACTCGGGCTGCTTATTTATTTCTGCATTAATTAACTTTCTTTGGCCATAAAGCTCTTTGTAGTAGGTGCCCCCCTCCAGCCCCCACCAACCCCTCCTTCACCAACTCCCTGCACAGCCTGGCATCTCCCACATCACTATAACAACCACGGCTGTAATGCACTACAATAACCCCCTCTGGTCCCATTTTCAAACACAAGAGGAGGAAAATCTCAACTGTAACGTGATAACACGAATAGTATAAATTAGTATTTAGTTTTTAAATCTAAAATGAAGGCTTTAGAAGCAGACTCTATGGCATGCCAATGTTTTTAGCTTCCCTTGTTGTACAGCTGACTCACAGAAAAGTTCCTTTTTGTCCCCCCCATTTGTCTTTAGATAGTTCTCTTTCAATGCAAATTTGAGTGCTTTTAGTGTTTGTGAATTGTATTCTATATCTCTATTTGTAGTCTGTGTCTGCAACTTTGTGTTCTTGCTGCTGACCATCTTGGCCAGGTCTCCCTTGGAAAAAGAGGTTCTTAATCTCAATGGGACTAACCTGGTTAAATAAAGGTTAAATAAAAAATATTGGAGGTACTAATATACTGAAAGATAAGTGCTCTAACAAACATATTAAGAACACACTCAGTTATCTTTCTGTCCCTTCATCTAGATGGTTTTGGTACTCCTTATTTGAGGAAATACAGTGGGAGAAAGCTTGGAAAATTTGTGATAAATACTATTTAAATATTATAATTTAAATAAAGGTTAAATAAAATAAATAAAAATAAAAAAATAAATAATTTAAAGGAAGTTAAACAACACTTGTTTTGCTCACCCTGCTCATAGTGGCTGATGTTGTCCTCTTGACCTTCTTTTCTCACATCAACAGAGCAGCTGTTTTGGGTTGTTTATCCATAGTGAAGTAGCCTCTGAGATCCAGCTGCCTCACAGTCCTCGTTGTCTCGCAAAAACATGTCCAAAACCACGACAAGTGCGCTGGCCCTGCTGACTCCTAACTAGTTACTCCTGCGACATAGTGCGCTGGCTCTGCTAACAACTAACTAGTCACCCCTGCGACATAGTGCGCTGGCCCTGCTAACTGCTAACTAGTTACCCCGGCAACATAGTGAGCTAGCTGACGAGCTAACTGATAAAAACTCCTTCTAAACGATAAAGTTGCGCAATCTTTTCGGTGTAATTTCGCTTTCGCCGACCGGGGTGAACCAGGTAGTCAAAGTGAGCACACCTAAAGGATACTGAGTCACACGATATCGTCGGAAGTTGTTGAAGAAGACGCTCATAATGACTCCAGTTCAAAGAGGTGTTTCTTGAAGCTGCTGGCTGAGCATCATTAATGCACTTGTTGCAGTGTCTCCAAGGGGCGGGGCTTAGAGAGGTTACCACGGAAGGTTACTGGCTGACCACAAAGTGACCACTCGAGTGATAGCCAATCAGAAGTAAGAAGATGACCACAAAGCCACGCCCACAGTGGAATTGCTCTTTCATTGAAGAAAAAAAAACAGGACAGGAGAGAATGCTGCTCCTCAACTATTACTACTACTACTACTACTCACTGTTTTCTATCACACATGGGTTTAATAATGGACTACTGACAGCTGGCCAATTACTTAATACAAATTGTTATTTATCATATAAATAAGGGGTTAAATACTAAGGGAAAATCATGCATAAATAAATAAATAAACAAACATAAATAAATACATACAAACATTTTAAAACAAATAATAAATAAATAAAAAATAAATACGTAAATAAATATAAGTGGAAATTAAATAGAAAAGTAAATAAATAATGGAATTAATACAAAGGTAGATAAACAAATAAGCAAATTATAACAGAAATACAAATTTATGTCACATTTTATCAATTAATTAATGACTACATTTATTTTCTATTTTATGTTTGCTACTTCTAATGGTATATATATTAATTTTCAAAAAGGGAAAAAGTCCAGAGTGCTCGGAAGTTCAAATCAGTGTGATGAAGGTGCTCTTTGGTGGGGTACACAAAAGTTCAAATATATATTTATTTATTGAGTCATTTATTTATTTATTTTTAATTTTGGCAAGTTCGGTCCTCCATAATTTCTTATTATTATTATCATATTATATTATCTTATAAAGAATTTCTGCAATTCAAAATGCATGTAAACCCAAAAGAGTATGCTATTGTTCTGATGCTATACCAAAAAGTGTCCTTATACTTCTACGAAACCCTGGTACTGTTGATTAACCTTTTAATTCAGAAGATTGTGTGGAAAATATTGGAGGTACTAATATACTGAAAGATAGGTGCTTTAACAAACATATTAGGAACTCACTCAGTTATGTTTTTCCTTCCCTTCAACTAGATGTTTTTGGTTTTCCTTATTTGAGGAAATACAGTGGGAGAAAGCTTGGAAAATTTGTGATAAGTACTGTATCAGTAACAAACTTAGGACGTTTCTCTCAAGTTATTACATTGACAATAAAACTTGTGTTAGAAAGATTCAAGCTGGATATTGATTATAAGTGGGATTTCTGTGGACTTGAAAAAAAGAGTATTTCCGCATATATTCTTTCACAAGAATGTTCTGGATTGATGTATCCAACTTTCTACAAAAGAAACTTAAGACAAATGTTGAAATAAATATGTTTGATGTAATGCTATATTTTAGTCAAGATAAGATTGGAAATAACATGCAAAATGGTCAGGAACCAAGCCAACTTTCCTGCATTTTATTAATGATTTCAAACAATATAGCACCATCACACCCAATGTTAAAAACAAAAAAAGCCATTAAGACTTTTAAATTATTAAATGAATATGATATGATGTATATAACATTTGTTTTTCAATTGTCTATTTATGTGTTTGTACCTCTGTTAGTGAGCATGTGCTCAATAAAGAAAGCATTTCAAAGAAGAAGAATGCAGCTCATCAGTTCCTGAGGCTCTGTGAGGACAATAAGACTGGACCTTCCAGTTGGTGTTGCACATGGTATTGCACCGACTTCCTCCTGTTATGTCATTGTATCATGCCAAAACAATTAATGTGTTGTGTATTTCTGTTGTGCATGCCCATCCCCAAATACCAGAGAAGTGCGTGTGTTAAAGAAAAACACAAAGCAGCTGAAATAACTTTAGCTTGTGACAAAAAAATGACACCAGATTAGATTCAGATTATTTTTTAGCAATACAACAGCATCAAAGTCCTGCATTTAAAATTTGACTAAAGTCAAAGTATGTAAATAAATTGTCCCCGTGAGTGATGTATTAATGTTTATATTATTTTACTGGGTTATTATCATTGATGCACAAAGGTGTAAGAGTTTGGAGCTGTTTTGAACTACTTTATATTCCTGGGTAGTTAATCTGTAACAATAAATTGTATTTTAAAGTTTAGAGGCAGGTTGATTTCTATCCTTTGAAAGCATTTACCAGCAATTCTAAAGAAATTATGTCTAATTTAAGTTCCAAAGATTAAGAATCCAGAGAAGGTGGTGTCATCATCTTCATCAGCAAATAGCCCATTGAACAGCTCTCCTCCAGCCACCTGCAGCCACACCTTGTCCCCCACGTCCAGGTTCAGCACGACGCCCCCTGATGCCTGATCCTCGCCGCTCTGGTAGTTATCTGTGGTGTGGATGATCTTCACACCGTTCTTCACCAGAGCCACCTTCACGTTTCTGGAGTAGACGGTGATGTGGTAGGTGAAGAAGTAGGCTCCTGCCGCGGAGCATGTGAATCTTCCTGTTACTGGATCGTAGTGATTCTGTTCATTGTAAAAGATCTTGTCGAACCTTATCGGTATATTAACAATTGGGAGTTTACTTTGTGCTGTGAGTCCCACAGAGAAGGCACTTTTAGAGATAACAGGTGCATCTCCCTTCTCACCTCTATCACCCTTCTCTCCTCGAACCCCCCTGTCACCACGATAACCTATACTGCCTTTGTTACCTGGAACACCAAGTTCCCCCTTAGACCCTGACCTGCCAGGGGGTCCAAATGGTCCCTGAATGCCTCTGTCACCTCGAAGGCCAGTTTCCCCCTTCGGACCCTCTGGTCCAAGAGGCCCCAAATCACCTTTAAGTCCTTTGGGTCCAGGTAGTCCGAGCTCTCCCTTGTTTCCTTTCAGACCAAGGGGCCCGTGGGGTCCCTGGGGCCCCATTTTCCCAGGAAACCCCCGTTCTCCATTTTCTCCCCTTTTTCCTTTGAGCCCTAACGGGCCAATTGTACCTGTAAACGACAAGCACACAATAAACCTCCTTATCCTTTTATGCTCAGTGTTTACTATTCAATACATTAAAGCCACATAAGGTACAACAAATATATTAATAAATTGCGTGTGCATATAAAGTATAAACGCCTAATAAAAACAGATTCGTATTTCAACACTTTACAGATCGGTTTATTTATCAGCGGTGCAGTTAGTTCTGAAGATACATACCATGATCCCCTTTGTCTCCCATGCGACCATCAGTGCCTGCTGATCCAATACGGCCAACTTCACCTTTTAATGGATGATTCATAAATTATTGTTATTATATATTGTGAAATTGAAGCTTAAGACATGTAGGAAAAGATGCTTGTTTTCTTCTAAACTTACCTTGATCACCTTTGTCACCCCTGAGTCCGTCTCGGCCGTCTCTTCCAGGTGTACCATTGTGTCCAGGGTCCCCTGGTATTCCAGGGTGTCCACAAACACAGCCTTTGTTTTGGGTTTCTTGCTGTGTAACACACCTGCCCACCAATGGAAGGAGCAAGAGAGTGACTTTAAAAATCATCTGCAACATTGTACCCGATGCACCTGTCTAACAAAACTAATATCCTGTAAGTATGCGAAAAACGTTTAGACTAAAAGAAGTTAAAGCACAGTTTGCCTCATAACCATATGCCCTACTCACATGCGAACACGCAGCAAATGATCAAATTGTCTGGAGCACAGTGGGACAAAACACAACCAAGACACCAACCAAAGAAAATATAAGCTGGACAAGAACATTGGACAAGAGTGACCTCAGTCCTCCAAGCCATTTCATTGGTCCGGCTGTGTTTGTGGTTGACTTATTGAGTCTGTCAGTTACACATCACTTGAATCCTTTTAGCTGCTTCTCCACTGTAGTTGAGGCTAATAATAAGCACAGAGTGTATTTCAGGGCCAGTCATGCAAAAGGCCACATAGTTTCACATGTACTGCCTAAGCAAACAGGATATTCAACTTAAGCAAATGATAACATGCTGTCTGAAAGGCAGAATATCTTATTTTTAATTGAGCAATAACAAGATGGCATTAAGAGTGGACGCCTTAGAATAATATTAGCAGTTGTTTTTGTACAAGATTTAAAGGACAGCATTGTAATGGGCTTTGTTTAGATGCTAATAACAAGCTAAAATGTTAATTCATGCATGCTCTTCTCTTATGTGCTTTTTAAAATGTCAACAGTCAGGAACAATTGACCCCATAAACTAGATCACTGACATAAAATGTGACCTTTTGTGGTTCAAAGACCCTAGACAAAGGTTCCTGCTTATCTTAATGATAGTGGCCTTCAGATGTTATCTAGATGCTAGACATGTTTAGAGTGGACGTTATGTCACAGTTTCCATAGGAAGGTAAAAGCTATACAAAAGAAATGGACAGCCACAACTATTCCCAAAGAACAGCACAATACGGGGTTTTAGAAACATTTTATAGCAGTTTTTGCGACTCTTCTGTTTTTGCTAAACTCTCCACACGGGAAATATCAGCTATTAAACAATATTACTGGACTAGAGGTTTAATATCTTACTCGAGGTCACTCGAGACAAAGGTTTTCTGGCATACAGGCTTGGATCAGGACTATTTGGTAGAGGAGCCGTCAACCTAATCATTATGTTGTGGCGCTGCCCCTTTATTAGATTGTGCAGGAGAGACAGGAGGGATGGGCGCAAGGGAGGAGCTGTAACATAAAACCAAGATAAGAAAAAAAAAAACACCCTCACTTCCCAGTTGTCAAGATACCCAGCTGGTGTGTTACACAGATATATGACACAAACATATGTTCACATACTTTATTTTTTCAATACTTCTTCTCACAAGCCTCCAGATATAAATATATTTAAAAAATATAAACATGACAATACATAAAAGTGCACATTCAAGCAATGTCTTTACCTGTACATGTTGGATGCTGCACATTTACTTGCACGGACACAACATGGACAAAAGATGTGGTCTAACAAACAAATAACAAGGGCATGACTCAGAATGAATGAAACTCATTTATAGGACGATATATCAGGAGCCAGTCTCTGTAGTCCATAACCAGGCACAACAGGAGGTTGATTTGGTTACAGAGGATTCTGCAACAAGTCTTCAGACGAGATAGCAGAGACATCGTCGGTCATTGAGTTCAATTAAGGCTAAATAAGTACACAGTAACAGATCATCCTAAAACAATGACCAATGATAAATAAATGTATACATAAATACAAATAAATAGCATACAGCATGTTGTAACAGTGGCTTACAGTATTTCAGATTTAAAATGTGAATAATACTGATGGCTTCTTTTGTGGAGAGATTTTAATCTTAAATTCTCTGCGAGACTAAATTGATATTAAATGACTTTGAGCTTCACATTAAGTAATCATTTGGACATGGAAAGTAAACAAAGCTATAGAGGGAACAGTGCATGGCGAAAGGGAAGAGAGGAACAGGAAGAGCTACAGCATTTGACATCATTTCTTAAGATAAAACACTGGTCGGGAAAGCAGCAATTCCAGGAAAATTGAGGTTAACATGGCAGGTGCTCGAAAGGATATGGAGGTTTTGTGGTATTAGTAGAAAATAAGGTCTGGAAGCTGGGGGCAGGTTAGTTAGTGAGTGAGTGGTCTACATGATCTGACGGTGCATACCGTAGCCCGTCATACCAGCCTGGGACGCCCCGCGGTTGCTGCCCATCTGCAGTCCGATCAAACTCTGACCCTGGCGGAGCTGCTCCTGGCTGAACTCTCGCCGATACCCCTGGGCTTTCCTATACATGAACAACAGTTACAAGGTGAGGTACAGGATACATGAAGCATCAGTTGTGAAAATGTGAAGCTCCTCTGTCACAGTGAGGTTTCTCTTTACCTGTGGAACCAGTCTCGGTCACCTCTGTAATGACCGTCGTCCTTAGTTACCGCCACACTCCCGAGAGCCATTAGAGTTCTTTGCACCGCTGCCATGTCCTTTCCTAAAGCCACAACAAAAGCATCATTATGCTATGATGTGTATTATCAACATGAATGATTATATATCACTCCAGCAGTAGGTGGGATGTAAGTAAGAGGTATTTAAATCACCTTCCCAGAGGTCCACAGTTTGAAATATGTCCGTTGTTGTGACTCCGTAAGCTTCAGCTGCCTGCAGAAACTGAGAGATCTTCTCCATTTGCTTGAAGGCCATCTGCGTCTCTGGTATCTTCTTGATGGGCTCCTTCCCCCTCGGATAAAGGCTGTTGATAAGCCTGCAGAGGATCTGGGACAGAGGAGGTCACAAATCTGACTCGATCATATTAAACCGACACACTGACCATACCAAAAATGACAGGTGAGGTTTTTAGTTCTCCCTAACACTCTTGTTTTTCATGCTTAAATGACATAATTGCTCTTAGCAAGACGTTTTATATAATCGGAAGTATAGCCCCCCCCTCCCACCTCCAATATATAGCCGCTGGGTTTAAGAGGTAATGTTTCATTTGAAGCTGGAAAAGATCTGTTAATAAATTATAAAAATATGTCAATTATTCCTAGACTACTATAATAATGTCTACACTACAAGAAATATAACTGCCAGTACCTGATAACCATAACTGCATAGAATTGTTCTAGAATCTCCATTTTATTTATTTATAAAGAAATTGTTTAAAAAAATAAAAATAATATTAATTTAATTTATTTTACCATGTGAGTTTTTTTTCCTTTTTTATTTATATTCTTTACAATATTTGTTACAACTATTATTATTATTATTATTATTATTATTATTGATACTTTTATTTATTTTTTGTTGTGTTGGCCAATCTCCCAGGGGTATGAGGTGGGTGGGATGCAGATGTTGGGATACTGTATAATGTACATGTAAAACCCGATAAAAACATTTGAATATATTTAAATACCATAATTAATATTTTGTTAGCGTTGAGGGGGTTATGCTGTTGTGATTGCCGCATGCATTTGGATTCAGTTGTGAAAGCTAAAACCATTTATAATAGTGAGAGTCATTTCAGTCATTGAAAATGCAACATGGTTCGTGGCTGCATTGCGTTATTGAGTAACACGCTGGTGCAGAAATGAATGACTCTGCCTTTGTCTGAATGATTTTCTAACATTAGAGTCAGCTGGAGTGTCCAGTAAGAAGACACTGCAGCATTGTGCAGGCTGCATTTTATAATTGGTTGTTAATTAAGTCTTATAGTACTAAGGATTTTCAGGAGTTTTCCATTAAAGTTTCCCAGAATGATTCAACACAAAAATCTACATTTGCAAAGCTATTACAAAACACAGTCCTCTAATTAGTTGGATAATGATAATGGTCTATTATTCCAGTTACAGACCAGTATTGTTTACTGAGGCTTTCACAAACGGCTGGGCACATTTATCTGGTTGCTTATTTGACTTCAGGGTCTCTTTAAATCTGACAGAGCTCTATTATGTTGTGGCTTAAATAATTCAACAGTAACTTCTATTTTAAGTACACTCACTGTTCCATCCAACAGCCACTTCTGGAAGTTCTCCCTGCCCGTCTGCGGCTTCTCCAGGTTGGCTCCACACTGTGCAACCATCCAGTCCACCAACCGCTGCTCCAGGTCTGTGTCGTACTTCTGCTCAATCTTCTCCTGCACCTCTCGGCTGAGTCCATAGCTGGGCCCCCTGTTCGCCATGGCAGGTCTCGAAAAACACTCAAGTATATGTAGTGTATAGTAGACCTGAAGAAAACACATGGTACACATAAGGATGATATTGCATTACTCAGTTGCAAAAATATTCTGACAAAAAACATCATAATGTTGCTATAATATACCTGTTGTAGGCTATTATATCAGTGAATATTTGTGACTACTTTCTGATTAAATGGCTGCAGGGTAACTACAATTCTTTTTAGAGTTATTTTTGTTTTGTTTACTACAATAAAAATGGCATTAGAGCACCATCATAAACCATCTAAATTTAGAAGAAAAGCCAGGTTTGAGTCTGTCCCTTTACAGCTCAGCAGTCCACCATAGACGCATCTCTGGAGGCTGTAGCAGTGAAGGGTGTGGCCCATCATAAGGATGCTGTCCCACACAGGGACAAGCCCTCCTCTCGTTGCTATGGTAACAATCAAGCCAGTTTCCGGCACGCTGAGTGCAAGTGATGCGCTGCATGAGATGATGTTCTCGAGGATGACCTCCAGTAGTCATCATGACGACAATTAAATCATCAAATGCATTTTTGGGAAAAAGTTGGCCTTCTCACAAAAACATGCAGTCATGCAACGCACAACAGTTCTATATTTAGCCTGCACTACAGTTTAATTAAATGACGTCAGCCCTCACGTGCCGCATATAAAGATTTGTGTAAACTCTTCAGTTTTCAATGAATCTGTTGTTTTTTGCACATTTTTTGTCAGTTAAATCCAAAAAAATGCAAAAGAAAGTCCCATCATGTATATCTAATGTCACGATACCACACTGCTGCGCATCCTGCAGCTTGTTAAAACAAACCCAAAGGCAAACTGCGCAAAGCTGCACGCACACTATAGCTGCACGCACACTATAGCTGCGACACTGGATTTGGCTGCGTAAACATATCCAACATGCCATGCACGCAAAGCACACTTACTGAGGAGGAGGAGAGGATGTGTCAGATGTGTCTGAGTCCTGGTGTTAATCCGTCTGAGCTGGGCAGGGCTGAGTGAGGATGATGTTGCTGCTGCTGCTGCTGCTCAACTGCTGAAGCATCCATGAAGATCAGCACAGGCGCGTCAGGCCGGACCGGATCTCCTCTGTCCGGGAGGGGCGGGTCACTCCTTTCATATGCCAACTAACCAAGGAGGGGTCCCCCAGAGACTCTCTACACAGACTGCGACGTGATACCGCTTCACTGGTCACTGTATAGTGCATGGTCAGCTTTAGGATGCATGAAGTGACCCTCAGCAAACCAAAGTACACTGAAACTTGGAGAGCTGGTCTCACTGAACATCTTTAAAGTGCTTCTAAAAGATTTGGAAACAGGCACATCTGGCTATAGATGTTTTGAATGTTGAATGTTTTTTTGATACCTGATGATTTTGGAATTTGCTCTTTGTCTTCGTTTTCCATTTTTTCTGTGTAACTGTGGTGCTGGCTATCTTGGCCAGGACACTCTTGGAAAAGAGATTTTTAATCTCAATGAATTTTTACTCCTGGTTAAATAGAGGTTAAATAAAAATAAAAAATAAAACATGATGGTGCCAAATTCATTTAATTAGCTCTATAAACTCAACATCCTCTTTTTACCTCACCATAACTGGTAGAGTGACTTGCTCAACGGCACCTGAGCAGAGTGGATGTTTGCTTATGTTATCTTGTTATAATAGCCGCTTTAACTGGTTAGTCTTCATCCTAACTTTATTTAAGTTTGTTTGCCTTCTACACAAAGCAAACACTAAAGATGTATTGTTTTGTTACAGCATCTGTCTTTTAGTTTCAGTGATGAGAGTCATTTTCTTTCGCTTACTGAATTAAGAGGTTTTTGTTATGGTGGGTAAATGTTGGGAATATGGGAAATGCTGTTTGCAGATTTCTGTGGCTCAATATGGAAAGTATGCTGCGTTATTTTACGAAGCGAGACAACAACACTACTACTTACAAAGCATTTTCCTGGTAAATAAAGATCTGTGGTGGAAAAATATGCTTTAGCAAAGGGAGTCCATAGTAAAACATCGCCATATGCTGTCTCTTCCGCTTGAATTACAACTGTCGTGCTGTATGCTCCCATTAATGATGTTTGATTTTAATTTTTGACACAAAAAATGACTGACTACATAGCTCAACCCTGAGTTAAAAGGTCACCGCTGCAGTTAAGTGGACCCGAGACAGTTAAGTGGTTGGTATCGCACCATTGAGCATATAGCAGCTAGTCGCCAATTACATGTTAATAATCAACAGTCCAGCGGCTCCATTCAGCGGGCCTCTCTCTGGCTAAAGGCCATCAGGTACGGGGAGTCATGTAACAGAATGTTCTGCTAACAAAAATAAACCCCACAAGGCTGCAGCCAACAATCCTTGATGGCAAATTGCGTTTCTGTTCAACGTTTCGCGGTTTACTCCATCGGGATTCTTGTAAAAGAAATATCCTAATTTTGAAATACCCTTTTTATCTGTTTAGCAATCATGGTGATTTGAGTTAGGGTCTGATTTTTACACTTTTTTATAACTTTCAAGTGTGCATTTCAATATCAACAGCACTGTATTTGAATGAATAAAGTTGTCAGTTGATTATGTTGTGTTGGTCGTGGTAACAGACTGAGACCTGCACTCTAGTGTGCAGAGGTTTTATTGGCCAAAACGGGTGAAAAGTGATTAAAAAAGGCACAGGAAAACTATGCGTCTAAGTAAAGAGGGAGAAACAGTCAAACAGGAAGAACGGCGACAGCGGACCTAATAAAGGTCAACATAACACTCCATATAATAATCTGGAACATACAAATGCAACCTGAAGAAATAAGGGAACAGCTAGCAGGGAGGCTCCCGTTCATTATAGTTTGCACTGTAACGGCATGTTGAAATGACAAACGAAGTACGGGGGGGGGAGATAACAGATGGGTAAAAGGTCATATTTGGCGGACAAACATGCCGTTGTTTGGTAAATTTCTTGAGGGTTGACTTCCCGGTAAACACAGTCCTTCTCTCCTTATTTCCGCAACCTCTCAAGCTCACTCCCCCGTCCCCTTACTCAGACCAGAGTGGTCAGCTTGTCTATGAGATCATCGATGGTGTAGACCATGAGCTTGATGTCGTCACGCTCAGACATGCGGTGCTGGCCGTGTCGCCGAAGGATGACATCCACATCAGGGCTGAGGACGCGCTCTGCGACCTGCATGGAGATGTGCCAGGGGACGTCCTCGTCTTTGAGCCCGTGGATGAGACGTACGGGACAGGTGATGGGGATGGGACTCTGGAGCACACAGTGGTTTTCTGCCTCTTTCAGAAAGTCCATGCTAAACTTGTAAAAGCCTTGCTCTGAGTGTTTGGTGGGCACTGTCCACTCCCCCTTCTCCTCAAACTCCTTGCGTGTCTGCGCATTCAAACATGGACAACTCAGTAATACATTGAAATGAAAATGTCTGCAAACAGAATGACCAAAAGATTTGATATATGTGATAATATTATATATTCCTACCTCCAGAGGAAGAGAGTTGAACAATGTGACGATGTGATCAGCGGCAGTGGAGATGCCAACCAGTGCTGCAGTCTTCTCTGGTCTTGCAATGGCTGCCAGCAGCATGAACCAACCGCCTATACTGGAACCCACCATTATCTACAAATAAACACCATAAATAGACTGTGAATCAATTGACCAAATGATAAATACAGCACAAAAAACCTTATTAAAAACACTCCATAAAGACACCAGACTCATGCAGTGGAAGACTAACGATACCACAAATGTTGTAACACAGCGCCATCTTCTGGTGACATAGAGGAACATACAAGGAATACTACAGATGGAGGTTAAAATGATTTTATTAACTCCAATTCTATTATTGATTTGAGGACGTCATCTTGGGCTTTGAGAAACACTGATCAACATTTTGTCACTATTTTCCAACATTGTATAGACCAAACAACTAACAGATTAGTCAACAAAATAAATCTACAGATTAATCGACAATGAAAACAATCGTTAGTTGCAGCCCGGGTTCTCTAATAAATCCCTTTTTGGTAATTTGTTGAGTGCAGGATGAGGTTTTAAAGGCAGGTTTTATAGTGTTAATTGTATCGCTTGATGATGAACATATAATACAAAATAAAGAACCCATTTTGCTTATTCTTACTTCACTTGGATGTGTGAGCTTCACTGTGCAGAATGATACATCATGTGCAGAGTTTGATACTAGAAGTCTGTTTTTGCATTAATCTGCTGAAGTTTCTCTGTTTCTCTGAGTTTAACACGTTGACGCACCAGCAGGGTTTTATGTCATCGCAACTAGTTTGGAGCCAATCGTCGTCCAGTATGCAACTTATGCAAGTGTGATATGGAAACTTGAAGCTACTAATATACAGACGCTGAGAATAGACTTCTTGTATCCAGCAGTTAAACGCTTGAACAGTATTTGTATTTGTGTTATTCATAGAATCTGGATTTATTTGTTAGGGGGAATGAGTTGAGAGGTGTAATTTCAAGAGTTTTTTTAGAGTATTTTTATATGTCTTAAATTAATATCAATAATTATTAACTACAGAGTTTAACATTAAACATTTATATTGTATTTGCAAAACACAATTTTTAACTTTGGTTTATCATTTCACAGACTGCCTGTGTCTCAGTATCATAACATTTTTACTGGTTGATTTTAAGAGATGCACTTGTATCACTGTGAGAGGAAGCACCACGTGGCTGTAGGCTATTAAAAACATCATGTTCTTGTAATTTAATGCATACATGTTGAACATCTATAACAACTGAAATCAATGTTTTGCGACTCTTATACATTTTTCCCTTCTTGTCTAGCTTGCCTCACATGAAAAGCCAGGACGGTGCTCGTTCCTAAGAGCATAAATTCTGACATTAAAGTTGTTCTAAATGGGAGCCGACTCTCAATTCCCGTCCCTGTCGAGCAAAGTTTTCATAACTTCATTGATTACCAACCACCAGTACAGTCACTTGTAAAGGGACACAATCCTTGTAAATATTTACCTGAGGCCCCTCTACTAACTCATCCAACACGTAAAGGACGTCTTTTTTCCAGGTACCAATAGTTCCTTCTGATTGCACCCCCTCTGAGGCCCCATGTCCTGTGTAGTCAAACCTGGGGAAACAGAAATAGAACGGCCCATGGCCATGAGTATGAGAAGGGAAAACAAAGGCAAGCTATGAGAGGCCAATGACAAGGTTCATTTAGATTTTTTTGAAGACATTATGAGTACAGTAAATCAGTTATATACTACACTGAACATGGGATGAGCCCTTTGAGAATTCAGTATGATGTCTTTTATATCCAATCACCTCAGGAATGGAGGCTTTAATGAACTGGTTGGGGGTATTTTTTTTAAATACTGAAATGATTCACTGAAAATTAAGAAGAGTTAAACAATAATTTTGATTTACATGAGTAATCTGACGTGTTACCAGCTGTTGCATCATTTACATGCAATCCTTTGGCTTTTCAATTTTGAATGTTATTGAACTGAGTCTGTCTGTTGAAATAAAACATCTCAGTGAAAAAGATTACCACTTGTTATACTCTTAGTTACATTCAAAAGGCACATGGCACTAGACATTTTGTGCAAGCAAAATCAACTCATAACCAAATCTACTGAAATGTATTGTGTATAAAGCCTACTTTGTTATCTTGGGGCATCATGCTACTTAGAAACAAAACAAGACTGCATTTAAAACAAGCACAATTTAATTTATACTAAGACTCGTGACATTTTAAGCCATGTTTTCTGCTTTTTTCTTTGTTTCACAGTGCCACTAAATGTATGGTGACCATGCATTTTCAGCAGCTGTCCCACATAAATTGAAGTCCCTTTTTGATTAATTTGACTTAAAAAACTATTTGACTTATTTGCTTCTTGTGCTTCTCCTGCTGTTCTTTGATCAAGGCTGTAGGAGTGTAACTTTGGGTGTGTGTGGTGGATGCATGCATGTTTTCCAGTTCATGTATTTTATTTTTGCTCCTTGCAAATCTGTAACGCACTATGGATCATCTGCATTCAGTTTAAAGAGCTATATGAATCGAGTTTATTTGCGGAGTGCAAAAGTTTTATTGTTTTGTAGGAATTAAAGGTGTTTCTCAGTTTTTAAAGATCGAAACAAAGACTATGGACATCCAGGACCAACACTGTAGGAATTAGGAGTGTATAAAAAATATTGATACACATGAGTATCGGGATATTATGTTTTGCGATACTGTATCGATTCTCCAAAATGCTGTATCAATTTTTAATCAAACTCTTAAATATCCAACGGCGAACCCAGCCGCTATTCTGTATTTCTGAGGTTGTAGTGGGCTCAGTTTTAGAGCTAGAGTGAAGGTACCATATGAATGGCATAATATGAAACTAGAAAACCAAAGAAACTCATTGCCACCAACCATGTCAAACTTGCAACAGAAGAAGGCTAAATAAAGCTGCAAAATTTTGGTGAGGTACAAATGTGTTATTTTCGCCTATTCTAAAAATTGTGTATTTGAATATTTCTGCATACTTGGGTCCCTAAAAAGTCTTAGAATTGCATAAATTGGGTATAACTGGAAAGCTGAGACTCTTGTGGATCCAATTATTTTACTACTATATAGGCTATACTATACTTTTTCTTAGACAGCTTTCCTAAAATTAGATTTGTAAAAAAAATCTCAATATATCGCCTTGCTTACAGTATCACAATATATTGAATCGTACCAACAACTCGTAACATAAAGCTATCATAAGGACAGTGCAATATGTTTAGACAGTGCAATATGTTAAATAGGGACAGTGCAATATGTTGCATCTGTGTAATATTGGGCTATTGTGTGGGCAATATGGGCAAGACGGTAGACGGTGCAGTACACTACCTGGGTGCAATACCTGCCATAGTGTGTGTGATAGTATGTGTCATTATGTACGTGGACTGTGTATGTGTTGAAACATGTTTGTGTGGAATCGTTTATTATTGTTGTTGATGCTGTTTTAATTAAGTGTTTGTAACTGCAGTTGGACGGAGTCCAGGAAAAATCCCAACGGGTAAGATAAGATAAAATATACTTTTATTGTCCCCGCTGGGATTTTTCCTGGACTCCGTCCAACTGCAGTTACAAACACTAAATTAAAACAGCATCAACAACAATAATGTATCATGATACATATCGTATCGCCAACACACTATCCCAGTATGAATGAGGTATGTCTATTTGATCTGATCTACCGTAATGTGTATTTAGTGTGAGATTGTGACCATGGCATGGTTTTAGTAATCTTGGAGATGATTATTCATGCTTTTATTTCTTCTCGTTTAGATTATTGTAACGCCCTTTTTACCTGTATAAATCAATCTTCTTTGAATCGCCTTCAAACTGTCCAAAATGCAGCTGCTCGGCTTTTAACTAGACATAACAGTAGATCTCATATCCCCCCTATTTTATACTCTTTGCACTGGCTTCCAATCAAATTCTGTATCCATTTTAAAATGCTGGTGCTAACCTTTAGAGCCTTGCATGGTCAAACACCTCAGTATATCACTGACCTCCTCCTGCCGTAAACACCAAATCGGGCTCTTAGGTCTTCTGATCAAAAACTTCTGGCAGTCCCTCGAACCCACTATAACACAGAGGTGACTGTGCCTTTCAAGCTGCAAGCACACCCAACTTATGGAATGCCATCCCCCCATCGCTGCGATCCCTAGAGTCCTGTGACATTTTTATAAGCAGCCGGAAACGTTTTTATTTAGACAGGCTTTTGTTAATTTGTCTGTTGCTGAAATGTGCTATACAAATAAAGCTGCCTTGCCTTGCCTTGTCTATTGTCTGTGCAATGAGCAAGACGGTAGACGTGCAGTGCACTCCCTGGGTGCAACACCTGCTATGGTGTGTGATAGTATGTGCCATTATGTACGTGGACTGTGTATGTGTTGAAACATGTTTCTGTGGAACTGTTTCCCTGTCTTGTGTGGAATTGTTTATTATTGTTGTTGATGCTGTTTTAATTTAGTGTTAATTTAGTCCAAAAATTTCCTCACAGGGACAATAAAAGTATATTTTATCTTCTCTTACCCCTGTATCATGATACATATCGTATCGCCAGATTCTTGCCAATACACTACCCCAGTATGAATGTCTATTTGATCTGATCTACCATAATCTGTATTTAGTGTGAGATAATGACCAGGTCTTATGCAGCCTCTTCAGTGGTGTGTGTTTTGGATGACTTACCTAAGGTATGAGTGTCCTAGTGACTTACAGAACTCCTCCAGTGCCTCAGCTTTCTGCCCATTCATGTTGGAGCCATATCCAGGTAGGAAGAGCACACCTGGGCTTTTCCCCTTCACTCTCCTGTAGGCCAGCTTGGGAAGGTCTGGTCGTGAAGCATACTGGACTGAGGACTTGTGTCTCCTGGCTCCTGTAGTTGACAAAATGCAACATTATTGCCATGTGCGAAACATCTTATGTAATTGATTCACAGTGGCCTATATGGTAAAATAGATACATTAGAAAAAACAATGTTGCTAAATGTCACATGTTCCATTTTATAAGATAAGGCTTCTCTTGATGTATACTAGTTGACACAATGCAACATATTATGTAAATGATTCAAAGTATGGTAAAATAGATACATTAGAAAAACAATGTTGCTAAATACAATGTCACATGTTCCATTTTATAAGATAAGGCTTCTCTTGGTGCAGACTAGGAAACAGCACATGGAGAAACAGCGTGGTCATTTGTGTGATATCAACCAAAAGATACCAATGATTTACGCACAGTAACATAATGAGGCTAATTAATGTCGCATTAAATACTACGAGAATCAACGTAGACGACGCACAAGCCTTCACAATGTGCCCTACATTTTAAAGACGACGCAGTCTGTGTGAGCCACACCCCCTAACTCTACCTTTAAATGCCCTTATATGAGACTCAAACCGTGTGAGATTGTTTGTGTAGAAAGCGAGAGACTTGAACAAACCTTCCAGACGCTGAGAAGACAAAGCTGTGAGCCCTCCATTACTTAAAATCTGTGAAAGTCCTCTGCGGCAGGACCTCAGCGCCACGGCTGCCATACTGCTCCGAGGAACCACTGACGGAAGTATCGCGAGAGTTGCAGCAACAATGACTTCTCGTTTACTCAGAGGCATTGTAGTCCATTACATTACATTATACCAGGGGTCAGTGACCTGCAGGCTCCAGAGACACATGCTCAGGCTCTTTAGCTCCTCTCCAGTGACTCCCTGTGGATTTATAAAAAGAAATTAGTGGAAATTAATAACTGTTTTTTTGTTTTTGCATTTTCATTTTTATTTATCATTGTTGTAGGTTTATGGTACGACGGAGTATTAGATCCACATTGAGGAAAAAAAAATAATTTGAGATTTCGAGAATAAAGTCATAATATTACGAGAATAAATTCATAGGTTTACAAGAAAAAAAGGTCGTAATATTATGAGAATAAAGTCAAAGGTTTACGAGAAAAAAAAGTCGTAATATTATGAGTATAAAGTCAAAGGTTTACAAAAAAAAGTCGTAATATTATGGGAATAAAGTCATAATATTATAAAGTAGTAATTTTACGTGTTATTTTCTTTTTTTCTCGTAAAGTTATGACTTTATTCTTGTAATATTATGACTTTTTTCTCTTTTTTTTATTTAATGTATATATCATATCTCATAGGTTAAAATGTTTTAATTACATTTTTTTTTTTTAGATATGTAGAACAATATCTCCCTCTGAAATGTAGTGGAATATAAGTAGAGTTAATGTGATATTATTAGATTGTTAATAATGATGCATTAAGGGTCATTTTAATGTTGTAGTTGGTTGAGGTGGGGCTAATTTTATGTACTTTATATACTGTTGAGTAATTTAATCTATATACGTTATATTTCATAGGTTAATATGCTTTAATTATTTATTTTTTAAATATGTAGTACAATATATCCCTCTGAAAAGTTGCGGAAAATACCTCAAAATTATACTTCAGTACAGTACAGTATTATTCATGCATTTTTATTTTGTATTATTTATATTTTATTTGATCCACATGGGAATTCAGGCGCCCATTTGACATATAGTAGCTAAGCTAAAGGTGACTATTATATTTTAATATCAGATAGTTCGTCGGTATAAAGGCTTTAGGTCGCTGTGAATAGAGGATATAATACTATAAGTAGCACAGGGGAAACTTGTTGTTGTGTGTTGGTGACTGTGTCATGTGAAGTGTCAGTTAGTGTACTATTGGGTAATTTAATGTATATATCATATCTTATAGGTTAAAATGTTTTAATTACATTTTTTTTAAATATGTAGTACAATATATCCCTCTGAAATGTATTAGAAAGTTGCAGAAAATACCTCAAAATTATACTCCAGTACAGTAGTTTTTTTTTGTTTTATATACTTTATTTTTTCAAGGTTGTTTTCATATATGCAATTTACAGTTCGTAATTAGTTTATAAACCAATTTTTTTAAGTAGTTGAGTTTATAGACAAACTCATTAAGTACACTAGAGAAAACAATTTCAACATTCAAAATTGAAATAAAATTAAGAAAATAAATAATAATAATAATAATAATAATAATAATAATAAAGATAATAAAAAGAAAATATAATTAAAAATAAATAAATAAAAAAACACACACAAAAAACAGTACAGTATTTTACATGCATTTTTATTTTGTATTATTTATATTTTATTTGATTCACATGGGAATTCAGGCGTTCATTTGACATATAGTGGCTAAGCTAAAAAGAGACATCCCCCATGCAAAGGTGATTATTATGTAGTACAATCTATCCCTCTGAAATGTAGTGGAGTATAAGTACAATTAATGTTATGTTATTATTAGATTGATAATAATGATGCATTAATGTATGAAGGTAATTTTAATATGTAGTTGGTTGAGGTGGGGCTAATTTTATTTAAGGCAAGGCAAGGCAAGGCAAGGCAAGGCAGCTTTATTTGTATAGCACATTTCAGCAACAGGGCAATTCAAAGTGCTTTACATAAACATTCAAGAACATTGCGACAAAGTGCAAAAGAACATTAAGACATAATTAAAACAGTTAGAAAAACATAAAAACATTAAAGATTAGAAAATAAAAACAAGCTAAAAATAAAAGCTAGGATAGATGCTAAAATAGAATATAACACACAACAGTAGAAGCTCTAGTGCAGTATAAGATCATAATCTGGTTTAATAAATAATATAAATATAAATAAATATATATAATATATATAATATAAATATATAAATAATATAAAATATATGTACTTCATATATTATTGGGTAATTTAATCTATACAATACATTATATTTTATAGTTTTTTTTTAAATATGTAGTACAATATATCCCTCTGAAATGTATTAGAAAGTTGCATAAAATACCTAAAAAAATTATACTTCAGTACAGTAAAGTATTTTTCATGCATTTTTATTTTGTATTATTCATATTTTATTAGCAGTACAATATATCCCTCTGAAATGTATTAGAAAGTTGCATAAAATACCTAAAAAAATTATACTTCAGTACAGTAAAGTATTTTTCATGCATTTTTATTTTGTATTATTCATATTTTATTTGCAGTACAATATATCCCTCTGAAATGTATTAGAAAGTTGCAGAAAATAACTCAAAATTATAATTCAGTACAGTATTTTTCATGCATTTTTATTTTGTATTATTCATATTTTATTTGCAGTACAATATATCCCTCTGAAATGTATTAGAAAGTTGCAGAAAATAACTCAAAATTATAATTCAGTACAGTTCAGTACAATATTTTTCATGCATTTTAATTTTGTATTATTTATATTTTATTTACAGTACAATATATCCCTCTGAAATGTATTAGAAAGTTGCATAAAATACCTAAAACAATTATACTTCAGTACAGTACAGTATTTTTCATGCATTTTTATTTTGTATTATTTATATTTTATTTACAGTACAATATATCCCTCTGAAATGTATTAGAAAGTTGCATAAAATACCTAAAACAATTATACTTCAGTACAGAACAGTATTTTTCATGCATTTTTATTTTGTATTATTCATATTTTATTTGCAGTACAATATATCCCTCTGAAATGTACTAGAAAGTTGCAGAAAATAACTCAAAATTATAATTCAGTACAGTATTTTTCATGCATTTTTATTTTGTATTATTTCTATTTTATTTACAGTACAATATATCCCTCTGAAATGTATTAGAAAGTTGCAGAAAATAACTCAAAATTATAATTCAGTACAGTTCAGTACAGTATTTTTCATGCATTTTTATTTTGTATTATTTATATTTTATTTGCAGTACAATATATCCCTCTGAAATGTATTAGAAAGTTGCATAAAATAACTCAAAATTATAATTCAGTACAGTATTTTTCATGCATTTTTCATTTTGTATTATTTATATTTTATTTAATCCACATGGGAATTCAGGCGTCCATTTGACACAAAAAGAGACTCCCCCCCATGCAGAGGTGACTGTTATTTTATTATATCATATATCTGGTCTGTATAAAGGCTTTAGGTGGCTTTGAACAGATCATATAATAGAGGATATAACATACTGTAAGTATCAGGGTAACTTGTTGTTGTGTGTCGGTGACTGTGTCATGTGAAGTGTCAGTCAGTGTAACATGACTCAGAGCGTCACAGGCGGAAGGTCACGGAGCAGCAGAACGGAACGGAAGCGGGAGTAGAGAGCCTGTCCGCCATTGTGGAAAATGGTAAGAGATATATTCCAGTAAAGACACCACCTCCACCACCACCAGGACCAGGCAGCTTCACACATTGACTGCTGCTTAAAACACCACCACCAACACCACCCGTGTGTACACATTAACTGACGCTTTATCTCTCCACACACAGACACAGAGTCTCCGTTTGTAAGAAGAAGAAGAAGAAGAAGAAGAAGCGGATCGTCGAGAGAGAGAGAGAGAGAGAGGAGGAAGACACGGCCGCCTTGTAGCCGCTACAGAGTGATTGGACGACCCGAGAGACGAGCCAGGAAAGCACCGGAGAGAAAAGAGAGAGAGAGGAAAGCAAAGAGAGAGAAGAAGCCGTGGACAGTCTGCACAAACACAAACACAGCCCTCAGTTTCGGTTCCTGGAGGATGTCTGCGACCACAGTCGATCAGGTTCGTGTATTGACAGATATTAACGGTTTGCAGTGCAGCAGCAGCGACACCAAACTTTGCCGAGTTTGATGTGCTTTTTTAGCCACGCCAGGCTATAATAAAAAGTCTCTGATAGATGTGGTAGCTGTTAGCTGTAATGTAGGCCGACTCTAGCCGGTTGCCAATGCGGCACCGTTTAGTTACTGAGACATCCGGTCAATAATAAACGCGAAGCAACCTGTGAAATGTTAACATCCGGGCTTCATGCTTTTTTTAGCCTGAGGTTACTACAAATCGACAAATCGTTTATTCATATAGGATACAGCCTGTTCTCTCTATATCTCTCTGTGTGTGTGTGTGTGTGTGTGTGTTTCCTGTCGTGATCTGACAACATCTCTCTCTCCTGTGCTGCTCATTTATTTCAGAGACCTAAAGGACAAGGAAATAAAGGTAAGGTGATTAAATGGTGCACATAAAGCAAATTTTTTAAATTCAGTGTGGCGGTGCAATCTCTTTTTTTTAAAATTTAAAATCTTCTTATATACAGTTTAAAGGGGCTGTTTGTAACTTTCAGAAATGCTTGTTAACAGCGACACCTGTGGCCGTTATGTCAACGAAAGTCAGCGTTGCATGCTCTAAATCAGGGGTGCACACACTTTTTCAGCATGCGAGCTACTTATAAAATGATCAAGTCAAAATGATCTACCTACTATAAAAATGCAAAACATATATTTATTCATAAATATATTGAGTATTCTTTATATGTACAATATATGTTGGTGTACCTTGCATAACTGCATGAACCCATATTGTACAATATAACTCTGTACATTGTGTCATTACCTTACTCTGATGACTTGCACTGAATGGAATCAGCCAGGGATGCATAGTCCGGACAATAGCTGCTGATAGCCAGCCTCAAGCACACTTCCAAATGATCATCAGTCAAGGTGGAACGGTATTTGGACTTAATAATCTTCATGTGGGAAAAGGCTGACTCGCATAAATAAGTGGAGCCGAATAATGCAGTCAAGGAGGTAGCACATTTCCTCATGTTGAGGTACTTTTCCTCTGTGAGTAAGTTCCAGAACTGTCCATGAGCCCTGGACTTAAGCTGAATGTCAGCTTGTAGTGTCAAAATATCATCCTCCACTCCAGATGAGTTCAGGTGAAACAGTGTTGCAATTTGTTGGCTGACGTCTATTTTTAAAAAAAAAAAAAAAATTAAATTTTTTTTTTTTTTTTTAATGCCATGCGATCTACCCACACTACCTTTGCGATCGACCGGTAGATCGCGATCGACGTATTGGGCACCCCTGCTCTAAATAGACATGAACGAGCATCGTGTGAGTGAAGGCAAGCAGGCAGGCAGAGGAGCAGAGTACAGCAGAGACTCCGGCCCTGGAGACCAAAGCTGAGGTCTCCCCCCGCGTACTACGACCGCCGCCAACACTGTTTTGCTAGACGGGCTTCACTAGATTTAACTTTGCGGTTTTGGTGCTTCCGTGTAGTTTGTGTTGGAGTCTGAGGCTGAACAGCGTAGCCAAACGCGAGCACGCATGTGCGAGCGCGCGCATGGGAAACCGACCCGGTAGATTTATACGTCTAAAAAGTTACAAACAGTCCCTTTGAAATGAGCTAACTATGCTATCAGGATACTTAAGAGTGTGTTCCAATCCGCGTACTTCCGTACTTAACACTTACTATTTTGAGTGCATAAGTGCGTTCACACTGTGAAGTATGGCAAAAATGCAGTGCACTCGAAGTACCCGGATGTTGTACTCAAAACTAGGGATGTCACGGTACCAGAAATCTAGTAGTCGATACCAATACCAGTGAATTTCCACGATTCTCGATACCAAATTCAATACCACGGTAAAAAAAAACACAACAACAACAATAAATCCCATTTAATTCAACAACATTTGGACATTACAAAAAACAGAGGCATGTAGCCTTTAAGTAATAAATAAAATAATTGACCCATTTTGTTCATTTTGGCGTATCAGCGGCATGCTATCAATCGATAGCCAGACGACAGACACTACAAACTGACCGTGAACGCATCTGGTCCGTCAGCTCGGAGTAGCAGGAGTAGGAAGCAGGAATAAGCAGCAATATTTCACATTTAATCCCAGTGCTATAAGGGAACCATAATGTTAATGAGGTTATCGCCGTGAGGTGGATAGAGCTGTCACAGAGCAGCGGCGCCAGGTAGACCCCCGCAGCGGAGCCCCGAAGCAAAAGCGCTACCGGAGAGGCCAGACACACCGCCACCCAATGGTACAAATCAGAGTCAGCGCTCTACACATGTTGACCGTCATCTTTTCTTGTAAAATGTCCGGTGTAATCGGTAACACCGGTGTTGTCACAAGTTTATTAACTGGTGGGAACATTTTCCTCACTGTCACATCCCTACCAATGACCATTACAGGCATCGTACGGTACCTTCGGTACTGTAGAATAAGAGTACCGTCACTTTTAGAATTTTGGCCTTGACTTTGTACCGAAGTGTCGGTTCTTGTGACATCCCTACTGAAAACGGTCAAATCGTTGAGTGTGGAACGCTGGACACTTTTCACACTCAATTGTCGCCATCTTGGCTACGTATAGCGGAAGGGGCGGGACCACGACCACTATTCAAACATAGGAAAATGGCGGCAGATGATGCAGGAGCTTTTGCGGTGCTGAACAACGTACCTTATAGATATCTATGGGCTACGTAGATATCAGAATAAAACAATACGTAAACATACCGGTGCATTTTCAGCCGACAGGAGGACACATCGTAGGCGTAGGTGACGACATTGGAAACGTAATTTCCACTTTGCTTTCGTTTTCTGTGTATTCTTGATCAACAAAGCAGGCAGATATTTTGGCGGGTAGTTGACGAGTAAAACCTGAAGGAAGCAGCAATGCAACACAAAGGATGCCAGCTGCCGCAAAACCCTGAAGAAGAAGATATTTTGGCGAGTAGCGAGCTGCAGTGAAATGTTTCGTTCGTCATTTCCAGTAAGTGCGCCGCAGAGTATTCGATTTGAGACGACCCTACCCCGTTGAAATTCACGCACTACTCAAGTAAGTACAGAGTGCACACAGTGCACTACATTGAAGTGTACTTCATGAAGTATGTGGATTGGAACACACTGTCTGTGATTGTGCTTTGAAACTGTAGTCTAAACATGTAGCTTATTAATGTCCCCATTGTTGACTGTCCCCTATTTGTTTTGATAATGTTACTTACCACACTGAGATCTTGTCCTGTTTTACATATGACCGATACGTACCCATGACGGAAGCATAATGAGATGATATCTTGAGCTGGAAATATTTGTGACTCACATACAGTACAGTCAAATGATGGTTTAATGTCCTCTCTTTCCATCCTTAGTGCAAAACGGATCAATGCATCAAAAGGATGGTGTGAATGATGATGATTTTGAGCCTTATCTAAGCGGCCAGACAAATCAGGTAATGTCCTACAGTAAACTTTAAAATGTCACCTAGTACTTGTGGCCAGTATTTAGCCTATAATCTCATGTTATGGACAAATTAGTTTCATATTTTAGGTGTCAGCCACAAAACACATTAATACAGTCACTCCAGTTTCATTATTTTATTATTATTCTTTATTCGGATCTCCATTAACTTCCACAGAGTGATCGCTAATCTTCCTGGGGTCCACACCAAAACTAGGACTGCACCGATCCGACTTTTTCAGTCCAGATACCGATAGGGATACCTGGGCTTTGGGTATCGACCGATACAGAGTACCGATCCGATACCTGTCTTTAATTAATAAGATGTGTGCCTCACTGTGTGGAGGTCACTGGGATCATTCTTTTATGTGTAAGGCAACATCAGGCTTGACTTAAACATCACTTTCCTAACTTTGTAAAACAAAATGTAACAAATAAATGCATAGATATGTTTACTGAATTGTTATTTATTATTAAAATAATAAATCTTACACCAGCAACTTGGTAAAAAAAAATCTTCAAAATGAATAGAAATTATTTACATTAATTACAATTCAAGTGTAAATCGTTTTAATGCAGCAACAAATTGGTCATAACTTAAACAGAAATTAAAATTACAGTCTAATAATGTATATAGGCTAGTATGTAAACATAGAACTGAATTGAATAGAATGATCCCATTGTCATCGATTCCCGATCCAGCTATTTGAGTCAGTATCGGCCCGATATCCGATCCGGTATCGGTGCATCCCTAACAAAAACAATAACAACAAAAACAATTTAAAATCAAACTGTCAGTAAAACAAGAAAAGACAAAACAAGCCCAAGCTCACATTGTGAGCATGTTGTTTGTTTCTTAAGATGACATATGCTCCTTTAACTCCCAATCTATATTCACTGTCTGTAATATGATATCATGTTTAATTATTTGCTGATTTGTTAATTGCATTGTCATCATGTATAGTACATTAACCGTCTGTCTCCC
This sequence comes from Sebastes umbrosus, assembly GCF_015220745.1. Lineage (NCBI taxonomy): Eukaryota > Metazoa > Chordata > Actinopteri > Perciformes > Sebastidae > Sebastes > Sebastes umbrosus. The sequence goes on from NC_051289.1 coordinate 11,538,838, forward strand.
TATTCCCCACAGAGTAACAACTATCCACCAATGTCTGACCCCTACATGCCCAGCTACTATGCTCCATCCATTGGTTTCCCTTACTCACTGGGAGAGGCCGCTTGGTCCACAGCAGGAGACCCTCCTATGCCCTACCTTACCACCTATGGACAGATGAGCAATGGCGAGCCGCACTTCATCCCTGACGGTGTGTTCAGCCAGCCGGGTGCCCTGGGGAACACCCCTCCCTTCCTGGGCCAGCACGGCTTCAATTTCTTCCCTGGTAATGCAGACTTTTCTACCTGGGGTACCAGTGTCTCTCAGGGTCAGACCACGCAGACCTCGGTCTACAGTAACAGCTATGGGTACGCCCCCAGCTCCCTGGGTCGGGCCATCACGGACGGACAGGCGGGCTTTGGAAGCGACACCCAGCTTAGTAAAGTCCCGGTACTGAACAGCATCGAGCAAGGTATGACGGGCTTAAAACTGGGTACGGACATGGTGGCAGCTGTCACTAAAACCGTGGGCTCCCCCCTAGTAGGCACGGCAGGTATGAGCAGCATGGCAGCCAATAGCCTCCCCCCGTCTGTCAGCTCATCCGCACCCAAACCTGCCTCCTGGGCAGCCATTGCCAAGAAGCCGGCCAAGCCACAGCCCAAGGTCAAACCCAAAGCCAACATGGGGATGGGGGGAGGCGCCATCCCCCCACCCCCCATAAAGCACAATATGAACATTGGTACTTGGGATGATAAGGGCTCTCTGAACAAGCCCCCGTTAGCTCAGACTATGATGCCCCCGCAGCCTATGGTGCAGCAGCCTCTCCTAGCTCAGCCCCAGCCCCTTCTGCAGAACCCGTTGCCCCCTCAACACCAACACCAACACCAACACCAACACCAACACCAACACCAGCCCCAACACCAACACCAACACCAACAACAACAACACCAACACCAACACCACCAACACCAGCCCCAACACCAACACCAACACCAACACCAACACCAGACCTACCATCTCCATTCTCTCCAGTCCCCCCAACACCCCCAGCCTATGCCCCCTGGCCCTCAGCACCTGCACCTCTCCTCTCAGCCTGGCCCCCCACAGCCCCTTCATCAGCATCAGCAACAACCCCAGCAGCCTGGTCCACCCCCCAACCGCTGGGTGGCTCCCAGGAACCGGGGCGAGGGCTTCGGTCTGGGTGGGGGAGTCCCACTGAGTGCCTCCCCTTGCTCTGGCGAAGTGCATCCCGTGCTGGAGAAACTCCGCGCCCTCAACAACTACAACCCCAAAGACTTTGACTGGAACTTGAAAAACGGACGTGTTTTCATCATCAAGAGCTATTCCGAAGACGACATCCACCGCTCAATCAAGTACTCTATCTGGTGCAGCACAGAACACGGCAACAAGCGTCTGGACGGCGCCTACCGCTCACTGGGCAACAAGGGGCCCCTGTACCTGTTGTTCAGCGTCAACGGCAGCGGGCACTTCTGCGGCGTGGCTGAGATGCGCTCACCGGTGGACTACAATGCCTATGCAGGCGTCTGGTCTCAGGACAAGTGGAAGGGCAAGTTTGAGGTGAAGTGGGCATTCATCAAAGACGTGCCCAACAACCAGCTGCGACACATCCGGCTGGAGAACAATGACAACAAGCCAGTGACCAACTCCAGGGACACTCAGGAAGTACCTCTGGAGAAGGCCAAACAAGTGCTTAAAATTATCGCCACTTACAAGCATACCACCTCAATCTTTGATGACTTTGCACATTACGAGAAACGTCAGGAAGAGGAGGAGGCTCTGAGGAAGGTGAGATAAACATACATATAAATAGCCCTGTAAATAGCTTGTTTGTATGCTGTTCAGTTTAGTTATTTTAAATGGAGGTAACTTTCCCTGAGTCACTGCTACAGGCTGCAGACTGTAATCAGCTGATCTTGTTCCACCTGCTCTTAGCCAGAGGTTGTAACATCCTGTGGCTGAATGAACAGTGTGGTGTAAATGGAAGTTCCCAGAGGCCTGTCAGCAGATTGACATGCCACCATTACTCACAGGCAGGTTCAGGAAACCCTGATTCCTCATCGGCCATCTTGTGCCTCTGAGATGTGTGATGATATGCCCAAGTGGAGTGAGATGCATAGAGGTTTCCCGAAATAGCCCGCATTCCTGGCATTCCTTCTCTCAGACAAAGGCAGACGTAGGCTCTGATCTCCCTTTGAACGCCGAGCCTCTCTGCCCTCCACAGGCTCCTCATGCTTTACTAGTCTTTAACAACATAAGCCCCTCGGCCTGCAAACTGGCTGCAACGTGCCTCCGAGTTGGTACAGTTTGCCTCAGATGTTCTAAACGGTTGATTTTAAAAGAAATGTTTCCCATGATAAAAATGCATTATTTCATTTGTTCTGAAAGGCTCACACGGTGCGCCCTCCGAGGGGGAAACTAAAATATGTTGCCGTGGTAATAACAGTGGTGTACCAAAAATGTTAGTCTAAGTGGTAAAAACTCGGTGGGATGCTGCTGCTGTGGAAAAACAGCATCCAAGGAGAGAATAACATGTTATCACCGCTACCGTTCTGCTGCATCCATTCTTAGATTCACCAGTATGCTAATCTAATTGCGTTTTAGAAAACCCCCCGTGACCCGCTCCCTCTTTTCCTCCCACTCCCCCCCCCCACTGCTGGTGCTCCATTGATGCTGTATTGACTCCTCTCTGCTGACCTTGTTAATATGCGCCGGGTTACTTTCTCATAAATATTTCAAGTCAATGTTTTCAGCCTTCTGAAAACAACCTGTCAGTAGAAAGCCTGTTTCATCCTGCGTTGTGCAGGCGTTGCGCCGCGCTGCTTTTGTAGCCCTGACCTCCTACATGACAGCATCGGCCCAGCCGAGGCCTCGCCCTCCTTCGCCTGACAAGGTTAATTGTTCTCTATTGTTTGGCCTGTCCTTCCCGAACTTTGAGAGGTGTCAAACCAGCGCAGCCACCTGCTCTATTAACACCTTCCCAAAGTGTTTTTTAAAAGATAACTTTGGATCTAAATGTTGTTGCAGGATTTTATTAGCATAACTAATTTGGCGATTAGAGGTTAGCTCCTTCCTTACTGGAGTTACAGTAATAAGGAAGCTCATGCTGTGTTGTGAATACCAGTTTGCTCTCCCCAGAGCCACAGCCCAGTGTGAGCGACCATTCTGGGGATAGAGTTACACTGGTCTCACAGGGCTTTTCCCAGACCAGTGACATGGACACCCACTCCTCAAAGAGGACACTGTATTTCTCTTTTATTGTAATCCACACACCCTTGAATATTTGATATTTGAGTTGTGTTGTAATTACTTATGTTTTGTTGAGTTTATCCGCAAGACCGATGTCGTGCCTAGTACTGTTTCCTGTTGACATTTGTTTCTCCCTAACTACCGCGGGGTCGCTATCATTTTAACAGGAGGCAACACTATTCGACCGGGGAACAGACTTCAGCATAACACCGGCATAACCACAAGCATAGCGTAACGGCTGCAGTGTAAACGCATCCGAACATTTTTAGTTAGTACACACCTGAGGCCTACTAAACTTCTTTTCTCACTTATTTTAACACTAAACAGAGAAAGTAAAGGCATCCTTACTTCAATGATTGATTAGTTTTTCTGCCAGTAAAATGTAAAACTCAGTATATCAACAGTGAGAACTAAGACTAAAAATAAGATATGTGGTTGTCATCTTAGAGGTTGTTTTCGTCTAAGGAGCCTGTTTGTGATGTCTTTAATCAAGTTATGTTCAAGACAATATGCAAAACATCATTTGGTTTTAGGAACCTGTTCTTTCCATAGATAACAGGAAGTTAGACTGCACAAAATGGACACACAAAACATGACATGACATAAAAATTTCATTTGGTTTTAGGCTTCTGAAGAGACAACTGTTCTCAAAGAGTCCGAATTGATGGAATAATTTTTATTTTTAAGTTCACTTTCAGCAGCAGCACACTACACTGCAACTATTTCCTACAATTAATATCTTCCATGTATAATTCAAAGATCAAATTTCAATGTACTCAAAATAGAAACATTCAATAAATCCTAAGTAATTAATGAGATTTGCCGAGTGGTACAAGTGCAGATGCACACGATACAGGCGTTCATTCGATAAATCTATTCTAAGAAGTTAGATCAATATCGATCGCCTTCATAAATGGCTTTTGATCATCTCTGACACAGCAGTATCTCTTACTATATAATACCTTCAGGACCTCAAATATCAAGTGTCACATCTTCTAAGGATGTCACATTTTGTCAGTGGTCCCAGACTTCCTTGCTGATTTATTCCCAATTTCACCTCAGACATTAAATAGATCTGTATCTGACAGCATAGAACTATCTATTAGCAGACGCCTAAGAAGTGTCATCAACTTGGATTTTCCTTCAACATTTGACATTTATCCCGTCAGTGAAAGACTAAGGGAGCAGCTCTGATGTTGCACTTTTAGCTGCTGTTTGTTTGTGTCCCTTGTTTGCTCTTGTTCTGATACCATCCACTGATTATCTCTTTCTGTTTTTTTTCTCCCTCTCTCACCAGGAGCGCAATAGAAATAAACAGTAACCTTCAAGCAAGCTCTCTCCGCTAGAACTGCAACACTAATGACGTAGGACCTTAAATAATAAAATTTGCCTAACCACAAGGAGGAAAGGCTTTCACAAATCTTTCCGCTGAAGACGACAATGTATCTGAACACTTGAACATGATAATAGATGGACTCATCTGTATCCGTTGACTGGTGCATCAAACCCCGTGTTCCTGTCTCACGAGAAAAAGAACGTAACCCACTTTGAAAACTGTCTTTAAAGCACTTTCAGTCCTCCTACCATTACCCTTAACTCTCTAACTCTGTGTTCTTCTTCTTTGATTTTGTTTGTGAGCAACTAACTGACTAACCGTAAAGTAGTCAGAAGATTTCACCAGGCTTATTTGTAATTTTTTTAATGCCTCAAATGTTTGGGATATTGGCGAGCTTCATCAGCTCCTGAGGAGAATTAAAGATGTATGAATTAATCTTTTACTTGAATCTGTATTCAGCCGTCTGATCCTCCTCAGACTGAGGTTTGGATGATTGACAGGTGGGATGAAATAATTGGGAAACAGCCACAATCATGCCAATCATAGGATGTATCCTCCCCCTTTACCTGTTCCCTTCCTTTCTGCATCTGTTTCTGTGTACCAAAAGATTACAATTATGCAGCAGGCTGGTGAAGCACCGGCCAGTGCACATCTTTGTTTTTTTTTCTTTCTTGTGATTCTGTCATTCTGAAGTGCATTTGTCTGAGGAGAAACCTGCTGAACTAGCGGTGGCCTCCTTGGGTCCTGTGGGTGACTGTCTTTGCTCTGATGTTGATGTACTCTACCGTACCTCAGGCTCAATCAGACTGTCTGTCCTCAACAACTCTTAAGCACTTTTGGGAGAATCCCCACATCTGCCCCATCTGGCTCGGCTCGACTGGGATTCCCCCAAAACGGCAAGACATCAACTGCAAGGATGTGACAGTTTTCTCCTCTAGGTAACTCACTAGCTAAATAAAAATTATCCATGTTTAGCGCTAAACCGTGCTTTTGTGTTTTTACTCATTTGCCTCACACCACAGTATCACACACACAACTATTCTCCTGCAGCACAGGCAGATCCTCCCTCTTCTATTTGCATACTTCCCTCTAAATAAGCGAGTGTGTATACAGTAGCAGCTCCATTTCCACACCTGCTTTGCATTGCAGCATATAACTGGCAATGAGTGTGAAGTGTGTTGGTGCCTGTTTGACCATAAAGTTAAAATATCAAAGGTGTACAATAAATAGACTTGAAGAGGACACCACAACAACATGCTTGCTATGTGGGAGGCAACACTCCCAGCCTAAAGTGGGTTATTTACCGTCACCAGGCTGCAACTGCAGGGTTAACAACCAATATTGGTACATATAACAAGGGCATGGTCATACAGGCAGTACGGGAAAGTTACTAAGTAAATTTAAGCAAGTACTGTACTAAAGCACAATTTTGAAGTTATATAAATATTTCCTTTTTATGCCACTTTATACTTCTTCTCCACTCAATTTTAGCAGGAAATATTGTTCTTTTTACTCCACATTTATGTAATAGTTACTTCCCTGGTTAGGATTTCACATAAAAAAACACAAATACAAACACAATAATCATATAAAACAAACACATTGTTACAGATAAAACCAGTTGTTTCCAGCAGTTTTTGAGCCCATAAGTCCCCCTCCAAACCTCTCAGATGGTTCCATTTAAATAACTTCAAATTATCCGATATTTCACAAAAACACAGATTAAAGATATGTCTAAACTAGAGACCATATTGCGATGGGATCACACTAGCCATGATGACAAATTGGGTCAAGGTTGCCAAGTGGGAGACCCTTCCCCACTTCCTAGCCCCCTACTTCCGGCGCCCTTGCTCGGACCACAACCCTTCATTTTGATTTCAACTACACATCTGTAAAGAGTTGTGACTGCGTCTTGCACAGTTGCGACGCTGTCAAGGCTGGTAACAAGATGAAAACAGATATGCAGACCTTTTTATTCTTTCCTCTTCCATTAATCATCCCAAGACCCCTCAGATTTATCTTGTGACCCTTTGGAGGGGCCTGACCCCCAAGGTTGGGAACCACTGGACTAAATCAACTAACTGTATATAAAGTAGTTAAAACTAGCTCCACCTCAACCAGCTGCTACAGTAAAATGCTACTTACATGTTGATGCATCAATATTAATCTACTGTAATAATGTCAAATATAATAAATCAGCCATAGCGGCCATTCTGCATAATGTGTACATTTACTTTTGGTACTTTAAGTACATTTAGCTGGTAATACTTCTGCACTTAAATGGGATTTTGAATGCAGGACTTTTTACTCCTTTTATTTGTACTTAGTAAAGGATGTGAGTACTTCTTCCACCACTGCATGCAGGGTACCTTTCCTGTCCACAGTAAACCTTTGAAGTGAGTTAAGAGACAAGAGCACTGGGCTGTGGATGACAGGAATAAGCTTGTCTGGTCTGATGAATCTCAGTGTCAACTACATAAACATGATGGTAGACTCAGGGTGTACTGTAGAAAGTGAGGTACAGGAGAACATACTGTAGGCTATTCATATACTGTAGGTGCAGCTCTTATCAGGGACAAAAGTGGTCCTACATGCTACTTAACAAGGATTTATACTTCTTTGAGTGTTCATTACCCATGTTTTCACATATAAGATAGGCAGAAAAGTTCCAAAACAGACAACTGAAATGATTATTTTACACACAGAATCAGTCTATTATTATCTTGAAATATAATGTGATGATAGAATATGTGGAATTTTCCTGTTTGCAATTTTTAATCACATATGAGGTTGTCAGTTTAGTTACCAGGGCAGGTAAAGGTACAGTCTGTAATCATAGACAGACTTTGAGGTAATAGAATACATAATGAATTAATTAAATAAATAAAATTATTAAAATTAATTTTCATTGTGGGTTTTACAGACTGTTTACATAATCAAATAGTCAATTTCCGGATAATCACGTCATGCTATTATGTACATTAAGCTTGTGGACATCATTTATAACATGTATACTGTCCATGTTGTATCATGTTTTTCTTAAAGGTCCTAAATGCGAGATTAGGAGCATTTCTATTGCCTCTGCATGGCTCTCAACGTGGCGACGGCTAACCCAGCAGCTCGTAGCTAACGGCGCTGACAGTGAAAACAAAGGCAACACTGCTGACAGCGCTAACAGTGTTAATCTGAGTGGGAACAGGAGGGTGGGTGCTACGCTTCAGTGACGGCGTTATCAGCTGTGACATGCACTAAAAGTACGCACGGCAGGCCCGGCTATGTAAACAAAGCATGGAGAAGCTCGGAATAATAGTTGTTTAATAGTCCAATAGTTGTTTGCTGCTATATTAATGCTCTGGATATTATATAGAGCACCTTTAATTCACAGGAAAATAAATTGACATTACAGTACTTCCAAATGCTGCTGTACAATGACTGATTAAATCATGTCTCTTGCTTTTCATATTCTCTCTACATATTTATTTCACCCTGAAATGACTAACTTTCCTTCCACTGTCTGTCCAGCAGAGTGCGCCATCATATCACGGTTCTTTTCAAAAACGTCCTCAGCTCTCAAGACGCACTACAAAGCCTTTCCTGTAAGCAGCAAAGCCCTCTTTCTTCTCAAGCCCTCCAACTCCTACAGACACAATTATACCAGGATGAGAAGTACTTGTTGTGCTTCCACAGCTTTTTTGGAGCAATTAATGCCAGCTCGCCAAGCTGTGCAGTGAGAGGTGGAGAAGAGAGGGAGAAAAGAGGATGTGAGCGGGGAGTGAGAAAAAAATCCCTCTTTGTGTTTGTCAAGGAGGAAGAAAAGAGCTGTAATTATAACATTGGAGGCTTTGGATTGCAACCTCTCTCCTCTTTCTGTGTGTTAATTTGTGCATCCATCAGGTTTTCGCAGGCGGCCTTTTGAAAAGACCACACTTTTCCTGCCTCCATTTGTCTGCGAACACAAAACTAAGCAGGGAACTCGCTATTTATTCGCCTCACAACGCCCTCACTATTACTAGCTGCGTGTGATGGTGCCGAGATGAACAAATTCTCAAATATGCAAAACACTGATTTAATTAGAGACCTCTAATGTGATGCTGATTTTACTTTGTTCATGGAATTGATGAAAAGTGCAGTATGATAACATTTATTTTGGCTGTTTCATGAATAGTGAACACTGAAATCAACAGGAAAAACAAATGTACTGCAAGCCCACTCCCTTCTTTCATTCGACTTCAATGGCTTGTCGTGTTGTTTTTACCACTTCGGGATCAAACTAACTAATTAATGACTTTAATGTTAGCAGCATTTAATTTGCCCCCATCCACAGTGGTCAAAGCTGTTCCAAGAAAGTGTCAAGCAAACTCTTCTTCTTCTTTTTTCAAACCATCAAAATGTCCTTCTGCAGAGGGATTCGGTTGAGTGAAGATGAGAGAGAAGGAGCATCCTCTGCTTAGTGAGCTGAAATGCCTTTGAAGTTTCAGTCACACTGAAGACTCATCAACACATGGCTCAAGGCAAGGTTAGGGCAAGTCTCAGGGTTGGCACTTCTTCCATGTTTTGAAGGTTTTCACACTCTGGGCTATAGCGCATCACTCAATAAGTCCTCGCAGAACATTAGTCCTATTGATGACTATGTTAACTGACATGATCAGAGGAGCCGGAAATTATTTTGAATAAGTGTGTCTGCTGATTAGCATTGTTTGTATGTTGTGGGAAAGCACATGTAGCTTAAAGTTGCCAGTGAGAGGTGAAAAATATAAGAGCATCAACAATGATTAATGTAATAGGACTCACACAAGCTACATTGAAGTTTTAAGGTGTTACTCAGCAAGACAGGTGAAGTAATCAGCAGTTTTATTTTCCATTTGAAAAATGGGTTTTGACTGACAGCAATGTCTAAGTTTTCTTCCTGCCCTTTTTCCAAGGTGTCTCTGTTGCCATGGTTATATCATTATCTGTGAACCGAAAGTAGAGGCTGAGCATTTCGCCGAACACAATGATATGATGTAGATCCAAGCTGGAAAGACTTGATTGTTCTGCATACAATGAAAGCGAAATGAAAGATTTGCAATCTAATATTTTTTATTTTATTATAATTCTGTTAATGCAGGTGTTGAATAGGGCAAATAATTATCACATAAATTACATTTTGATTTGAACAGATCTACCTGGTTTTATTTAATATTACGTTACATATATTTATGTTATAATTGTGTCTGTATTTGCAGCAAAGAATAAAGGTTCAAAGAGCAGTTATGCTGCCTATCTTGGTGTTAGAGCTGTTATTGTCTCTGATGCCCACAGGGAGGCGCCATCCATAAAAGGGAAACAGACTTAAACCTACTTCTACTAGGCCCAACAGACCCTCAGCTATGGGAGTTAATGATTTGAACAGTAAAGAAAAAGATAAAAATTAAGCAGCAAAGTATTATTGCACTTCCATAAAGTCTGGGAACTCAGAAGAGACACATAAAAAACAGAATTATCAAATGCAAAACAGCAGAGGCAAAGATATCCTGACTTTTAGTCCCTAGTATGCTCAAGCTCCAAAATTGCGGAATCCTATTTCCCATGATGCAACAAAATAGTGTCTTTTGCCCCCACTGCTTTCAAAATGCCTTCTTTCAAACTCCACACCTAAAGTTTATCATGTGTTTTTTCTTTCAAAAATGTTAAAGGAACAGTGTGTATAATTTTGGGGGATCTATAAGCAGAAAAGGAATTATAATATCCATAACTATGTTTCCATTAGTGTATGTACCTGAAACTAAGAATCGTTGTGTTTTAATTAGCTTAGAATGAGCCCTTCATATCTACATAGGTAGCGAGTCCTTTTCACGGAGTCCGCCATGTTTTTACAGTAGCCCAGAACAGACAAACCAAACACTGGCTCTAGAGAGAGCCTTTCACGATTTTACGTTACCTGAAGGCCACTGTAGTTCTCCAACACGCTTGTGAAATCGTGGTAACGTGAGCCGCAGAGCACAAAACCGTTGAACCGTGGTGCCGCCGTCTGACTTCCGTTGCTCCTAAAGTAGTGTTATTATGGTAAGGATGGCCTTTGAGCAAGGTGAACGGCGTTACCACGGTTTTGCACTCGGTGGCTCATGTTACCACAGTCTTGGAAAGGGAGGAGTGAGCGGAGGGGTACTAATTTGGTTGCAATCTGCAACCACACCAAATGTCGCCAAATCTTACAAACTGTCCCTTTAAGTCTCCAAACTGAGCCGAGGTAACTGTGATGACATTATGTGTAAAATCAGTGGAGTGCCCCTTTAAAGGGGAACTACTCCCATTTTCAAAATTCATACATGTTATTCCTATGGTCTAGGACAGTCCAAAAAATATTTGTAAACATGAACAACTCCCTCCAAAATCCAAAAACTAGAGTGATAAAACTCAAATTTGTGATGCCATAGGGTATAAAGTGTGGAGCTGCTCCATAGACAATGAATTGGGAGAGATGTTATAGATCATACTGAGAGCACCCAGAAAAATGCTCTTAGTATATGGGTACATTTTCTGTTTCACAAGCGAGGACACTACAATAGAATAAATCTCAGTGGGGTATAAAAAGAAAACAAACATTCTGTAGGTCCATAAAATCAGTCCCCCTTTCATTATCTATGGAGCGGGGCCAGACTTTATACTTGTTGACATCACAAGTTTGAGACTTTCTGGCTTTGAGAGAGAGTAGCTCATGTTCACAAATATTGATTGCACTTTAATAGGATATGGAAATAACATACTGGAATTCTTAATTTAGGTGTTGTTGCCCTATAAGAAAAGTACAAACTGAGCTCATGTAGCAAGATCCTAATATATTTTCTTTCTCCAAAGCAAGTTTGTTTATGTGAACGTCTGTGCACTGCACAGCCTGCAACATAATGTATACAGTATGTACCTGTGGGACAAATTCCAGATTTTGGAGATACTTTAAATGTAAAACGCACAAATTATACATGGGTGACTATTATTTAAATTACTCAACTAGAAGCATGGATGAAACTGACAACAATTACAATTTTAACCGGTACTGTAAATACAAGGCAACTCGCTTCCTAAGTTCTTTATATTCAAGTGATTTATGAGGCTAGTTGGAATAACTAATGCAGTGTATTAGTCAGCAATCTGTAAGAGCACTCTTCACAACTCTGTTTGTTGGACAAATGAAATGTTTATGTAATGCATAAAGGCAGTGTTCAAAGCAACAGGGAATAATTCAAGGCCTAGGGGTCATTAATCTGTTCAAATGTTTCCTGGCAACACGAGGCAGCTATCAAATCAACACCACAACGTTGATGCAGCTCCTTGGGTAAGAATGTGTACCACTAATATAAGTGCGATGGGTCTTAGTGTAAAGAGGAGTGCCTGCAATATCCGGCTGCTGTTAAGATACTTGCATTTCCTGCTGTCCTTCAAATGTACACACAAGAGACACGAGAAAAGGCAGCTTCATCAATCCTCTTTTATGATGCTTTAGAGAGAGTGAGTGGATGTGGCTAATGGGGAAAAAAATAAAAAACAGAAAAGGCACAAACAAAAGGACTTGGTGTAGATTCCAAAGGTCTCTTATCTAAGATCATCTGAGCATATCTGGGCCATCGTTTACATTTCACAGTTCTGCCCTGAGGTTTCAGGTTGTTGCCAGTCCACTCTTTATGAAGAAGTGAAAGCAGTATGGAGGGAGAGAAAGAATGAGTAAAAGAAAGAGGAGGGCTGCTGCTGTGTTTTTTATTCACTAATTTCTATCTGTATGTGTTTTATGCTGCACCCAGCACGGGGCCTCATAAATATGAATCTTTAATCTATGGAGCAGATGAGTAAAATGAACTGAAGGAATAAGTAGAGCCTCGGCACCACATTTATACTTCATAACTGGACCGCAACCTCTCTTGTGCCGCGGAGATGATGAGCGGTAGACACACTAGCTGTGGTCAGGCTGCTTATTGAATTCAAAGGTTGGAATATGTCCTGTGCTGGGACGGTGTGTTCGAGCCAAGGTTTTGCATCGCGGGGGGTAACGCCGCCGAATGGAAAGGTCTGAAATGTAATGCATTTGAAATGAAATGAAAAGGTGCAGAGGGAAGAAATATGACGTGCTGGGTGCTGAGGCCTGGAGTCACCACTATACACTCAGCTGTATATAAATGTATGTGTGTGTGAGAGAGAGAGAGATGTGTGCATGGCTTTGTGCGAGTACATGTTGAGTGTGTAATGTGATGCAGGCTGCTTTTGCTCCTGTGACTTCCTCTTCCACCCTCCTGCTCAGGCCTGATGGAGATTAAGGGCCATTAAAGGCTCTCTGCTGCATGTGCAGTTTCTATTGATCACATCGACTCAACCCGCTGTAGCCAATGATCCGATTACAAGTGTTGTACCCCCGTCCTTATCCCCTCCCCCTCCGTCTTCTCTCCTCCTTGCCCCTCCCTTGTCTTCTTCCTCTCGCCCACCCTTTGTGGCTCACGGTGCTCTGTGGAGGTTGCTCTGCCTCTGCTGATGTCAGCACTGGGGCATGCCCAGAAGGCCCCGAGACCCCCCAGGCAAGCCTCCGAAATATCTGCTTGCGTGTCTGTCTGCGGCCTCGCTGTCCGCTCACGCATCTCACCCATTCCTCGCTTCTGTGCTCTCACCATCTCCAGTCATCTCCAAACACAGCAGGGTATATGATGAACTTTGTTTCTACACGAGAGAGACGGATCGGCCGTGCCTCTCTGAGCTAAATGAGTTGAGACAGTCTGAGAGGCATCAGCTCAAATCCACCGACCCCCACCTCTCCCAACGTCATCCCCTACCCATTGCCTGCATGGTCAAACGGCCCTGGGGGAGCTTTCTGTGAGACCTCTGTGGTTATTAGCATTGACAGAGGCTCACGGAAATCTTCTTAGTTGCTACTGTACAGGAAGTGTCCCTCTCTGCTGCTAATTCAGGGGGATTCCCACAGAACTGGCAACCTATTCCCTCTCAGAACCTCCTTATCTTAAAGCCGTCTGGTCAGTTTTTACCACGCTAGAGATGGCGATGTCTTTCTGTCTGTTGGTCCCCTCCTTTTGTCCAGACTATTGGATGGATTGCCATGAAATTTTATACAGACATTCACGGCCCCCAGACAATGAATCTGACTTTGGTGATCCCCTGACTTTTCCTCCAGTGCCACTATGAGCGAGGTGGACATTTTTGGTTTTGAGTGAAGTATCTTTAAGTCTATTGGATGGATTGCCATGACATTTGGTACAGACATTGTATAAAGATTTTGGTAATCCCCTAACTTATTCTCCAGTGCCACCAGCTGGTTGCCATTTTTGGTTCAAAGCCATGAAATTTGGTACAGACAATCACATTCCCTACAAGACGAATTGTCATAATTTTGAAGAACCCTTAACTTTTCATCCAGTGCCATCATCAGATGAAAATTTCAATGTGACCAATACTTTAGTTTATGATCAACCCTGCAAAACGAATTAGACTAAAAGACATTCCCATCAGCCTCAGCATGTGAACCTGGTAAACTTCACATTTTAAACATCAGCCTGTTAACATTTAGTTAAAAACACTGCTGTGCTTAATGTTGATAAATCCAAAATTCAGAGCATATCTATTGCCTCCACACGGCCCATAACATGGTGATGGCCGAGCTGGCGGCTCGCAGCTAACGGTGCAACTGGAGAGAGAAGAGAAGAGAAGCTCAGATTACAACACTGAAGGAGAGCGATTTCCTTCTCTGCTCTGGTAGACATTACTCCTCTATAACTTTACATAGCAAATAGTTATTTGCTGCTATATTAATGCTCTGAATATCAAATTGAGAACCTTTAAGAGCTTCAAAGAACCGGCAACCTATTCCATCTAGGTCGTTTTTAGCCACGCTAGCAGCATCCTATAGGTATGGATGGCAATGTCCGCCTGTCTGTCGTGTTTAGTGCTAATTAACAAATGTTAGAATGAAATGGAATATAATATTCATAAGTATCTTTTCTTTAGTGTATAATCACCTGAAAATAAGAATCGGAGTGGCCATGTTTCTACAGTAACCCAGAACAGACAAACCAAACATTGACTCCTACACACTGCACCTTTAAAAGCACCGCTGTGCTAAAGAGCATCAAAGAGCAGCTAGTATGGCTGTAGTAGACTCTTTAGTTTTGTTGCCATACTGCCATTCAAAACTGATTTGGCACAGAATTATATGCAAGAAAAAGTTTACATCAAACCTACTTTCAGTGCAGAGCGGCAGCTGTGTGAGTGTCTTGAATTGTTTTACATGATGGTCATCAAGTCACTTGGCCTGTTGAGATTATTTGACTGACTGACATGTCCTTTTTAACTCGACTGAAAGCTCTCTAAATACCTCAAGGACAAGTTTGATTCCATGTTAAATACTTTACATATTTTTTTTTTGTTAAAGTAAAATCATATGTGGTGACAGAACTGGGTCTGGTAGCAGTCGTAGCTATGTGATAGAAGTTGTTCTCTGTCCTGGTTCTATCAATCAGCTGCACCAGTGAGGGATTCACAGGACCCCAAACAACCAGGAAACAATACAGAGAGAATAACTGAAACTACATCAATTCACCACAGGATGAATCACTCACTACAAAGGCAAACATGTTGGATCTCTCTTATAAGGCATATTATACATTTCATAATGTAGCAAGGGATCTATATTCAAGATATTTTTCAGCTATTCTCATTAAACATTTGGATGCTTTGCTTTGATATACAGTCGAATCCTCGGGGCCAGATCAGGGCCAGAGCTGGAACATGAATAAAAAGAAAGGTCCATTATACTCATAACCAACAGGGCCTTGAGAATAGGACCACATGGGTTGGTGGGAGGCTTGTAAACAGCTTTACTCCCTGGATGAAAGGCTCACTGTGATGTGTGTCCAAGGAGAGAACATGAGAGCCCAACATTATAATGTGAGTCAGACCCCTGAGAGCATAAAAAAGTTTGGCGATAACACAATTAAAAGCAGATTTTCATCTATTTACACACCCCTATCAGCGGAGTCATCCTCCGTCTTCAAAATGCACGGAGATTACCATAAAGAAACCTAAGCGGCGTGCGTATATCTGGGCTTTGATATTGTGCACAGGCCGGGCAAAGGCACTGACCTTCGCCGCTACCGCAATTACATCATAGGGCAGCTCCCGCTCTCATGCATATTAATGCAGGTTCTGGAGGCATCACCCGCACCTTTGATTCCCTGGGATCTGAGCTCGCCAATGCATGACAAGTGTATCTGGACACAAAGTGTATGTAATGGTTTTCTGCTTCAGGAGAGATATAGGCCACGAGTGAGACCAGATCAAAGGTGCGCACACGTTTCTCTGCAGGGGGATGAGAGGGATGCTGCGAGAAAACGTGTGTGAAAATGAGCTGGCGCGTGCAGTCAGACAGTCTCAAATGTATCAGACTATCATACAGAAGCATGTAACTAATAGCCTAACAAAAAGTTACAGCCAAAGGTTAATCACAATCCTCTTTTGTCTCATTTTGTAGTGCTATTATTGTCCTAATGAGGCCACTATCATTTTAACACAATTTTATTTTGGAGCAGATATATTAAGACTGAAAGACACATGATGTTGCTAATTGCAAGAGTGTCCTGGGTGTATCCCAGAGTTTCCTCTGCGTTCAGTGAGACACAGTCTCCAGAATGTAAAATTAAAACAACACCAGTGATTTCTTCACCCTGCAGTCTGCGCCGTTACCACAACTGAGGCTAAAACAGGCATTAATAAGGAACCCTAACTAAAAAATCCCTATAGACTAGCACTGGAAAGGATCACAGAGGAGATCCTGGCTGTATTTTCCATGTCATATTGTAACATGGTGCTGGTGCAGAGACTCTTAATGCCACTAGAGGGCCTCGTTGTTATAACATAAAGCTCAGCGTTGGTCGGTTCCATTTTCTAGCAGCCACACACTGATTTGACTCCTGAGCGGAGACAATGCTGATTCAATGCCTCTAAATTCAGTGAAATAAATGTAACACACACTATTCACATTTTACAGATTTAACTTGAATTATATTACATTTTCATAATCTAATATTTCAACATATAAGACATAAATGTCACTAGATAATTCCTGCAGTACCAACAAACAATTGCAGGAATTATTTTCACTCTGAGTTAAACGGATTTGCACAATTCCTATTTTTGCTAAGTGTTATTTAAAATCAGATTTAACATGATGGAACAGTGGAGTGCACTATCTGAAGACTGGCTGAATTAATAAATGACTCTTAACATGTATGAAGCCAAATTGCTCTATTTGCCATCATGCCATAAAAAGGCCTGAAGCAGCGTTAACTTCTCAGAGCTGTGAAAGAGCTTTGCTCACCAGGGAGCCAATAGGGGACTAACCATCACATGAATTGGCTCCATTTGCTGCTGCTGCACTGATCGTGTCATGCCTAAGCATAAAAAAAAAAAACACAAATCTGTGCAAATAGAAAAACATTTATTTAATTTTAGGGGCATTTATGAGTGGATAAAATAAGTGAAATGTAGCAGAGGGCGAATGGATCTGAATTGAGCTTAAATTGAATGACAAAGTGAATGTATTAGTTACATCTGATCATTGCAGCAGCATTCTCCCATATTAAGTCCCCATAATGAGTAAATTAGTGGGTCTCCATCTGTGGCGTTGCAAACTTACAGTCACACATGCTGACTGCATTCACAGACTCCTGCTGGGTGTGTTGGTGGAGAATAAACATACACAGATTATTTCAGCAGCTATAGACACAATGCACAAAAGGGTGCATTATAGCCTGCATATACACTGTAATTCACACACTCGCTGCTGAGAAAACGTTGGCACAGAGAAAGGCTTAATTTACAGCGTGAAGTCAAAAACGGACAGGTCTCTCTAGCAGTGCTATTGATCTGACTGCTAACCCCCACACCGCCACCCTCACCTCCCCCCCTCTCCACCCGGCCCTCCCTCCCTCTGTGGTTACATTTCTTCCTGTGTCATGGAGTGCATTGTAACATATATCTCTGTTTCATTGCACATTCATCATTGATTTACCGTGCTAAGAAACAGAACACACCAGCTTATATTTGGCGTTAAGTGAGCTTGTTTCTCAAAATCTCTCTGGGCTCGGAGAAGATACTCTTGAGAAGCCGACAAACAAAAACAGACTAAAAAACAAACGTCTCAATTGACTTACTATAGCCTAGATACAACTCAGTGCTCTGCAGCCAAGAATTCAGAGCGTATACTAACTAAAAAAAAAAATACTAGTGCGTTATCTTTTATATGTAAAACGATCAGGGCGCAAAATATGGAGCTCAAATAATTAAAAGCAAATGTACAACAAAGTGTTTTAATTCTAAGATGAAGAAACAGATTGTTAAACATACATTTGAATGAATATGCAGGCTGCCTAAAGGAGGCTGCGAGTAATTGCAGAAAAATTGCAACCCATAATTATGGTCTCAGTCATTAACACTTTATCTGGGTGGAATAAAGCAATCCATATAACAATTTAAATTCAAACTCCCTTCGCAGAAATAAAAAAGCGTCTTTATGCCTCCCTGACTGTGGATACACATACATAAGAATAGATAGAGGGATGTAAATATGCAAACACACATATGCAGAAAAAACACACACATTTTCACATGCATACACACACACACACACACAGGCATTTACATATCATCTGCAGCCATCTGCTCTAAATGATAGGTAATTAACTCAGGCCTGCCTTTGTCTCTGTGGCTGGTCGGCTGACATATAGGAGCTCTTCAGGAGAATATACGTGAATCAAGGACTTCAAAAGAACGAGAGGACGAGGGAGTGAGTGAGAGGAAGGACGAGGAGGAGGAGGACTGGCTGATGTTTGTGAATGATGCTGCATAAACCCAGAGAGGCAGCGCAGAGAACCATTACAATGATGATGGGAAAGAGAAAAAAAAAAACTGGAGATGATGGAAAGAGGACATGCTGGGTCAGAGCGAATGTACACACACAGTATAATGTGTGTGTGTACGTGTGTTAAACCTGCCGTGCAGCTCACCTACAGTTTTCCGATCAAGGTCAAGCGGTATTAAACAGAGAAGCTTTGCACTGTGTAGGTTGGAATAGAGAAACGCTGCAGCTAATGTTGGCGCCACCTCTTCTATTCAAATAAATAATGTGCTCTGGATGCTATTTTAGAGGTTTTACTTCACACACTGAATCTCACGTTGTGTTATAAGAATTCAGGGACTGAGCATATTTTTATATAAGCTGGAAATTAGTGAAAAAAAACATTAAAATATAAGTGAAAATGGTTGAAAATATATCAAGAATTCATAAAAAATAAAAAATAAAAACCAAAATGAGTAATAATAATAAAACATTTTCATCAGATTGTTCTTTTCCAGCACTGTCTGCTCCTCCCAGTCACCCTGGTACCCAGGTCTGTCTCTATTACAGCAGCACAGGACTATAATTAGCCAGGTATCTCCTGCAGTAATGATGAGTGGGAGAGAAGCCTTGCATCTACCTGCTAAGGGCTGGAGACGCTATGGGCTCTGGAGCCAGAGCAGCCAGACAGCAGCAGCAGCAGCAGCAGCGGTAGAGGAGCCCCGTTTCTCATCAAATGGGATAATTAGAGTGTATGGAGATGTGATTCCAGGTAAGAGGTGACAGGGAGCACGGGAGAGGACGTTTGTCTACACGCTCACCTCCTTTTCTCAAATGGTAAATGGACTGGGGGCTGCTGTCGGAGGCTGAGCGAGACAAGGGCGGCGGCGGGAGAACAAGATATCACAAGGCTCCGGTGTAGATCAAAAAAATAGACAAGAGGAGAGACAAAAAATTATAGTATAGAAAGATTTAAAGATGGTAAAGAAGAGGGCTGCACAGTGAGGGCTCAATACAGCTCAATACACTTACATCTTTGGTGTATAGGGTGTGATGCAGTGTGGAGACTGACAGATGACCTGATGCAGTAATTCCCTAGTGGTGCTTCACTTTGAAAGAGACAGGGACACACACACACACACACACACACACACACACACACACATATAGAGAGAAAGACATGATCAAGATGATGATGATGATGATGTTTAAGGTGATGATGGCGGCGCCTCCTCTATCTAAACCCCACATCTGCAGTCAGCAAAGCCTCTAACCGCAGTGTCCCTCCCCAGACGCCCGCCCGACACGTCTGCACCGGTCAGCGGGATACAAACACACTAATGCACCATTCCAGCAAACAAACAAACAAGTGTTGCCATAGTAATTGCAGTGATTAGGAGATAAGTGCCGTGGAGAAAACAAGGCGTTGAGAAGGAAAGCCCCCTGTGTGACCTTTCGCCGTGGCTGCAGAAGCAGCGCCGCAGTCAGATTCCAGGCACGTATGACTAGCGCCACATAGATCCACAGCACAGGTCAGGGCGGCATGAAATATGAAGACACTAAAGCTGCTGCAGGTCTTCACCACAGAAAGCACCTTGAGCTTGGCTTTCAAAAGATAACTGTGAAACTGTGATATTTTCACCATAATAATGGTCACAGGCCAAATGTTTTCAAGAATCTCAGTAGAGGGTGGTTCACAACTTTACACACGGGTGCTACCAACCTCCCCAAAAACTATTCTCCATAAATCATGTCTGTTCTTTACAGAGATTCTTGGCTGGTATTTTTCACACAACTCCCACAATCCTCTCCTTGTATACTGTACAAATGAATTCACACAACGTCTGCTGGGTAAATATACTGTACGTCTTGTTTTAATGTTGTACTGTTATTGTCTAACATTGATGCAGCAATATGCAGTATGTACAGCATGTTAATCTAAATGTGTTTGCCATTTACCTTGCTTATAATGTAATGGATAATATGTTATAAGCTAGGTGTGCTACTTAGTTAGTATTGTTTTAATTAGCTAAATAACATTAACTACTTTGCATAAAGGAAATTAAGGCAGCTAATAAAACAATTCTAGAAAAATAAAAAGAGCGTACATCCACAAATTAGAGTTGACACTAAAAATAATGCAAAATTGTTATGGCTTTTTAATTCTAATGCATTTAAGACTGGAGAATAATGTAAATTGGACAATTTAATTGGTATTAATTCTAATTTCCCCATTATCATATATACAGTACAAGCTTTATTAGTGATTTATGAATTTTGCTGTAAACATGAAGGTCTAAAATTCAGATTTTTTTTAAATATTTAAATTGGTTTTCTTTATTTTTAAACTATTTTTTGCAGCATTCTGGATCTGGCTTGTTTTCATTGGGTTTTTGTAGGGTGTAAGAAAATATAAAAAAATATTGAGTATCGTGATATTACATTTTGTGATACTATAACTCAATATTTTATTTAATTTGCTAAGAGATGTATCCTCTCAGTGTATGTGTCCTCTCAAAGTAGTGATAGGATGTTGGATGTTACTGTGATAAATGCAAATGCAGATCCCATTGTTCTGATTGCATAAAAAAGCCAACTTTTTGTAATTTTTATTTTTAAAAAATACTCTTTTTTACTCAGATTTTATGCAGATGGTGGCGTGTTCTTTTTCAACAGTTTTCCTAAAATTTGATTTGAAAAATTGCAATATATTGCAATATATTTAATCGTATCTCCTGTGTCATGATACGTATCGTATTGCCATATTCTTGCCAATACACAGCCTTAGTATCTTGTAAGATGTGGGCTGGGTATAGTTTTATGCATGACAAAAAATAATAAAAACGTCATTCATTTATTCATGTAACAGCACTGTGGTGATGTAAAGTATTATTGTTCAGAGAATGAAAAGTATGAAATTACTGATGATGTTTTAATACACATCAGAATAAATTCTGTGACATTTGCAATTGTTTAGAAACTCATCCTTTAAAAGGTAAGAAAAGTTTTTTAACAGATCAACTAAAACACACACGTAGACAGGTCAGAGTTATGATTTGATCAAAGCTTCGTTCTAACTAAACCAGCTAAACTCCGCATCCTCGTAATCAAAGTTCATTTGACACGACGTGCTCTCTGATCTGATGCAAACTGATGTTCAACAACAATCTAATTCGGGTTCAAAAGGCGGTGCGTTGATCCTGAATTTAATGCTTACAGAGAAGACAGAGAAAGAAAAAAAGGAGGTAAAATGTTTATGCTTGTTCTGTTTTTCACAGCAATGTCACGGCCGGTAAAACTGGCTTAGTCACACGTATAGAGCTGAAGGTGTTAGAGGAAAATCAATGCTTGGATTGCAGTGTAAGGTCCTCTGGGTGATGTAAACACAGTTTGCTATACATTCTGCCTCGGGAATGTTGCAAAAAGCCTCCAAAGTGGGAAATATGGGCATTAAGTGCGTGAACACGAGCACACAGACGCAAGCACATGCATGCAACATACCATTTTTTTCATTATAGTTTTCATAGTTGTAGAAGATGGAGAACATCACTGTTGGTGCGATTGGTTCAAAAGATGTCTCATGTTTGAGCCCACGTGTTTGAGCCCCCTCCTCCACCCCCATCCCCATCCCACTCTCACACACACACACCCTCCCCGCTCCCGTGCAGCTCCCCAAACTCTCAGGCTATGAAATGTACATCACACCTCCGATCTGAGGGAATCTCACCCCAAATCCTTCCTTTGAATTATTGAAGAGGACCAAGCCGGCTTGACTCTGATTATCCTCCCATCAATATGCCTCGCCTCTCCTCCTATAACATCAAATGCCTCCGACGATCGATCCGGCCAATCAGAGGAGCCGCTGCAGCTAGAAAATGCAGAGCGTATTGTTCTGCATTGTTTACACTGACACCGCTTGGCGTGTGCAATAGGTGTGTTTATGCTTGGGACAGGCGTGATTGCTGATTGACTTGAGATGCTCCTGTGTGTTTTTGCTGTCTGGTACGTGTCACAGATAATTCCACCTGTTTGTTTTGCTCAGGACAATCAGATGTTTCATGAAGCCCAAGGATGTTTGAGGAGCAGTGTTTTGAAGCGTTTCTCTGCATTGGAACATACTGTGCTTTGCTTACATTGATGTTTCTTACAGTGTGAGACAAAGAGAAAATGCAAGTAAGAGTGCTAAAATCATTTTACGTTTTATAAAACGGGTAAAGTTTGAGCTGTATGGCGTAGACATTTGTCGACTGCCAGCACAAAAACCAGAGAAAGCTGAGTCGAGCACTAACGCAAGTCGGTTCATTTCACTCCCAGAAAGCACTTTTTTTCTCCGAGACCGCTGGCGCGAGTGACTTGTAGCGATTTTCTTTTTCAATTACACGCTGAAAGGTAAATCAACACCTCACAATCTTTTTTACTATGAGCAGAATGAACACAAACATATGTCCGTAACCCTACAATTATACAAATGCACACACACACTCTCCCTCTCGCAGGCCCATATAATGATTGCAGGAGGCGCTGCTCTATTATTTGTCAAATGGAACGGTTGATGTGTGATTGTTGTCTGTCTCTGGTAAAAGCTGCTGGTTCCTCCTTAAGATGCTGTCAGGCTAGTGCGCCTTTTCTCCTGAACACACAAGTTCTGCACCCAATCTGTGCTGATAATCGCGCTATTACACAGATTATCTAGAATGGGCCTCACACCAAAAAGCAAACACTGGTATATTCTTCCTCCTACGACACTGTACACATCCATTATGCATGTAGACTACTTCTACTTAAAGGTACAGATTGTTCCTTTAAGATGCGTCTCAGAAGTTGCCAACAATGTCACACTGGACCAAACACTTGTTATCATATCCAAATACACATTCAAATTCCTCCACTAAAGGCTCCACTGATGTGCTGTTGCACTCTGCAGTGGGATGGATGTATCAGCCGGGGCCAGATGATGGCACTCTTCTCTCTGTACCCGGCTGCCGGGTGCCCCCGCCGCGTGCTCCGACTGCATGATGCAGCTGGCCTCATTTTAATGATTTAAATCACTTGAGGTCCACCGCCACACATTTTAGAGGCTTGACTGAATTTATCCTCGTTGATAGAGATCAGTGCCCTCAGCCCTGGACGTTGCCAGACTACAGTAGAGGGGAGAGACCTCTCCGACTGACACGATTGGATACAGCTCTCCGCTCTGATTTTACTTTTGATCCCCGCCGCTCTGACTCTGGCCCTGGGGACAGATGAGTGGAATGGAGCGGTGGAGATAGAGCCGAATGCCACGCACTCCCTCTTCTATCTCGCTGGTCAGCCTTTTATACAGATGCAGGTCTAGAATGGGCACTGTTAAAATGCAGACTCGCCTAATCTTATATTAATCACCAGCATTTTTATGCTCTGCATAACAGGGGCACTTGAAGTTACTTTCTGCAATCAAACAAACAGCTTTTTTTTTTGCAGATTTTGATGCACTGGCAACCTTTAAAATATAGATTCTGCCTATTTTAATTGCCAGTACAAAGGCACATACTTGACAAGTATGAGCAGGGGTTAATTCTTACGAAGACAGAAATAACCACAATGCAATGTTGCGAGCAGCTGCCCAACTTTTTGAGTCACAGTCAGAAAAAAAAAGCTGGTTTTCTGTTTCTACAGTTAAGGTAGGTAGAAACATACACACGGTTGTTAAGTGCCCCTGTTCTGCAGCAGGGCAGCGAGGTGGAGGGGGAGGACTAGATGATACAAGTGTAACCTCTATAGAGGAGGTGCAGGAGCCTACATAATGTAAACACACATATATGATCCAACACACCCACGTACACAAACTCAACCCTATGCAGCGACCAACAGGTCATCATTGAAATAACGCTATTAGCCTTTGCACCCTACTCATTACTGAAAACACACACAAGCAGATGTAAGCACACACACAAGCGTACATGTGCGACCAGTCACAGCGCTGCGAATCCAATGATTTTTCCCAGAGGCCCCCTCCACGTGATCGGAGCCCCGAATGCAGTATTGATTAGCAGGATGACAATATGTGTGATTGTGTGTCTGTAATGATGCGTTTGCGAACCGCAGGGGGCACAGCGAGGCTATAGCAGCATGGCGGCAGAGGGCATCGTGGTGCGCCAAGGTCAATTGAAGGACGTCGGCGAGTGCTGCAGAATTAGAGCTGGGAGCCCGAGCCTGCCTGAGCGAGGGCCGTGCTGCAGAGGGAGAGCAGAAAATAGCACAGCTGAGGGAGACAGAGCGACAGGGAGAGACAGAGCACATAAATAACACGGCTGAGATTTCACTATTCAGTCACCTTTACTTCACAGGTAGCACACTGTGACGAGTAACCGCGAGTCTGTGTTGCCTGAAAGCTTTTCGCCAGATGAGGGATTTGGAGCACGTTCTGATAACAGAGAGGAGTTTATATAACAAGCTTTCCATGAATTGCAGAGCGTTATTACACTCGGTTACGTTCAGTTGTCACATCAATGTTGACTTGAGGCAACTATTAACTTTGAAAGTCATAACATGACGCATGCTGCACAGTGTGTGCGTGTGTGTACGTGTGTATGTCTCAATGATGCGTGTATTTTATAATTTTTTTTAAACAAGTTTACACTTACAAATGTTAATTAATAATACTTATACGTATTGTAAGCTAAATGTACTTAAAGTATCAAAAATACTTATCATGCTCAATGACCACTTTCAGAATATTATAATATATCAACCCAATCTCACAGGAAGTCGCATAAATAGCACGATATTACAAGAACATTCCACATGTCATGAGGACGCATTTTTGTATTTTAGTGTGTCATTTTTACGCCACGTAACAAAACTACGGTAACGTCCGCAGTTAGGTTTAGGCAACAAAACCACTCACGTAGGTTTAGGAAAAAAATCATGGTTGGGCTTAAAATAAGTATGTAAACTAAATAAAATACGGAAAACACGCCACAAAGGTCACTAAAAAACACGTGACAAACGCCACTAACATAACTGATAAAACAAAACACCGGTCTCCTGGTTGAAAGTCCTGTGTTTTTGTTGGACCCGTCCGCCCACTGCTCCTAAAAATACTTAGGATGGGTTAAATGCAGAGGTCAAATTTCATGTATGTACCTGTATGTACTATGACAAATAAAGGTTTCTTCTTTCTTCTTCTTCCCTCCTGCTCATCATAAGTGGCCTTTCTCGCTTTTTATTCTACGTCACTAGCTCTGAGCGTAGCATATTTACACAGAGCGCTTGCATTGCAGTCAGTACAGACTACATGGCGTACAAAGGACACGCCAAAAGCAAGAACAACGTTCATATTGCACGTTAAATGCCTTGCACATTATTGTGTCATTCATACGCTTTTCGGGCAAACAGGCTGAATATATGTCTATTATATTATCGCATCATAATTATTGATGTTTTAATGCTACTTTTTAATGTTGTAGCTGGTGGAGGTGGAGCCAATCTTAACTAATTTATGTGCAACTCACCAGTTTAAACTATAGCAATTCTTCATATTTAATACGCCAATCATATATTTTGTATGTACAATTTGTCACAAAAATGCAGTGGAGTAAAAAATACATTATTTCTCCTGGAAATGGAGTAGAAGAATGAAAAAGCAGAAAATGGAAATACTCAAGTCAAGTACCTAAAAAACGTACTGCAGCACAGACCTTGAGTTAAAGTACTTTCCACCACTGGTCACTTGTGTGGTAGATTAAAAATGATGCTAAATCATCCTTAAATTTGACAAGTTGCCAAGCTCAAAATATTCTGACATATGGTTCATTTCACTAATTTAATGCAACATTAAAATAAATACTCATCTGCCAGCATGTGCGGATAAATCAGTAACCTGTATGGTCACACGTTATTATACTGTACATGGTTTCTCCAACTTTCTCACTCCTTTCCAATCTCTTTTTTTTTACAGTGTCATCTATCATGGGAAATTTGACCCATATTGTGTAATTAAACGATCAATAGCTGTGTAATAGCGAGGGAATGTGTCCAGGAGGTCCAGACTCCAGCCACCGTGACTGATTGAGACCTGTTGCCTTTAGATGTGTGGATCTGAGTCCCGTCCTCTGCGGACACAAGAATCATTGGACACAAAGTCCAGTGCAGGAAACTGCTCCTCGCCTGGGAGTCACATGGTGCGATTACTTTCACAGAAAGTTGAGGAACACGAGCAATTATTGTGTAGAATGTGAGATATATTTTCAATTTGACCATTTAAGTGACTTTTTGCTATTTCAATGAAAACTGCTGTAATTGGAAACATAGCTCGCTCTATTATGGTTTAATTACTTTAGAAGATATTAAGGCTTGGTGACACAGGCATCAAAACTAAAAGAGGGATATCTTTCTATGTACATAAAAGCTTCTATCAAATAATGTTTATAGAATTTATAATGCTCTTATTTACAATTTGTAGAAAGGTAAACATTATATATATTTTTACTTATTATTAGATTAGTGATATATTCTCAGAATTGAGCTGTTTTGAAATGAAGTATACATTACATCCAGTAAAGTTTACATCCTCCCTACTGCTGGAATAATCCTCCACGGGTTCCTGGACAGGTGCGTGGGTGTTACAGTGGATACTGAACAAGGCTGTGGCCGACACAACGGGAAACTGCGATGGAGCTGTTAAAAGCCAATTGCGGGGTAGTTGAAAATGCCAACAGCCATTTCTTATCTCACATCACAACAATTACAACTGCCTGGGAGGTAAAACCTAATGAATCAAACCTGGACTCGTGGGTTTCCATAGAAACATGTATAATCATGGCAATTAGACCATTGTGAACAATCTATTCTGTCCAAATTAAGCAAATACGTATAGAGGCCTAAACGCGTTCTGTGGAGAAAATGTAGAAACAATGGTGTTCTTGACATTAAAAGCAAAGCCACTTCCGGCATAATGACATATATAATGTAAAGATAAAGCGCTTTCCATTGCTCATGATCCTAAAGAAGGAAGGAAGAATACAGTAGGGGGGGTAATTATAGTAAACACTCCTCACCTTTTGCATGTCTATACCATGATGCCTGATATATATATATGAGTCTTATTCTTCTTTGTTCTGCATGAAACTCTAATTTAGCCTTTTATTTTACAGTAACTAGGGACATTTACATAAGTACTGTACTAATTTTGAGATACCTGTGCTATATTTGTGTTTAAACTGTCTGCCACTTCATTCTTTACACAAATACTTAAAGGTGCAGTGTGTAGGATCTGGCGGCATATAGCGGTGATGTTGCAGATTGCAACCAACTGATACTTCTCTTTTGTGCCAAATGTGTAGGAGAACTACGGTGGCGGTGTTTGGTTTGTGTGTTCTTGACTACTGTAGAAACATGGCGGCCGGCTCTAGGAAGAGGGTCCACTCCCTATGTAGATAAAAGCGGCTCATTCTAAGGTAACGAAAACAATGATTCTTATTATCAGGTGATTATACACTAAAGAAAACATACTTATCAATATTATATTCCATTGTTGCTAATAGATAACATTAAACGTTACACACTGTTCCTTTAAAATAATCTTATAAAATACAGTGTTTTGCTAAAGATTGAACCAGTTGTTTTCCAACATTTTTGGCTTGTCATTTAAAAAACAGTTTTAGGCCCAAAAAGATAAACATATCACACAAAACTGTGGGTCATTTGTGATTTTTTCCTGTGAATGTCACCATAGATACTCAGTTTGTAATTCTGCAAATGCAAGGGCTTTCATCAATGGGCTACAGGCTCAATCACCATTGTGTTACCTCATTTGGCGATAGATAGTAACTTAACATTTATGTAAATGAAAATCTTAGAGATTATTACTTTAAGTACATTTTGCTGATAATACTTCTGTACTTTTATCTTTGAATGCGGGACGTTTACTTGGGAGCATTTCTACATTGTTGTATTCATGCTTTTACTTATGTAATCTGAGTACTTTTCCCGGTTATGGGGGTGACATTTTAAATATATATATATTTTTTTTCTTGCAGTGGACAATAAGGTCAATGGTGTTTGAATAATTCAAGTAACAGACAATACGCCCTCATTTTAAAATCCCTGCAAAGCACAAACTGTATGTACGAACGACCGTTAGCATAAAGATTTATGCAGCTACTCTGAAAGCCAAGCTTTCAAACAAAATGTCAAAGGTCAGCGGTATAGCGTCAAGGAGAGGCGTCGCCTGTCACACTCGCTCCGTACACCCTGACCCCGGGGGTCAGACACCATCCACAGCAGGTCACTGGGTTCTTGGTCACATGGTCACAGAGGTCTGCGGCGTGAGCTACAACCGCTGCATGACAGGAAAACACGGCCAGTGTGTAAAGATTAACCTCTGACTTAACATCCCGTCAGATGTTCCACTTGAGCACAGTCTAAGAATTACAGTAACCGTGATATACGGCGGCACGCAAGACATGCAAGGACTTTGTTATAATCAATGCGGGTCACTCTGTTTTTGATCTACTGCGACACAATTTGAGAGTCGTTGATGTTAAAGCCTCTTTTTAAAATTCCTCGTGCACAGATATCACACTCCCCTTCACTCTCACCGCTAATAATATTGATTCCCCTTCATCATACATCTTCAATGTAAATTGTCCACTGCGACTTTTCCATTGATTTAGCTCCGGATGATGAGGGAAATGTTAGCATGGTAACATTGAAGCCATTGATTTGTGAAGTGATAGATAAAAAGCATTTATCATTTTGGAGTAGCTGTGATAATTAATTGATATTGATTGAAGCGGGCTCACTGTGAATGCTGATACTAAGCAAGCGGCTGAGAGGCAGGAGAGAAATGACGATCCAACATTCATGCTGCTCTCATGTACAGAGTGTCCTCAGAAGTCTAATACTCCCCTCCACGGCATTCAAGGAGTGAAGGATAGATATGCAGATATCTTGTGTAATTGAAGGCTATTATCATAATGCACTCTACCTTGTGTATTATTCATATTCAAATGGACAGATTTGAGCTGAAAATATTTCACAACCCTCCGCCTTGATTGCAGATTGAGAGTTAGAGAATGGCCACCACTGATTTAAATTACGCATGTGAAGAGGTAGGATGAGAGCTTGTCTTCTATCTCCATCTAGAAGTTCATGCAATTCAAACATCAAATTATCAAGTTCAATATTTGATGTTTCCACTATTGCTGTCAAGAGGAGGATATGAAATCCACTTGTGCTTTGTTAGAATATGGAGATTCTGGTACGCGCCAACTTGTATTATCAAAGGAAGCACGGCGCTAACAGGAGAGTCATTTCGATGATGAGAAGGAACGACCATTAGCTTCATTTGAGTTGAGAGAATAATGTAGCTCTCGGAGCAGGAAGTCTTCTCTTTGAGCGCAGGACATGTCGTGCTCCACATGTACAGTGTGTGCTCCACCTAGCTGGTTCAGAGGAGAAACCTTTTCTCACCTATTGAGCCTCTTCCCGTTGAGAGAAAGACCTCTCGGCTGAGACGGCTCCAAATCAATCTGCTCAATTCTCCAAACATTTTGTCATACAGAGGTTACCGACGGCGTGGATTAAAGAAGCTCTACCCTTTAATTTCTCCATGATTGTCACTTCCTTTCAAGCCCCCCAGAGCCTTCTCAGATCACTAAATCATTTCCTTGACTCTCTGGAGCCAAAGGTGGCTACACAGAGGGCACCTCGGCTTTGTGATCCGCAGGAGGCCGAGCATACCTCTTGGTTATATTTATTTCTCTGGGAAATATCAAGAAGCCTGAACCTTGCTCTCGCTGTCCCTCGGTGCGCTGCAATCACACTCAGCAAAGCACCCTGTAATTACAGGCACCATCTCCTATTCATCAGTGGACAGAATGGAAATGCCTGCGAGTATGATGGACTTCTGTATCCTGGTAGATAGCGTGATTGTACTGCAAGTAGTGTGCTGATTTCTTTTCCAATTAAATACCAATAAAAGGTCTGTCAAAGAAAAAAACATGTCTGTCCTGCTTTTGGACCGAACGAGGCTAGCTGTTTCCCCGTTTTCAATCCATTTGCTTCGCTAAGCTAACCTTCAGCAAAGCTAAAATTCAGCTAAGCTAACAGACAGATATGAGAGTTGTATAAATCTTCTTATCTAACTCTCAGCAGAAAAGATAATATACATATTAGTAGCAAAATTATTCCTTAGAAAAATGCTCTGTTCAAAACCACTCACTTAGGTTTAGGCAAAAAAAACAACACTTAGTTGGGTTTAGGAGAAACGTCATGGTTGGTCTTAAAATAAGTACGTAAGTAAAATATGTACGGAAACAACGTAACATAAGTAAGGAAAACACGTCACAAACATGACTGAAAACACGTCACAAATGTCACACAAAAACACAAAGGGCCTCCTATTTGAAAGTCCTATATTTGTTGGACCCATCCATCTCCCCTCCTGCCCGCCATCAGCAGTCTTTCTCACTTTTTATTCTACATCACTAGCTCTGAGCGTAGCATATTTATGTGAATGCATTTACAATGCAGTCAGTACAGACTGGCGTACAAATGACACGCCTAAAGCAAGAACAGCATTCTTAATGCATGCTTTTGCCTTTCGCATTATTGTGTCATTCACACGCCTTTTCATACGAACGGGTTGATATTTTTACACAGTTCAACTCAGACCTGGTGTAGACCTGATTATAAGTCTCGAAGGAAAGAAATGGAAAGGCACATACAGGGTTACCAGACCCAGGGTAGGAAACTAATATTTGATAGGGGCTTTGGGACATGTTGTGGATCCAATAGTAGCATTTACGCTACTAGAAATATGGAATGTTATAGGTGGTTTGCACATGACTCAAAGTTTAAGCCAGGGGTGTACGATTCAATATTCGAAGAATGGGCACAAAAAGGCACAATGGCAAAATGTACGGTTTTCTAAAATGGCTAATGTATGAGTTTACAAGCATTAAAGGCAAAGTCTGCTCACGAAAAGATAAAAGTTGCAACCAGATAAAACTTCAAATAATGTGATTGGAGTGATTGTGGATGCATATACACACAGAAGGGGCCTCGGGTCATCTCTGCTTTCTACCAAGCTTTGGGGGTAATCATCGGTCTACATAAAAGCAAAATGGGAAGCAGAATTAAAGATTCAAATAACAGAGGAATAATGGTATCAAATGTACATCCACAAACTCACTAGTATGGAGGGAATTCATGGAGGCTGACCACTCGGCTATAAGACTATACTGGGAAATTGTTAATGCAACAAAAACATTTTGGGATATGAAATCCCAGATACTGCTCTGTGATGTATCTTGGGACTACATTTTTACTGGCAGCAAGTAAGACAGCTGTCCCCAGACATTGGCTTAAACACTCCAAAACTGGAACAGTAGCTGGAAATTGTCCAAGACATATTGTTATGGAAAAGTTTAAATAACTTTTGAGAGTCAAAGAGAAGAAAAATGGAACATTTATATGAGACATGACACCAACTACATGAATGCCTAACTAAAATATATTTATATGCATACTGAAATATTTCCAGACAACCAATCATTGTAACTTTTCATTTGGTTTGTGTATATTATTATATTATTTTTTTGTTGATGTTGTTGTGCTGTTCTGTTTATATCGCTGTGAAAACTCAATAAAAACTTAGAAAAAAATAGAAAAGTCACTCGATTAAGGCCGATGATACAAGAGGGAATGAAAGCAGCCTCACAACGTGACATTCTCTATTTTCAAAAACAGACTCATGGTTTTTAAAGATGAGATTTAACGGGTTTGAATAAATACTGCAGCTCTGCTATGATAACAAGAGAGAAAGAGCTGCTCATGCAGTTTAGATGTACAAGCAGTTTAGAGAATTAAGGATGGGTGGACAGCTGAAATGTAGGCAGACGTCAATAGAAAAACTCATGTAAAACCCAGAATATCAAAGAGAGCGAAGGAGCTCAAGATAGAGACAAAGGAGCGAGGGAGAGAAAATTAAAGAGTGAGAATGGAGAGAGAGAAAAAAAACCATAAAGCGTCGCTGAGATTCCTCCACATGCTTTTCTCTGATTTGCTGAAATTCATAATCCTCTCTCTTCTTTCCCACACCCAAGATCCTTTCCCAGCATCCATAATTCTAAGCGCCGAGCCAATCCCCCTGTTCATTTTAAAACTCCATTGTTTCTTATCGCACTGAAAGTGGTTGCTGCACAGATGTGATGTGCTTCTTTTTACACACCAGCAGCAGCAACAACAGCAGCAACTGATAAACACCTCCGTTTGCTTCTTCGCTGTTTTTCATCTTTCACCGCGCTTTCCCTGCTTTGATTTGAGCTTCATGCAGTGACCAAAATATACAAAACGAGCAGCGTAACACACAACACACGGCGTAGCGGGCTCTTTCTCCGCGGCTAAATATACACTGTTACACTCATCTCGTGTTAGGTTTTTAATGGCTCCGGCGCACTCATGTTGCAAAAGTCTCTCCAGGCCAGATTCTTTCTCTTCCCCTCTCCTCTTCGGCCCTTATCCCTCTCGCCTCGGGGCACTCGCAGGCCTGCCGAAAGAAATCACCCCCGCATCACTGGAGACATGCAGACACCCCCCCTCGCTGCTAAAATAAACTGCTCACCTTCCCCCTGTATTGTTCGCCCATCAGTCTCGCTTTCAGGTGAACGAGCTGCTTCTCCTGTGCTCCCGAGCTTCCCCTGTGTGTTATTTAAAATCAAATGAAATGGTGGATCATACTTGAGTCGAGCATCGCGCTAAAACAACTGAAAGGTGAAAGCTAAAAGCTGCAGGGTCACGTCATGCACCTTGCGATAGTGTGCCTCCTTTTCCCCCTTATGTAGCAACACATTTGGCACCCATGGACCTGGAGGGATGAGGGGAGCATGACGTGGTCACAGACAAGTACAAGTGGATTCGTTGCAGCGGTTTTGTCCCCGTTGGCGTCCTGGAGCAGAGCTCCTCCATTACACGAAGCTCCATGCAGCTGTTCCAAAATGGCTGCCTCTGCGTTTCCGTTTGTGTGGTGTCAGAGGACTGAGCAAGGGAGGAAATATGTGCTGCTGCGAATGCATACAGATTAGGATTAGAGCGTGAGCTGCAGCGTTGGGGCCTTTGTCATTAACAGGCAGTTTTAATCAGGGTCTGTCCCAGGGCTCCGCTGTTCGCCTCAGGAGCCCTGCAATCCTCAGAGAGCAGGAGAAGCAGAGATAGAGGGAGAGGGGGAAAAGAGAGAGGAAACAGGGAGGAGAGGAAGAGAGAAAAAAGAAAAAGAAGACCCCATAGTATCATTGGGAGTAGGGTGGGGGAGGTAGCGTGCAGAGCAAGGAGTGCTGGATGTGTTTTTGCATCTACATGCTGTGTATATCGTGTAGTAGGCGAGATGGCTGCTGGATGTGCTAACGCTCTCTCTATGTGCTATTGATTTTGCCCCGGCCTGGTGTCTGTGTATTATTTAAATGTTAAGATGTCGGTGTTGGTAATCACCGGCTCCATTAAAAGGCGGGCGGCACGGCTACAGCCACAGACCTGCAGAGAGCCCAGGCAGTCGGATGAATTATTAAGGAGAGGATGAGGTGGTGGGACATTTCCACCGTCGCCCTCGCGAATGTCATCCCACTCAGCCGGGAGACACGCAGGCACAGGCTGGCTTGACAAAAATCGACAGTGACTTCCTCCTCCCCCCACCCGGAACCGGTTTGATCCTGATTGCAGACACTGCAGCTGGCAATTTCCAGAATAATCTGCAGCTCCAGCCCTGCCTGCCCTGCCCCCCACGGATCCGCCAGCTCTTCCTACCCCCACCCTGCCTTGTGCCCCGGCATCCTCCGCGGCCCTCCAGCAGCATCGATAATATGGACAGGAGGAGAGGCCTTTGATTTGCTGAATCAGAGGATCCCATCTCAACACCACTGTGTGTGTGAACATGTAGATGAGAGAGAGGGAACACATGCAATCTAATGGGTGCCTGTAAAGTCAATAAAGCTACAACATTTTTTCACTAGTGATATTCTCCCAGAAACCTGAATAGTAGGTAGTGGTTGAGATAGGAACCTTCAAAATGTGTGCCATATTTTATTATCTGTACCCCCCTGTACAGTGTATGTTTTATTATATTGTTTATGATTTGTGTTATCAGAAACAATCACAGCGTCTTCAACACCCTTTGCTCGTTTTTATGACATTCATCTGGAATAACGTCAGCGACACTGATTGGGATGTCACTGACAGCCATGTGTACGCGGGACTTTGATGGAAATTGAATTATAAGAGAAAATGCTTCACTGTGCGACTGAAATTGAGAATAAAATGAAAAACAGCCTACAATTTTGGGATGTCAGTTAGACGGTGTTTTCTGTCATTCATCAAAGGCCCTCCACCACCCCTCATTACGATGCATTATTTTATATGGCGCGCGGGGCAAAGGATCGATTGTGAACGCTGGTAAAATTCTAGCCGCCTTAATAGATAGGCTTTGTCACTCACTGCTGGTAAGTGGAAACCGAGGGAGCGGAGCTGTCCTCCCACATAGGCTGCTTAAAACTGAAATAATTGTCCTATCAGAGGGCTTTTCCTCTCTCAGTCAACTTTATTAATACAGCACTGCATCACAAAAACATGACGCCTTGCTAAGATCTAACTAATCGACAGATATTTAACATCATTCAGGGTGTTGGCTTCGTTTGCAACATGAAATCTGTTTAACCCATTTGTGCATGCAACAGAATTTTTTAATTTCCGTTGGTGGAAGTGTTCTCTGGGCTTGCCTAAAGCACAAATGTGAAGACATTTTACAAATTGGTCAAACTGTTTGGCTGAAAAGTGAGTTTTTCTTATACTATATCCAGTCTTTGGCCACATGGGACTGATGTTTTTACAACAGACTCCATTATATTTTAGGAAAAAACAGTAGTCCCTTGTGCCAAAAGACTAGATATAGTATGATAATAAAATGGCACAATCAAGTATTTGGTATCTATGAACTCATAACAAGTTGAATATCAAAGATATGCACACATATGCTGTGTAAAAGAAAAAAATATTTCATATAGAAAAAATGTAATAAACACAATGTTAGCATTTTTCCTCATATTTAAAAAATCCTGACTTTGACTATTAATAAAAGTGTAATTTTTCCAAGTGATCTACTGTTAGATACTTGCCCAAAGTATGTCCATACCAAATATCAAGACTTTTGATTAAACAAAAATGTCTGCGATTTTGCTTTCTAGGAGTAAAATCTGAATTTAATTAATACTGTTTACCAGAAGTGACTTAATTAAAATGTTGTAGGAAATGTGGCACAGAGAACGTTTGGCATGCGAGTACATTTTAATTTACTTACTTTTTATATAATGAAAGAGTAAGTAAAAATAACAATGTGCGATCTCAGTATAATTTCCTCAAACATACAAGCCCAGATCAAATATAGTCAAAGTGATTTAAAGTGAAAGATTTAATATACCTCTACTGTATGTTGGTGTTTGAATGCAGAAGCCAAATTCACCCTCCATCATTCAGTTATTTTGCAAACTAGCCATTTTATTTGTGCAGCTAATGACATTACGGTCTTAATAATGGAGTGAGAGTATGGAACAATGTCCACCCCGCATGGCCAGAATTTATACAATATCTTCATATGCACCTCTGACACAGTGACACAACGCATCAGTGTTGGGGCGATTAGAACGAGTCACTGTTTCCCCCAGAAATGGAGAGAGTAATTTTCTTCTCTATTTGAGATACTAGGTCTCAGCACAGATAGACATAATAAGATGTAAATTGGCTGAGGGGCTGATATAAGGGAGGGGGGGCCTCACTTGGAGTAACATGAACAGCAATTAACCATGGGAGAGACGAGAGTGCATTGTCTCCATGGATGTGAGCTCGAGCTGCTCCGCCACAACGACCACAACATTTTCATCAAAACACCCCAAAATACATGATCAGGGCAAGTCCAGACTGTGACCACTGGGGCTTTTTTCTGTCCATTTTAGTGCTGGTGATATTTTATAATTGAAATACATTTGAAAATATTGTATTTCAAAACGTGCATCTCCAGCATACACTATAAACGAGGCTTTTAAATAGATACTGATATACTATTTTGCTTGCATTAGCAACAGTCTCAGAAAACAGAACTGTTCTGTAGACGGCTAAAATAACAGTTTGTCTAGCAAATGACAAGACGCACATGCATATGTTACTATGTATATACAGAGTATGCCATTTGAGAATTGACAAGTTCAGGGCTCCACATTCACAACTTAAAGCCGATGATGTTTACAAATAGGTTGCAGACTTAAAGTAACAGAAGGCAGAATATTTTTGGTATCATTGGGCAAAAATTCCATAATAACCTTTCAGCATATTGTAATTCAAGTGTTCTGAGAGAAAACTAGACTTCTGCACCTCCTCATGGCTCTGTTGTCAGGCTTTAAAAAATCCTGTGATGAGAGACTTTGGCCAATCACAGAGTCACCTCAGAGAGTACCTATTGGCTGTTCATTCAACGGAGGCAGCTGTCAATCACTCACAAACTCCAATCAAACGGTCAAACTAGGCAGCGCCGATCAAATATGAATCCATATTCTGTTACTGTAATGCGTAAGTACCTGAAAGTTTGCTCCGGCGGATAGGCGGTGCTTGGTATTTCCTCAATTTATCTCAACAAGGCTGCTGGGTCACAAACTTTCTCATTTTACAGCCAAACAGTACACTACAAGATGTTTCTGAAAACATTTGAGGCGAGAGATAGACATTACAGTAACAGAATATTGATTCATATTTGATCAGCGCTGCCTAGTTTGACCGTTTGATCGGAGTTCGCGAGTGATTGACAGCTGCTCAGAGACGGCAAGGCTCCAGCTTGGCTCTTATTGGTTGTTTCCCTTCGGTCTGTGAAATCTTGCAGATGTCATTAGGAGCACCGGAGGACACTGCGTCATTTATTACTGTCCGGATATGGTGACTGTTCTATAAAAATAACTTTTTTTTAATCATATTTGCTCCAACCTGCCTCCTACAGCTTTAACAGGACTTGGCTCTTTGCTAAACGCTAAGACCACAGAGAAAGAAAGGAGGAAAAAGTGGCAAAAGGAAGAAGTTATGCGAGTGTGTATACATGCGTGAATGAGTTGGTATGTTTACTTTCCTGCTCTTGTTCAGGGGGTAATTGGCGGCAGTCTATTCCCTATTATCGCTGTAAGAGAACTGTGTGCTTAGAGGGATCCAGACAGAGATCGAGGGTAACATTTCATCCTTATAAACACCACAAGTGTAAAAGCATTGGTCTGTGTTCAGGAGGGGCGGGGGGCAAAAGAAAATTGACAGCGATTAAAAACATTCTCCTCTAATAGATTGAGTAAGTGAAGTTGCCTCTAACTTACGTAACGTCTCCAGTGGATTGGAGCTGCACTGAGGCCATGTGAGTGGGGGAATTCAATGAGCGAGTCGTGTCTAGAGTGCAGTGTCTCTTTAATCCTGGAGGCTGAGAGCAACGGCACAGCGGGACCACCGTGCCAGTCAATACAACACCAACACCTTTCAGGATGGCAAGCGATGAGGGTCATACGCAACACACAGCCCAATGTACACTTCCATTTGGTTTTATTGTGGTTTTGTTTTGAATTTGAAGTCAGGAATTTGGGGAAATTCAATGGAGTTTTAAAGAGACAGCTATATATATAATAAAAGCATAAAAAACAACTAATCGGGTGAATAAAAATCTTAGTTTACCGAGACCGAAAAGACAGATTAGTCGACTTATCGACTGTTAGTTTCACAGTCGGAGACACCACATGGCGATTCCTATTCTTTTCACTAACACATCTAAGCCATTTCCACTGCAAACCTTCTACATAAATCCGGCGACCACACATAATAGTCTCATGTTTAGTAATGGGGCTAGGCGGACCTAACCTGACCCGCCAGATGGTTTGTTACACAGAATCATCTTAGAAGCCGTCATTGGAAACTGTTTGGAAAAGGGTGGGCACTTTCAAAAAAATACTTGGCAGGTGATTGGATGAACCATCTGTCAATCAAACTCTTGCCGAAGCCACTAGAGAGAAGAGCAAAACCATCTTTTCCATCGAGAAAAGACTTCAGTGCCGTTCTTTTGATCTTCTTTCAGTGAATATAATATAACTGATGCTACTGCAGCATCTATGCTAACCTCTACAAGAGCCACTACAGTCGCCTCTCAGTGTCATCGTGTCACACACACCTAAGCCACGCCCGTATAGCTACCAGTAGCTCCTCACAGGACGCTGATTGATCCGTGCTCTAGCTTGCCGGACACGAACGCATTACTTGAAGCCTGGCAAGATGGATTTTCATATGTGATCCTGCAATTCTCGCGTGATCTCGTGACATCACGAAAATCCAGCTGCCGTGCAAGGTAAAGGCGGACCTCTGCAACGTTGCTCCTATCACAAAGTAAATGAAAGATCTCAAATTGTGGAATACACAATAATTAAAGCACGATTTGGCCAGATAATGTACGATACATCTGTCTAGTGCTGCAGCGGTGTTATCAGGGACGCTGAATTTGAATAGTTCTTCAGTTTAAGTGGTCAAGAGGCTGAGAGGCCAGTGAAAGTTCGTTCACTTCACAGTCAGATGAGATATACAAGAGAAACCTCCATATCAAGCTGAAAATCTGTTCAGCTACATCTACAGGTAACAATTTACAAGATAATTCACAACCTCCTCTTGTCTCCAGATCAAGGCTCCTTGGCTTTTCTCATTCTGCCAGATCTCAATTTCACATTTCTGATTGTTTGTTTTCACTGCGTTGCATCTCAGATACATGGAAATATTGACATGGGATGAAGGAAGGAAGGTTCGGTAATGAATAAATGGCATCAAAAAGCTGTGGACTTGGAGCTTTCTTTTGGGCCTGCAGAGTTTTTCTTTTTATTCATATCATGCACAGAACCTGTCCAAAGTTCAAGTTCAGTTGTTTGATGTTGGCTGCTTCTGTGTCCCTGGTGTGTGTGTGTGCATTTGTGTGTGTCTGAGAGAGACGACAGACAGCCAGAGAAGGAGGGAGTGCGTGTGTGTGTGTGTGTGTGTGCCTGTGGCTGTGTCTCTGATGTGACAGTATGTGTGTACACTAGCTATGTAATTTAGTCCTTGTAAATTTATAATTTGGTTAGCCCAACTGCTCTCAGACACTGTTGGAATGCTGCCAACCTCATGCTGAGAGTGTGTGTGTGTGTGTGTGTTCATTGCTGTTTCTGCCGCTCTAAGCTCACTCGTAGCCTCCTCTTCCTCATCCTCCTGGCTTCTCACATCAATACACCACAACCTTCAAGCCCAAGGTTGCAGCTAACCGCTCCCCTCTTCCTGCAACATGACAGCATCATACGAGTCCTTCCTGCAACTCGGCAGAGTGACGATGGCGCTTATAGACCACCATCTGTATCTATGGGCTCTACAGTAATGTAATTGCGGCTCTCGGAGTATCTGCACAGGGCTGTGGTGGTGGCGCTGTAACCTAGATGGATGGAGAGCGGCTCGCAGCGCTCTGCTAAGGTAATCAGCTGGAGTGCTGGCACGGGCAGAACAACACCTGCTGCTGAGGGGAGTAGCCGGCGCTAATTGCGGGAGAGTGATGGGGGCCTAGACGCTGCAGACGCCACCGACAGTTCAGCCTAATGCAATTAGCCGCCATGTTCTCCTCCAGCGAAATTGCATTACGGTTTTTTACATTTAATTTAGCCCGCGCAAAATGAAACGGTATCAGAGAAGAGAGATAATGAGAGCAAACTGATATTGAAATCTGCACTGTGTTGGGAGGCTATTAATGAGACAATGAAACACTGTGGCTGACAACATGGTATACTGTGGTAAAACACTTTAATGGTGTCATTAGGAAGATCTGGCTTTGGGTTATTGCTCCAAGCCTACAAGGTGGCAGTGAAAGCTAATATTTCCTCCTATCCTCTGCTCCTCTTAGTCGTTTTTCCAATATTGATTGAGTATTGATCAACTGGTTTTCTTTTCTACATCTTATTGATGGCTAGACCCATCTGTTGGAGTGCATGTTTATGAGGGTTTCCTATTGATCTTCCTAAATGGCCTCTTCCTCTTGTCTTACTGAATGTACTTCCAATCGACAAACTTATACAATAAATGCTAATATTTCTATTATAAATATTCATTGATGATCTGGAGTTTTTCTTCGTATTTATTCACACATCAAAGAGAATTTTTATGGTTTGCTGCTGCGTGGTTGCGGAGGTGATTGCGGGGTCTTAGCCCTATTAGCACAAGCTTTTTTTTTTTTTTTCAGGCTCCGTTCATCTATAGCTCAGCTAAAGTAAAAAGCAGTGCAGAGAGACAAGCTGCTGCTGCAGTGTGACTTTGCTCCTCTCCCATGCTTTGATTCATTATTCAGCACCCGAGAAGTCGTCCTGCAATCCCACAGCAGCAGCGCGGAGAAACACGCATATAGACACGCAGGGGAGATAAGACGAGCACACACACACAGAAAATACATGCAAACGCACAAATCTTCTGTATGTGAAAGGTAGAAATTCATATAAATGTGAATAAAAAGAATGCTTTTACTGTGAATTTAAAACATAAACACTTAAATATAAAGATCCCAGAAGTGTGCATACACACACACACACACACACACACACACACTGCCCCCTTCTGCCAGCACTACCGGCCTGCACGCTGTATGGAAATGTTTCTCCTAATGACTCCGTAATGACAGCGACTTATGTCCTTACCATAGTTGATTTGTTTCCTGGGTTTTAAGAGTAGATTATTTCCATGGTACAGACTTAGCGTAAGCCGTTCACAAACCACAAGCACTGCACTTCAGCCCCGGTTTGGGATTTTAGCCAGGTCTAATCAGATTAAAGCACTGTTCCCCCCATCCAACCCCCCTCCTCCCGCTCTTCTCCTTTTTGAAACAACATGCCACACTGCTCTCTCAGTCCTGCTACATGAGCCTGAAGAAGCGGGCCAAAAACAAATTGCTTTTAGTGGCGGTTGACAAGTAGTTGTGTAGAGAAAATAAAAGGTTGTTTGGAGCAGATTAATTCTCCTTCACGGGAGAACCCGGCTGCCGTGTGCATTCTTCTCTCAGTGACGGGGAGAAGATAGCTTCGACGGGAGGAGCTCATTGTTACGGACTTAGCAAGGCCGGAGGACACTTTGTGAAAGAGATACAAGCTAAATAAACCAAATCTAATATACAGTAATGGCATGTCGCTGTGGTTAATTCAGACTGACTCAACTTCATCCCACAAAAGACAACCGTGTTAGACAAAATAGCCAAGTGTAGATTCAAAAATCACCTCAAACCTGTTCCCCCGGTGAACACAGTCCAACTAATAACCACGCTTGATGTTCTCATCCCATCTCATATCTCGCTCCCTGTTCTGCAAACCCTGTTGAGCAAATATAATTTCTGTTCTCATTAGTTTCACAGTCATATTACAAATAGAGGCGAAACAGCTGTGGAAATATATTTCTAGTGGATAATGACACACCCCGCCTCTGGACGTGAGTGGTTTTGTTCTTGCCCGTGTTTTTTTCAGGAGAGAGGAGCCCTGACTTCTAACCTGTGAAGGGTGCTCGCTGGCTTGACCTGGATCCTTCAGCATGAATTAAGTGAACAATGGAAGAGCCGCCTGAATGATGGCTCCACGCGCCTTTGTGCCTCTGTTACAAACCACTCCTAAAAAGGGGCGGCCTAGATGACACACTCTCTAGAAATCGATCACATTTACTCAGCCCCTGGGCCTTCCAAAAGCTGGATTTAGAGCGAAAAAGAAAAAAGAGGTAAAATGGCAAAAAAAGGAGAATGAAATGAAATCCCCTTTGCATTTAAAAACAGAATGGAACAAAAGTGAATAAGGGCGGGTGAAGAGAAATGCCTCGGTCCAGGTCTACTTTGCAGACTCTGACGCGCACTCATGCGTCAAATTTCATCAGCAGTAGCCCTATTGATTTTTAACCCTGGAAATATAAGACCAGGGAAGTCGGCCACAGAGATATCCATGGATGTTTGGCTTGGTTATCTGCGCCTCTCCCTCGTCTCTGCCTCCTTTCCCGAGAGCGTGAGCAAACCAATGCTCTCTCAATTGTCTGACAATACTCGGCTAACACCGCGGCTGAGCTTTATAGACATGATACTAGATTGAAAAGACAGACCTTGAATCCAGCGCTGGGAAAATTCAATATTTCTATTGTATCCTGATTCCAGTACAATCAAACACAAAGCCAGCAAAGTCTACACTGACTTCGCTGTTTAAACTGGTGGTTTAACTTACATTCAAAAGCTTTTCATGGCAAACCTGATCGATGCTCTAGAAAAGTTTAACAAATAAAAGAGTGAAGAAGCCTCATACATCTGTCAGGAGCTCCCTCTAAGTGGAGACTAAATGGTGGTGCAAGCATACTGTGCACAAACTCGCTGCGTTTTCCAGGCTGACAGTCAGTGTGCCCCGGCGCTCAAAAGCTTCAAGGCCCAATCTCTTTGACAGGCCCATCTCCTGCTAATGGGTCACATAGCCATTGAAGTGCAGGGGGGGGGGGCAAGAATGGCAGATCAGTTGCTCTGCAGGTTGGATTGTCTCACAGTTTGGTTTCTTACTGTGCCTGAGCCTCGGCGTTGTGCAAGCTGAGAGCTGGAGGCGGCGAGGTCTGTTCGCCATGCCACTAAAGAGGACAGAGGAGCAGGACAGAGCTCTTTAGTCTCCCAACACAAAGCGCGAGTCAGTGCTCTGAAAGGGACTGGGACACACGGAAGCCAGTTAGAGCCCCTTTTTCTGTTTGGCCTGCAGCTTTTCAGAAGCCTGGATTAAAGAAAGGAGTGTCGCTGCTCGATGGGAGTCGCTGCCTTGTTTTTAACGCTTACTCGAAAGAAATTAAAACCCGAGTGACCTTAAAGCACAGTGTGGGTTTATACGGGGTCAAGGTTAAGCAAGGGTGTCCAGTTATACTGCTCGACTTCCAGACACGAGCCAGTCCATCTGCTTGAGGTCAGACCTCGCTTTCCATCACAAACACAGAAGATGACACGTCAAGGGGCGTCTGAGCAATCACCCCCCATCCAAATAAAGGGAAGTGATTTCATAATGGCGCCCTATCAGACCTCCACGCGTCAGGGTTATCTGTATGACAAAGCAACTTTCCGATTCCATGCATTTTCATGAGTGGACCAGGAGAGGTGGATGAAAGAGAAGGGTAGCGGTTGGTGACCTCGAGGTCAGGGGGTAGAGGGCTCCAGCTGGTCACACTACCTCCTCATTGACTGATTCCACATCCAGCCTATTGTTGTTGGCGCGTGTCCATTGTTCTGCAGAAGCATTAAAATGCATAGATTCCTGTCAGCCATTTCACTGCTAGTTGACCTTATTAGTTGAGGTGGATACATAAAACATGAAGTTTAGGATCGTTAGATATACGCGATTCACTTAAAGGGATGATAGTCGTCGCTGAGCATGGCCGCCATATCTAAAGGGATGCTCAGTATTCATAGTGCTATCAATAAAACATACAGTTTATCGTTATGCTGTGTGATAGCAAACAAATCCTCGGTGTAGGTGAGGAGATGTATTCAAACAATAAAGCCGAGGTATAAACGCCTCTGGAAATTCCTCGTGCTCCATGGGATCTCCAGGCAGCCTATTGTAGGTGCTCGCCACCCTGCCCCCACTCTCTTCGCTATTTTTCTTCTCTGCACGCTCCTCGCAGAGCACACACAGAGATGCTGCAGCGAAGCGGGAGGAAGAGAGGAAGAAAAAAAAGGAGAGAAGAGGTGCTGAT
This sequence comes from Sebastes umbrosus, assembly GCF_015220745.1. NCBI lineage: Eukaryota > Metazoa > Chordata > Actinopteri > Perciformes > Sebastidae > Sebastes > Sebastes umbrosus. The sequence goes on from NC_051289.1 coordinate 11,583,063, forward strand.
ACTCTGTAATTGAGGGGCAACCCTGTCACAGTTGACCTGCAGGAGACCGGGGATAAAGCGTATTCCATTTTCTCTCCGCTATCCTGGGACTGACAGCCCGCAGAGCCCCGGGTCTGACAGACCTAACCGAGGGCTGTCACCCTCTGCCCACCTCTCTCGCAGCGTATAACACCCATTTCTATCTTGTGTTCTCACTCACACATACTGTGCACACACACAACTACTATTGGCTTCTACCTGCAGATCAAAATTTACACTACACTCACAAATACACAGTGCACTTTTGGGATATATAATCACAAGATGAAAGGCATGTTCACGACGCCCTGTGTGTTATACTGACTTCAATATCTATTTTAAATATCTAATATCGAGGCCTTTTACTATATCAGGGCACTAGAAGGTTGTGACTGAAATGACAGCGCTGCCTATTTTAGAGACACTCTAATGCTTCCGCAGTAAAAACAAAAAGTACCAGCGCTCAACAGCAGAAGCGCATCTCCCAAAAACGGGTCTGATGCGGCGACGGATAAAGGGAGTATATTTAGCCCCCCAGTCCCTGCCCTTTGTGTCTTCCTGATTTGTTCTAATGTGGGAGCCTAATCCAGCAAAAGCAGATTATACATGTATTAAATTCCTTAAAATTGCAGTATTTTTAATACCACATTTGCAGGGGGAAATGCAATGGAAGCAGCTTACAAAACATAAACCTCCCAAACTGTGTCTCACCGCAATGCCGCAATAAAAGGGGCTGAGACATGCGAGCGAAATGAAGCATGTACATGATGTGTTCAAAAAAAAGACATTGTTACACTGATTTCTTTGTAAGTAAGAAGAAAATGCTCCCCCGCCCGCCATGCAGAAAAAAAAGTTAGTGATCGCAAAAGACTGCTGACATGAGATGTACGCGTGTGTGTGTGCGATTGATTGTGCACTGTGACCTAAATAGTCGGCACCAAAAAAAACAAAAAGGTTTTTCCGACTTTACTTGTGTTACTTTACTGAATCAATATAATATCACTTTGCCATTTCCACAGTCTTTTTCTGCTCGCAGATTCCTCCGTCTCGTAAAAACCCTCAAGTGGATTCGCTCCAAATGAGAACATGGAAGTGGGCAGAAAGAACAATTCAGCTGAGTTTCTGCCTTAAAGGCTTCCTGTGTGTGTAGTCTAAATCACTTTTTGCATTAATGGTTTTTCAAGAAAAAGAACATTTTCAATGACCTACTAAATCAAACACGTAAAAGACAGAAAATTGCAAATAATTTAAATGGAATCTACATGAAGAAATCCAGAGAGAGGTAGTGGATATAAACAGCAGAAATGAACACACACTCAAAACAAAAGCTTCCACATAATAATACACTATGTAGAGTGTGTGCCTCTGTACACCTGACCCAGAGAGTGTCCTCTCAATGACAACATGGCTGCCCCACAAGCTGTAGCCCGGCCGCCATAATGACACAATGTACCCATCTGCCCTTCAAACCAACCCGGCAGCATGAGGCTGACCTGCGTGTGCGTGTGTGTGTGTGTGTGTGCGTGTGTGTGTGTGTGTGTCCCATCTGCCCTTTCAGCCAGGCAAGCAGCATGAAGCTGACCTCTGACCCCTAGGATTATGGTCCCACCACGTGCCAGTGAGCAGGGTGATGAGATTGACCTATGTGGGCTGCTGTATGTGTGTGTGTGTGTGTGTGTGTGTGTATGACCGATATCTGACAGCACAAGATCCACCTACCAACACACACACACACACACGTGCAAATGAAATCACTTCTGGATCTATAAATCAATGCCTCTCCATTCTAACGAGTACGCTGTTAAATTTGTTGGTATGAAGAGTGAAAAGCTTTCAATCATTCAGTCTACATGTTCAACAGTGTGTGTGTGAGTGTGTTTGTGTGAGTGTAGATACGTTAATACAAGCACCTCTCCAGTGAGTGATCTAATGCGGGGTCTGAGGACAGCCAGCCATCCTGAGCTCTGACACAACCAATCATCGCAAAGCCAGCGTGATCGCCTTGGCAACCCCTGTCACCACATAGTTTATCCGGAGCGTCCTCCAATCGGGGAGCACCACGGCCTTCGCCGAGCTCCTCCCACAGGGGGGTTGGGGGAGGTGGTGGCAGCCGTTGGTGCAGAGCCTGCTGCTGCATGAGCGGATGCTCTAATCTGGATCCAGTGAGGATCACTAATCCCAGATTATGGCTCTCTGGGATTAAGACATGCTGATGCACAGGTTTGCACTCACCTCCAATCCCCGGACCTCTCAATCTGGCTCTGAACCTCAAACCTCACCCAGAGAAGTCTATTAAAGCTGCGGCAACAGTGATGGCACCTGGAATGAGACGTCTTGTTCGAGGTGTTGGCATGTTTGGTCAGAATGATTCAGAGCACACCTGCTGTCTGTCTTTAGACGCTTCTTAGCTATTTGATGTTATAGTACAAGTGTACAGAGTGATTTGTGGAGTGTTGATGCTCTGAATTGTCCGTACATTGAAGGCAGCGGGTTAGCGGAAATGAAAGTTTCTCTCTGTCGCTGCTATCTGACTGAGCACAAGTGACGGGGTACATCAGGGATGGAGGTAAACAAAGCAAAGCAGACACTCCACCTCTACGGGATAGCAAATCACCACGCCGATACCTACTACATGTCATACAGAATAAAAGCCGGGACAGCACAGGAAACAGCTCAGGCGAGGCGAACACAAAACTTCATGAAAATGTTTTTGCCACTCATAAGAAATTCAATCTCTACTGACAGCACTTCTCAAAAGTGATACCAAAAATGCTTTTGTGAACGATACAAAGCAGAAACTTTGTGCTAGCGGTTCATACATCCGTATGTGGCACAATTCCCTCAGCCAGCAGAGTTTGATTTATAAGCGACAGTCTTCGGGATTTAAACCCCTACGACACGAGTTTATCATGACACCAAATTATTTCTGCACATAGGAGAGAGAGAGGTGGGAGACAAAGAGAGGAGGGGGAAAGAAAAATGGTGGCAGGGGGAAGAAATAACTGCTCAAATATTGTTCATTACAATAATTCATATATCACAGGGTGACGTGTAAATTAGAACCTCGGAGTCGACGCGCACAAATAATTAAGTTGAAATATTAATGATGAAATGTCCTCACAAGTGTGCGGCTCATGATCAATTTGGGGTTAATGAGTCGTTTATCTCCGTCCAATCCCCGCTCTTCCTCCTGCCACTGCCGTGCTGCAGGGGCAACACACACGACGGGATCCTCCATATAGCGTGGATAAATGTGCAAATGATCCCCTAAACAAAATCAATTTATCCTGCACGCTGTGTTTTTTCATGGTTGAGGAAAAACGGGAGACGGCGGATGTGGAAAGGAAGCCAAGTGCTAGTGCAGGTAAAGAGTGATGTAAGGGAGCCAAAATAGTGTCAAAAAAAGTCAGCGATGTGCAACAGAACGTCTGCAGGTGCCATTCTGTGCAAAAACTACAAGAGGTGATTTCACTGAATAGCTCCTCTGCTCTGTTTGAAGTTATCGGTGAAATTGCCAGGTGACGACTGAAAACCTGCAGACTGTGAGCCGTTCACGGTGCGCGGTTCCCCAAGTTCTTTACCGATTTTCAGGAGGTTTTGGGCCCACTGGCTCCGTCCAAACTGGTGCGACTAAAGAGAACAGAAAAATATTAGCTGTTTTGTTTCTAGTGGCTCATCCATCGCCATGCTGACTCAGTGACTGCACTGTGCTCGCCCGGGGCTGTATGACACATTTTATTGTTTGTGTGTGTGACATGAAGCCTGTTCACACTGGACAGCAGTCGCATCTCTTCGTCTTTCTTTCTTTATTTCTCGTTAGGGACCTTCCTTCTGTTTCTGAAGCTGATTAGTCCTGACCTGAGCAACCTAGTGCTGCTATATCCAATCAGCCTAATCACTCAAACTCTTTCCTTCCCCCCACCTTCTTTACGCTAATGGGCTTTCCCTGCTCTGGTGACTTAGCACTTAAGAGCTGGGGGGGTCACTACTTCAGGAAAAACCCTGTTAAAACTTCTTAACAGCGCCGACGCTGCCCTTCAGTTTGCAAGCAGCTTGGGTACTTATGGAAGAAATAACCAGTGCCATCCGTAGTTACCCTTATTTACTCATATGAGCGGTGGATAACCCAGTTGCCAGCATGCCTTTGTATGAATTTGCATCACCTCCCAAAGGGCAAGCAAATTAATGAATATTCACACTTAATCTATAGCCCACGGCAGCAGCCATGCATTATTCATGAGTTGTTGCTGTTTTTGTGGTAGCACGCACACGTCTCCGTTTTGTCATCGCAAATCATAATTTCATTTTCTCCTCACTTCATTTTCTGCCATGTGCAAGTGAAGGGCCGCAGTTGTTAAAAAGGCACGCAGCAAATCACCGCGTGGAATGAGTCTGACTAATGTCTTTAGCACCCCACAGTTTTTAATCTAACGACTAATATGGAGCGCCGTCTTTAACAGGGAGATTCATGCATCTCAATGCTCACAACAACGTTCCTAATCTCAGATTCTGCCTCTGGTTCTCTCTGGGCTTTCTCGTCAGCGAGGACTCGGGCTGTCACTAAGCTGCAGAAGGCTCAGAGCAGCAGCGGTAAAGACATCAGTGAGACAGGTGCCATCTTGAATCATGGCAGTCTGTCGACATGCAAACTAGACTTGGACTCCTGATATGGTATGTCTGTATGCGCCAAACCCCTTATGTTTACCATGTCATTCACACACACACATACATCCCCGAAAACAGACAAGGCGTCTGAGACCGGATCAGCCATTACTACGGAATAACTCGGCAGCAAAAATGAGAATAGGGAAACAGCGTTCACACTCCATTGTCCAAGAGGACCTCTAAAAGGTTTCTGTATGAAGGAAGGAGAGAGTGAGGTGACAGTTTAAAAGCCTTCCTTGACACTCAGCGAAATGGGCCTATACCGTCTTCCACACAATTGCACCGGCAAGTCAAATTGCATTAGTGATGCACAATGTTTTCACGGGGGAAAAAAAAAAAAAATCACAATGGAGCTGAAATATGGTGCATTGTATTGAGGGTGTTCCTCTTTTATAGGGAAATACTGCAGGACTTTGACATCATCTTTCCCAACTAAATAACTTCGACACTACGGCTGCTGGCAAAAAAATAAACTTGACTGAAAATTATTCCACCAATTAAATATAAATATGCCGAAAAGCACAGTCTGATCATTTTAGAGCCTTTTCTTCCTTTAGCGGAGTGTCAAAATATTCTTTCAACAATCAGTCAAATCTAATCTTCTTGGTAAAACATACACCAACTCTTCAAGACTTCAAGACTTACCTCTTTGTTCTTGAAATACATTTTCTGACAGTCAGATTGTTATAAAAAGAAGCTTTTTCCAAAAAGTAGCATGCTCAGGCAAAGGAGAAATAATTGCACTACTTTTTGGAAAAACATGAATATTCAAAACTCCCCTGAATTTACTGTGAGAAAAATAATTAGAAGTTTATTAGCATTTGTTTATTTGTCCATGCATAAAACCTCTTAATGAGAATGTATTAACAAGCTCTTCACTCTGGGGAGGTAAATTCTCAGCGTTGAGAATGCCTCCTCCCATCTTTGGAAAATGCTACGTTACAAAAAAAACAGGAAATTTATCATCCCATGAACAGCTAAATTAACCGCACACGTCTAATGTAGTATGACATGTCCTCAGCCAACCTCAACTAGTGGGATTTGCTCTCCATGCATTGAAACGTAAAGAGGAGGAAAATACCAACTCGGGGTAATTATAACGCATACAGTGACTTGACATTTAGGGCACAGTGTAGAGAGGGGAGATAGTTGGCCTTATCAGAAGCTATAATGAAAGGTCAATGGCCTCCTCAGTGTTTACCTCCAATCATGTGGTCTGAAGAAGCTTCTTCAGTCTCTATTGAAAGAGCAGCAGTCTGTTTGGGAGATAACGCAGCATTGTTGGCCGCAGGTAAAACAAAACACTGACGGCGTTTCATTTTTCCTGACAGTTTAGTCGCTATAAAGGAATTTGGTTCGATTTGAGTGTTTATTATAATAGAAGAAAAAGCTCATAAGAAACTGTATTGTTGATTTCCTAATAAGCTAAAATGACGAGAAAAAGGGGAAACAGTACAGTGACACGCCCACAGTAGTGACGATCAGCACTCATTAATGCAAACACAGCATGTTAATATATATTGTACCATTGCTGCACCTGTTTTTTCATCTTATGCCGGTGCTGCTTATGTGCAAACTGAGTAAAGTCTCTCTCTCTCTCTGTATCTTTTTGGTTGGGTCTCAGTCAGTGGAAGGAAAAAGCTGCATTGATAAATAGGTCAGAGAGCTTTTCCACCCCCCAATGGTTTCAGGCCCAGCTTGGCAAATTGAACATAATTAAGGCCCAAGGCAAAGGTTGCACTTTCCTTGAAATAGCGGGAGGAGTGGTGCAGGAGGTAGCTTGCTACAGGAGGAGACACGCTGCCATGCATGTTCAGTACAGCATGCCTGGGCACAGAGGATCCACAGAGCCGCAGCCGTAAGAGGAGGAGGAGGAGGAGGAGGAGGAGGAGGGTTAGAGAGAGAGAGAGAGAGAGAGAGAGAGAGAGGATGGCAGCCATTACAGAGACAGGAAAACTCTCTGTACATGTCTCTCTCCATCACACACACTCCTTCTCTCTGACTCTCTGTTTCTGGTTGGTTGTTTTCTCATATAATGTTAGCTGTGTCGTCTTTCTATGACATACATGCACACATCAAAGGAATAGTTCGACATTTTGGGAGATTTGGTTTCTTGTTGAGAGTTAGATGAGAAGATCGATATCACTCTCGTGTGTGCGTTGTGTTGGCTTAGCTTAGCATAAAGACTGGAAACGGAGGCTCTGTCCATGTGTGGGACTCATGAGTGTATTATAAAATCTAGATGCTTGGTCCTGCTCTTGACCGATGGCCTTCACACTGTGATGACATCATGCACATAGAAGCATCTTTTTTGGGCTCTGGGAAAGTTTTAGAAATACAAAACTTCATGGGTTAAAAATCATAACGGCGGTCTACAGGAACAATGCTTTTTTGACTAGAGACGCCGCCTCGAACTATCTTAATACATCCATGGCTGGACTATATCTTGGCCGGGCTAAGTGACTTCCTGGAGTCTCTGCTGGTTGCCTGGCAACCTCATGGTGATGAGAAGACTCCAGAAAGTCATTGTTTGCGTCCGAAATTCCAAACTAACATGCTATTTAGTACGCTAAAACAATATGTGACATTTTTTAGAAGCCTATGTCCGAAACCTTAGTATGAAACCAATAGTACGCAAATTGCATACTATTTCCGGTGAAATATTACAGGATACAACGCTGGACACTACGGCGGCATGAATATCCCACATTGCAATGTGGTAGTGACGAAAACGTTCATAACAGACGTTCACGGAAAGCTCTGTAACATCAATAACGCTTCAATTTAAGTGTAAGTATAAGATTTCCCTTTGCTAGGCGTAATATACTGTATATCTAAAACTAATTCAGACTTTGATTCTCACAAACGTTTTGGTCACGAGGTTGGCACGGGTTGGTGCATGGTTACGCGTCTCCAACTGGCATGGAGGCTCTCAGAAGTGACGACATAAATTTCTGCCCAGTGTGTCCGAAAAGATACAAACTACTGTTTATTCACACAAAAGTATGTTGAACGATAGTACACATATAGGTTATGTAGCGCATAGTATGTGATTTCGGACGAAGCCTATTTCTTGGCCGGGATCAGTGATTTCCTGGATTCCTTGCTGGTTGCCTGTCAACCTCATGGTGACGACAAGACACCAGGAAGTCAAAGCAAAGAATGTATATTGCCCAGAAGTGAAAGTCAATTGTTCGTTCCATTGCAACATCAGCGCCCAGCAACAAAGCTACACTTCTGCCATTTTAGACTGAAAGCGACTACCAGATGCCGTGTAAAACGACCGCCTAAAGAGTGCCGTACTATTGTCATATTCTCCCGAAATTGCCTGTGTTGAACGATAAAATGTTATAAATATTATAGGCATTTTCCGTCCAAAATGGCGGCAACACAGGAGTTTCTTCTCTTGCTTCTATACTCTTTGGTCATAGCTCCAGGCCAAGAAATAGTCCAACACATAACCAGCAGTAAAACCACAATGTGTTGTTTCAGTTTCTGTATGGATTTACATATGAGATATAATGTGCTGATTAGTGAGATTTAAAGGTGCTTTTAACCTTTGCGTAGAGCCAGGCTAACCGTTTCCCCCCGTCTCCAGTGTTTGTGCTAAGCTAAACTAACATGCTGCTAGCTGTGGCTTCATATTTATTATACAGACATGGGAACAATATTGATTTTCTCATTTAACTGTCTGCAGGAAACACGAATAAGCGTGTTTCCAAAAATGTTGAACTATTCCTTTAATAGATCACCATATTTTGAAGGATGTTTTCCTCACTGCCTCGTTCTACCTCAGCTGTGTATTCACACTGCTATCCTCACTAGTCCGGAGGTGCTGTTAGTGAGCTGCGATGCCAAGGACCATTAGTGTCCCAGCATCCTCTGCTCTGGGGGCTTCACCTTGGCAGGGAGGAGACAGCGAGTTAAGGACGAGGAGGTGCAGGACCGGGTGCAGGTAAGGTAAGTATCCAGCTCCACTGTCAGGCCGTACTGGTGAAAGCAGATTACAGCGGGTTGGCAGTGTATTCAGGGTCAGCCTCCTCTCCCACCACAGAACATACCATCTCTATTAATGAGAGCTGATGGAGGGCGAGGACTCCCCGCAGGACATCTACATGGCATTATCTTCAGCTACCACCACCACCACCACCACCACCATCACCTCCTCACATTAGCTTTCTCATTAGCTTTGCCATTATCTTCCCCATTAGCAGAGGGTCCTTGATAACTGCTTCGATGCTTTCCACATGATGGCATGAAAGGACTTACACACAAGAAGTTACTTCTTTACACTAATACTAAATTAATTGATGGATTAAATTAAAAAGAAATGTGTTTGTGAAGCACAGCAGTTAGGAATACTCTAAGCAAATGTTGTGAAAGTAAAAGACTATAATTCAGGGCAAACAGCTGCTGTAGTATGCATTAGTAGATTTTTAACATTAAATATTGGTAGAGCTTCTTCAATAGCCTTGCAGAGAGCTCTGACAAGTCTGTAATAAAACTCCACAATGTGCTTTTTGTTGTATGCAATCACTGTCAAAACACATATTCATGAACAAATTAAAAGACCTTGTACTTTAAGCAGAGTATTCTTGACTTGATTTAAATTATTCACATATAGCCTTTTCCCAAAAAGAGCATTATGAATTATGTCAGTAACTAAAAGGGCAAACTTACAACATCTCTCACGCTCAATGCAAAATGTCATATTTCATACAAAAAGGAGACTATAATGTATTCAACTATATTTGTGGAATACGTTAAAAAAAAGTAATGTTTGGTAATGCTTTGAATTAGACAATATTTAATGTCAATTTTATACAGTAGAAGAAGATTTTTGTTATTTTCTTTCAAATACTTTCACAAAAATCCACATATATCTGCAGAAATTGTATATGTGACATTCAACCCACATTGCTTCTTCCTGCTTATTTCTTAGATGGATGTGCAGCAGCATCTCGCCAGGCACTCTGCCCATCACAGACACCCAGTGTGACCGGACGCCATATGGCGAAAGATTTACCATGGCGACGACACGGCCAGGAGGCTCTAACTCAAACCTCCATCAGAATGTCAAGGAATGTCAGATAGAGAGACGGGAGAAGACAAGGAGGAGGAGGAGGAGGAGGAGGAGGAGGAGGAAGAAGAGGAGGAGGAGAGGAGATACAGTAGCATTGTTCCCCGAGCGCAGCAGGCTCAGCTGGCCTAAACAGTCCCAGTCCCCTCAGCCTCGTAAGACTAATGGCGGAAAATCACAACCTGGGGGGTTTGATCCTCTAAAGGGCCTCTGAGACCTGATTAATATGCAGCTTTTTTTGTGTGAAACACAGACATAAATACATGCTCTGAAATGTGTGTCGCGTGCGCTCGGGTTTACACACAAGCTTACGAACAAAAGCATTCAGAGCACACGCTGGTAAGCATGTAGATATGATATCAGACAGCTCGCTGAACGCCGTGCAGGGAGGCACAAAAGACGTGCATGCATATGCTGCAGTCGCTACCATGAGTCCCTTTGCAAAGGACGTAAAAAGCTATAAAAAATATTCAGCCGATTGCTCCCTGACTACACGGTTGAAGCAGGAAAACCAGACATCTCCCTGCCCTGCGTGGTATATGTGAATGTGCTGTGCAGGCATTTTCGCCATCTCTGTTCTCTATGTATGGCTTCCCCTCCCCCCACCCTCTCCATCATACTGTATCCTCCTCACCCACACAGCAGGCTCCCCTCCCCCACCCCGGCTCTCGCCTCCCCCTGGGAGGATGGAGCAACCAGAGAGAAATTAATTGAAATCTAAACCCCGATGCAGGATTAACTAAGTAGGTGAATTCCAGTTGTCACATAATCAGGGCTAGTGTACTATTTGACTTTCATCAAATGGGGCTGACTGAAACAGCGACCAGGGATAATGACAGGAAAAAAAAGAGGAGCCAGCTGCTGTGTCCCCCCCTCCCTCCCTACCTCCTCTCTTTCTCTCTCCATCCCATCCCTTCCCCCCTCTCCTCAGCATCTCTCTATCCACCCCTGCCTCCTAACCTCACACGTATATTTAGGATCTTTCCTACGGCCGACGAGCCATCGGTATGTGCACGGGAGATCTCAGCAGGGGTATAATCACAAAATGTTGCTGTCAGATTTTGTGACCTCCTTCTCTCCTCATACACACTTCTGATACAGATCACCAACGGTAACCAACATCTATCTCTCGTTTTCACTGCCATGCTTCTGTACCACTGATGGAAATATTTCACCACACGTATATGGCAAATCATGAAGACACATCTTTCTCATTACACACGTTATGTAAAGTAACCGTGGTATTAACTGCAATGTCGTTTAGTGCTGCTGAATTGTCCCCTTTCCCCAACTACCGTACAGTAAACGCACCGTGGTATTTGGTTTTCTTTGAGACAACGGAGGATGAAATGTTGAAGTAAAGTGGGTCAAACAGCACGCCGCTCTGATGAAGCATGACTTGCCGCAAAAGAAAAAAAAAGAACGAGAGCACGTCAGAAGATTTTTCTTTCGCTTTGAGAGGATGATGTAGATAGGGCAACGCGATGCCCAAGACTCGCTGGCTGCGCTATCAAGCAAAAGGCACTTGATCTATTTTGAACACTGAAAATATCCTCAGTTCAATCTTACACTGCATCATATGATGATAATTTTTGATCAGATGTTGATGCAAAAACAATAAACAACGGATTTTATTTAGCATAAACTCCAAAGGAGACATGCGGGAAAAGGTGACACCTTATTTAGCACTCATAGGCAGTATATATAAACATTGAAGAAACAATTTATAATGCATTCTAATGTAGTTGTCAACAACCATAACTCCTTCTGTGGTCACCCATAAGTGGAGGCTGCTGCATAAACAAAGCAGATAATGACTGACAATATAGTAACACACAGTTGTACTAATATAAAATATGTCTTCATAGGAGAAGTTATAATTGTTGACAAATAATTTACATTAATAAACACTTAAAATGTCCTATAAACCATTTATTAAATGATTGTATACTGCTTATAAATCCTATATAGGGGACGTAGTGTGACTAAGTATGACCAGGGAAAACATAAAGAAGGTTGTTGCTTTTGCAGAGCAGATAATTTAAAATGCTACTATTAAAATGATTACTGCATCTCCTCCCTCCTCCCTCCTTTATTTCTAAATATCAATATAACACAAATGGAGAGAACATATTGCCATTTTTCAAGGTATTTTGTGTGTGTTTAAATTGGTGCCACAGTTGGAATGCAATGCTGCTGCTACGAGCAATAAAACCATTACATTTCTTTAGGATTTCACGCTGCTTACAAATCAATATTTTAGCAAGTTGTGTGTGTGTGTGTGTTTGTGTGTGTTCGTGTGTGTGTGTGAGAGAGAGAGGGAGATTGTCTAGGTGTGGATAGCAGTGGGTGTGGGTAGCGTCAGTACAGCAGAGCAAGCTGCCAGCTATCCAGTTGATAATATAGCTTGGGCTTATGCCCAGTGAGGTTGACCTCAGCCTGTTGGCTCGCAATGTCATTTACCACCTGCCACACACACACACACACACACACACACACACACTCACAGTACTGTCCTATCTCTACCTTCAGCTTTACCACACGACACATACATATACACGGACATATCCCTCGGTGGTGGGAGTGCTTGTGCATGCTAGAGGGTACATGTGTGATGGAGTAATATGTGTTCCACAAGTGTCTATGTGTGTGTGTGTCATGATAGAGAATAATAATCAAGAAAAGAGTGTAGGGGTGGGAAACACAAGAGGCCCCACGATATGTTATTATCACGATACTTAAGTCACGATACGATTTTAAACATTTTGCGATATGCTGAGTATTGCGATAAGATATATTGCGATTTATTACTTTTTTTTCAACTGCAAATTATGCAGTTTCTCAACATCTGTTTTTATCTAATAAGATACAGTTTTAACTGTGTTCATCTCACTTCAATATTTTTTATTGCATCAAAATTGGGGTCAGTCAAGCAGACAGCCTGTCCGACATTGTCATAAAAACATAAACGTTGCATCAACCACCTCACAAACTGAACTGTTTGTATTAGAGTCTACATTGTATTTGCAATATTAATAGCTTATTTAATAAATAGGGCTGTCAAAGTTAACGTGATAATTACGTGTTAACGTCAATTTGTTTTAACGCCACTGATTTCTTTAACGCATTAACGCAACTTGCGATTGATAGGTTGTAGCGGGCTCAGTTTTAAAGCGAGAGTGAAGATACTGGTATCATATGAAACTAGAAAACCTAAGGAATCCATTGATACCAGCCATGTCATACTAGCTTGTCAAGAAGGCTAAATAACGCTTCAAATTTACGCTAATTTTTGATAAGAAAACCTGTCATGGCCATTTTCTAAGGGGTCTCTTGACCTCTGACCTCAAGATATGTGAATGAAAATGGGTTCTCTGGGTACCCACGAGTCTCCTCTTTACAGACATGCCCACTTTATGATAATCACATGCAGTTTGGTGCAAGTCATAGTCAAGTCAGCACACTGACACACTGACAGCTGTTGTTGCCTGTTGGGCTGCAGTTTGCCATGTTATGATTTGAGCATATTTTTTTTATGCTAAATGCAGTACCTGTGAGGGTTTCTGGACAATATCTGTCATTGTTTTATGTAGTTAATTGATTTCCAGTAATAAATATATACATGCATTTGCATTAAGCAAGCATAGGCTATTTGCCCACTCTCATATTGATAAAAGTATTAAATACTTAAATACAAATCTCCCGTTACGGTACATTTTAAATATTTAAATCAATTGACAGCCCTAATAAAAAAAGATTGATACCTGACGTTCGTGTATCGATAAAATATTGCAGCGCACAATATTGCGATACTATGCTGTATCAATTTTTTCCCCACCCCTAAAAGAGTGTGTGAAATAGTTTTGGACTGAAGTTAGGCTCATGAGAAAATAATTGTCTTATGTTTCTGAGAACAGAGGGCATAAAACACAAAAACAGACATACGCACACGAGATTCAGACACTTCCACAGAGCTGTGGGGTGAAGATGTACTGAGCAGCGTACCTGGACAGATGGCAGGCAGTCATCCCGTTGGACCTGCCATCAGAGCGCAGCCCGAGAGGAAGAACACAACAGGCGTGGTTTCATCTGCTCTACTCTAACACACACACACATAACCAAAATCTGTTTCTAAAATAAAAGCACACCATATGGACCCTGACAAAAGCATGTGTGTGCATTCTTGTCTGTGTTAAGTCACTGAATAAATACAATGGAAACCACTAAAGAGTACATGTTTGTATAAATATGTCATGTGAACATTGGCTGCACAGCACCGCGTTACAGCCTGTAAAATAAACCACTTCAGATTGTGTAATGGGTACTCGAAATATGAAATATGTGAAAACATTTCTACATTTCACTACAGCAGGGAAGCGCTGCAGCATTGTTTTATTTAGTGTCACAGATAAATCATGGTACAAATCCAGGGGATAGGTTTATGCTCGAACTCTCGACACCTGGATTCATATCATCCGATCTAATTACGATTGATTTTTTATTCAGTCGAATGTTTTACTGTAGGACAGACAAGAGGCTGTGGTCGCTGCACGAATGCTGCGGTGTGCGTCTCCGCCTGGTAGAAACCGTGCTCTCCATTACAGGGAGGAGCGATGGATAGAGTGGCTAACAGACTACCAAAACCCACTACTCCAGCCTAAATCACATTTCAAAGCATAGAGGAGTCTATTACGGGGAATTAGAAAGGCCTCGGATCTCAACAAGCCTATCATTCAATTTTATTGAGTCTTCTCTTCTTCAGGAGCTCTTGGTGTATTGTGTGTACTTGTCAATAACAATTCGTCTGCATGTGTTGTGTTGACAAAAAGCAAGGAGCGTGTATGTGCGGCTCGGCGCGTAAATGCACACACACACACACTGGTTAGACGTGTCTCCTTGATCCTGCCCTTGGGAACAATAGGAGAAAAAATTTATGAAATAGTTTTAGGTTCTCGGTGCAGTTTTGCTATGCATTGAAGATTTTCTAAACCATAAACGTGAAGCATTTCTTTACCATGTGTGGTGTTCCTTTTTTTAATACGCTGTTTTAAAGATATAAAATGATGACAGCAACAAAGATAGGAAACCTGACATTCACCAGTTAGAGAGGCAGAAAGCTAGAAGGCGAACCGCACAAGGAAACGTTGATGTGTGGTGGGAGATATGAGCCTCTGATGTCAGTATTATCTACCCCGTATGAAGTCAAGTGAATTGGATGTGTACTTTCTGTCAATTATTGCTGCTTTCATTTGCCACATGTAATATAAAAGCAGAAATAGCGGTGACAGAGATTTCCTTACATCTGACGTGCAAATAGTCTGCACTTTAAATGCAAACAAAAACATCCTTTTCTCCACAGGCTTCACTCTGAGGGTATATAGGCAAAGGCACCTTCATGCTGGCAGCTATACTCATCCCTAAACCTCTTCCCATCCAATTCTTCGAGATTCAAACATACCTAGACCCCCTCCAAACATCCATCCATCCCCTCATTCTCACTCCCGCTGTCTGTCTGCGCCCGCACAGAGCCACCGCTCACGTTCCATGTGCATCGTGTCAGATAATTTTGTGGCGGCGAATCAATAATGCAGCCGTAAATTTCATTTAAATAAACATTAGTGGCCTACTTAATTAATGAAACCTCATCTGCAATTTGTCAGTGTCAGGAGTGCTAACCCCTTTGATGTTGGTATGAATATTCCTTTTCAGAAAATGAGGCGCTTGCACGATTAGAGCTTATTGTGGCGTTGGCCTCTTCCTGCCTTTCTGCGCTGCTGCTGCCTGGATTTGAGAGGACACACAGCATCACCAGATTAAAATCATTTACTTTGCAGAGAGGACAATGAGAGGCCGTAAAATGAATGTGAGGAAACATCATGAAAAATAGCGGGGGGAATATCTAATGAATCTAATCTACATACAAGCAACCTGATCAAATGCTTGAGCAATTTCAGCGGCCATATATCAAACGGTGCACGACATTAACATCGAATCAATATCTGAGAGGTCCACACCCATAAGCAATAACGCTGAGCGTTAATAACCAGCAGGGATATGAGAGATAAATAACAGGGAGAAACATAAAACAACACACTCTCACACTGTGAGATGAGTATCTGACCTGTCCTTGTCAGTGTGCAGAGAACAGCTGCTCATGACCCAATTTCACATGGATACATAATTCAGTGGCGAGCTATAAGACTTCCACGCCACTATAAAAAATATTCATCAAAACAAGTTAGCAAATCTATTTCAACAGATTCTCTTAGTTTCGATCCCTCTTTTCCACATTACAACTGCTTCATTAGTTGGGAGAACTGCTCGTAAAGGCTTCTCTGACCCAAATAAGTCAAGTTGCATCGCCCAAGTTGATAAGTTTAAAAGATTCAAGATGATATAAAAAAGACTTGACTCATTAACCAGGAAATCAGACTGACAGCAGCAGGAGAGCACCTTGACAGTCAAAATGTGTTTGGAAGTGATATTTCACCTGCAACACATCAATCAAAACGGAGAAGAAGAAATTGGACATGGTAACATGTATATAATATATTAAAAGAAAAGATAGTTGAAATATTTCCTACCATACATCACCTGCATCTCCTTTTTTCCTTTTCCACTTTTAAATAAACCAAAACACAGAATATGCTGCCGTTAGCTGTGGTTCTATTATTGCTAAAACTAAATAAACTGCAATTAAATGTTGACCCTGAACAGCAAACCATAATAGACTGTTGGGAGGACAATATGACTCAAATACAAATGCATATTGACCTTTGTTAAAAATACCCAAAGCACTTGATTCAATGTTTTTCAGCACATTTTTCACAGCTCGCATGTGATATTTATGAGGCAACAGGAAGTGTGTGTTCTCCGCCACAACAAAGAAAGCTTCATTGTGATAAAGAGAAATATTGCGCTAAATAAACATATGAACTGGGATCACATCAGTTGAAACACCAACAAACTGTTCCACGGAAGCAAGCAGTTCATTCATTTTTCAGCGAAACCAGGTTAGAGTACGGAGCCAAAAACTGATTAAAGCTCAAGGTATGAAGGAGACAGAATAAGGAAAGTGGAAATCACCCCCCATCCCTTATTTGGGACACCTGAAATAGGCCAGAGGCTGATTTCCTCCTATCAGAGGAGCCCTGGGAAGCCGGAGAGACTGGAGGGAGAAGAGGAGAGGGAGGAGGTGGAGGGACGATGGCGGCGGTGGGGGGATTCAGCGGGGCCTTAAGTGTGCTATCATAGGCGTCTCTTGTGCCTGCCTGCTTTATTTGCAGTAGTCAGGTTAATGAGTCCACCAGCCCACTTGATGTTGAGAGGCCTGCCACAAAGAGTTGCCTCATTAGAGCTAGCCTGGCACGCTGCTCTGAGACAAAGGGACATTCACGCTACTGAATGCCTTTACGCTCCTCAATGCTGCCAGCCTGCGAGGGCCAACGCCATGGCATAGCCCCCTGCACACGTCCTGGCGCCCGGCCAGCCACGCCGCGACCCTCAGCCCGGCTGGCTGGCTGGCTGGCTGGCTGGACGAGCAGGCTGCTGAGTGTTGCTGTGAAGGAAGGCTTCACCAGCCACAGCCTGCTGTGTGTTAGTGTGTGTGTGTTTAAAGGAGAACGGGGAATGTGCAAAAGCCGCGGCGGGAAGCCAGCTGACATGCTACATTATCGATGACTGCGATTGGTTCTCCGGCTCTCAGGGTGTGTGTGTGTGTGTGACCGAGCTCTTCGCCTGCTTTCCTCCTCGCTTTATCTTTGCATTCCCTCGCTGTGGATTCAGCTCAACACTCAAACAACTCACAGTTGACAAATCTGGAAAAACTCTTTAATACACTAGTAAAACCATAGAAATTGCTATAAATTCTTGTTCACAATAAATAACAAGAACTATAAACTCAACATTAAAATATCTCATAATGTATATTTAATAGAAATGATCACTTTTGAATGCATCCTTCACAATCCTCTGTTTCAAAGCTTAGTCACTGATCATAAATCCACCACACAGCACGAGATAATACATCACACTTTTACAAAATACTGTGCAAGGACTTAGACATACAACCATAAGGGGAGCATGAACAAACACCCATATTTCATGATTGATGCACTGGCAAAGATCCAGTTCACCACTTCCGTGCAGGAATAAAAAATCTATTTCTCTCAAGGCTCGGGGGTCAGGAGTTAAATATTTTCTGCATAGGCAATCCGCTCTTTCCGCCACACTATTTATAGCGCAGGCAGAAAACAGCTGAGCTGACTGCAGTGATGTCACTTGCGCTGATGGAATGCTTTGTTCCACAGCGTGTGCGCATGCCACCTGGGTCTGTGCGAAGCTGCGAGGGGGAAGCTCGATGTGGGAGCCAAGATGGCTGACAGTTGCCCCATTTTTCAAGTGTAAAAAAAACATCACTATCTCCTTGAGCCAGGCTGGCCCCAAATACAGCACATAACCTTATAGAAGCATCCATTCCTCTGTCACGCCTCTGTGTGTTAATGTCATGAAAGGTATCAGCATTTGTGGCTGCCATTTAGAGCCGAGCGCTCATGCCAAAGTAGGGTAACATCAGGGTAACCGCACACTGAATAGGAGAAACTAACACGCAGGATCTTAAAGCATTTCACTGTTTGTCACTCCGTGCATAACGTGCATACGGCTGAGGCGTTGAAGAAGTACTATACCCATATATATTTTTAGTAAGCCTTTGGGCTTCTTTCAGTGTCCCTAAAAGAGCATGGTTGCCTGGCAACCGTTATTGTTGCCATGGAGATTCATGTGTTGGCAGCTGCTGCAATCAGCATTAACTCAAGGCACATATTCTCATTCCGATAGTCAGGCGATGGGGAAGGCAACTAGGACACACAGTCAGAGAGGGATAGTAATCAGTGTGAAACATATGCTCATCCATTACTCGCTGCATTAATACAATTATATCAAAATAAATTTATGGCCGTGCTTTGGTGCAATGATCACATTGCAGGCAGAGGCATAAAACTCCACCTCATAACGGATCCCCACTTTCATTTAATAAATGGCAGCAGGCTGTAACACAATGGAAAACAATGCCATTTTGCCTTTGACATAAACACATTTGTTAAAAAATGTCTCTATTTAGAGTCACACTACTATAAATGTGTCTTTTTCTTTAAAAAGCATCAAGGTGAAAAGCTGTATACAGCCTGCTTTAGTAACGGTTAATAACAATAAGACAGCACCGCTGTGAAATGTATAAGCAGCGCTTACAAATATTGTTTACATAGCCTATTAAATTATTTCACGAGGAGCCTTATTGCACAGTGAACTGTGCACCATCTGAGAGACAGTACGGGTTATGCTATGTGATAAATTTCAGACTAAACTCAATATTTTCAGCAGCTCTCTGCCAGCTGCTGCGGTTTCATTTCAACCTGTTGGGGGATAAGCGATATTTACCGCTTTCCCTCCTTCATATGGGTACTACGCGTCCATGCCCACTGGAACAATTGCAGCCCTGTTGAGAGTAGACACGCGCAGAGATCATAATAGCAGTTATTTCCTCTCTGGGTTTTTTTTTTTCCGGGGCCCGGCTCTCTCCGTCATTTCACTGTTGACATCACAGAGCTATGTGGGGATAAAGAGGCAGAGGAAAAACAATAACAGACCCATTGACCCCCATTTCACAAACCTTGGGGGTATGGGAGAAATCCACTTACAAGCCTGCTACAGACCTGCTGATTGGGCCTCAATAGGCTTTGTATTAGGGAACAGTGGAAGTGCAGCGGAAGGTCCCGACTGCTGCCATTTCTGAGCAGGGTTGTTCTGCGACTGATAGTGCAGATTTACATCTAACCTCCTGCGCACCTCGGAGGAGACGACAACGCTGAACTGTATCTCGAATCGGAGAGACAATTGGATAAGCGTGCAATGCAGTTATTGAGCTATACATTAATCCACAGCGTGGCTTGTAGAATCAGTGATCTGATCGTATCACTCCTGCTGCATCTGTTTTAAAAAATAACTGTGGCTGAGCAACGCGAGGCGGCGGCGGAGCTGGAAAACAAGCTATTAGAGCAAAATGATTTTCAGAAGCATGAGCACCTGTCTCCAAAATAAATTGTTTAATTCAATTACTGCTTTATGTTCACACATGGAGGATGAGTATTCACTACATTTAAAGATATGTTAGTACACATCTCGCAACAAATCAAGAATAAGCATCTTAAATTCATATTAAAGGGGTTTTCCTTTCAGCACACCAACCTTTACATCATCTACCTCACTAAAAAAAGAAAACCTCAGGTTAATGATTCAGTAAATTCCCCCTCTCTTACAGCTTTAATTGCCCCCACACAAGAGAAACATGGCTTTGGGAGTCAGACGTGATGATCTCCCGGCATAAGCATTAGAATGGAGGCTAGCCTTGCTTTCTCTGGATGCTGCTGGTTGACATTTAACATCACAGAGAGAGGGGAGGTGGAGAGCCAGGTGCCCTACATGCACATTTGACCCCCTGCTAATGTCAGAGGGGGAAGGTCCCACACACTCATCCTCGCTTCACTCACACAAAACACCACAAGGGCGCATACATAGTACAAAGTATCCGTCGCAGTGATTACAGACAGGATTCAGCTTCCTGTTTTATACGTTTATGTAACGGGAGGTGCGATCCTTCCAAGATATCACAATTCTAGATAACATGCATCATTTTTAATGGGCTTGAATTCAGGTTACGGTTTTTAGTGGAAAATATATGGTTGATATTGTATGATAGTAGGAAAAATAAGGCTTCAACTGATCATAAAGACTTATTAATTTACCTAAACTAAGTCAAAGCACAAGTCGCCTACACAAAATTTCATCTCTCTTTTTACAATATATTATTCTCTGAAATTACAGGTATTTAAATGAGTATATTTAACAGAAATTAATGTATTTTCTACTGAGAGGAAAGCTCCATATCTGTAAGAGAAGATGCACACTTTGGAGGACACTCCAAACAGCCAGCAGGCCTGTAACCCAGTGCAGATGACCTGGTTCTGCTTGCACGCAACCATGAAAAAACAACTGCTGTTTGGTGTTTGATGTTAGCTCGGGGAGCGTACTGTCCCTGCTCGAGCTAAGCAGGCACACGTTACCGTCAGGAAATGTTTGAAAAAAAAGAAAAAAAAGAGAGAGAAGAAAGAAAAAAATTGCAATGAGGTCATGTCCTGAAACACAGCAGGATCTACGGGCTTATTCTCTAATTCAGGAGTCTACTCATTGCAGGTCAGGACTGCTGGCATATATATAACATCATAACACAAACAATCAGTTTTTTAGATTACACAAGAAGTCATTTTGATAATAAACGTCTAAAAACTGATGAAATGTAAGATGTATATTTATGGGGAAAGAGGCAAAAACATGGTTTAATAAAATAAGAGTTCATACTTGCACAAACAACTAATGACCTATTGAGTTATTGATATTATAGTGTCTGCACGGTTACCATAACAACCACTCATATGCTTTGTTATACTGTATAGGAAAATTGTGTTTACTCTTCGGAGCAATGTTGAGTTTTTATTCATACATTTTTTACAAACTGATGTACGTTTGAAATTGATTTGTGTCCCCAAAAGCAATTTTCACACAGTGACATAAAAATGAATACAAATAAAAACAAATGTATTGTATTTGTTAATGAGTTTAATTATTTTTTAAAGAATAAATATCAATATAAATGTTCAGCAGGATGTATAGGTAATACATGCAAAAGGTTCTAATGGTCAAGATGAAAATTATATTTGAACATAACATAACTGCAAGAAATTGTCGTTATTTAAGCGACATGTTCACCAAATATTCCACTATTAAATATTCCAAATATTTCTACTCAAACTATGGAAATACACAGTATGCCCCCTCTTTCTTATGTGGTACTGCAGGTACATTTACCTGTCTGTGTTGCTTACGTAACAATAGACTGTTGATTTCAGCCAGGAAACTAAAAAAAATACTTTTTTCCAACTTCCTAACATGTTATTCAGGATTGTAGTGACTACTTCTCACCAAACTGACTAGTGATTTGAGTTTAGGAAAATTAAATAACTAAAAAATACATTAGAATTTGTTAAAACAATTTCAATCTGTCAGCAACTCAAACCTCAGTTCAGAACAACTTTAAAATCAAATTATGACTAAACATTAATTGTAGGAAAAAAATCTACTAATTATAGGACGACTTCATACAGCTATGTTACAATTCGAAGTATTTACCAATGACTGATGTGTAAAAAAACACACAAAAAAAACAGGAAAAATCAACATATCAAACCAGCTTTGATGCACATTTTATGGAGAATATTATAGTACAAAGAGCAACATCGTTTAGGCTGTGTGAGGCTGGGGGGGAGGCCTGATGCATGATGCAAAATGTGAGGAGGGCTGATGGTTATTAAAGCATCTCGTTGCTAAAACTGATGCAACTACAACGTTCACTGCTGCAGAGCACCGAGCCTGCAGCTGCCTGGACACACATACATTTTCGTTTCGATTTGGTTTCCAATTCGTTCCACTGCATCCAAAAAACAACACTAACAGCGATGTTTATTGAGCTTTAAATGCCTACAAGTACGTTCAAATTAAATGTTATTTTGTGCGGTGCTAAATGTTATTTGATCTGGAGTAAAATGAAGCTCTTATTTATTTTAGTAAATTCTCAATCAGGTACGTTTCATGTGCTGCAGAGGGAGGCCTGTTTTAGTTGTTTTTTTTGGTCCACAAATAACTGAATAGCTTCGGTGCAAAATGCACATAGAGACAAATGCATTTCGATGTCGCCTCATTTCGAGTTTTGCACGAGTTCACGTGTGCAGAAAGCTGTGCAGAAAGCTGTGCGTATAAAGGGCGTTTCGATCCTGCAGCCTCCTGCGCGTTTTGGATGTAAACGAATAGGATGCACTGTGATAACGCGACAGCACTGACTACATTATTTTACGCAGTTTCGTCAGATCGGTTCGGTTCGTTTGTCCTTTTGAGTCCTCAGGTGTGCCGAACAATGTGCGACAGAAAAAAAAATCCCCATTCCAGAGACAGATGCATATCCAAACAGGAGAGTGAGACAGATGGACAGTTTAACAACAACAAGTCCAAATCCAGTCTTACTTGGCTGTGTGTTTCCATCCAAAATGCAGCACAAACTTCTTCCCTCTGCAACTTTTACAAACTTCTGTCCAAATGATGGAATTTGCATCTGCAGTCTTTCTTTTCTCACTTCTTCTTCTTTTCCCTCCCTTCAACCCCCACCCTTCTTTAAACAGGGGGCCCCCCTTCTTGATTAATAAATGTTTATGTGTTTTGAAGTGTGGGACAAAAGGGGGCTGACCTGTGACCCCTAGGAGCCCCGACCTTGCTCGGGTTCATTGTGAGGCTCTGGGAAAGGGGCTTTGGGACGGAGACCCCGGGCCACTGACCCACACACACATCCCAGAGCCCTGCCATTCATGTGTGCACCGCTGCATGTCGCCCCGCAGCTCCCATTGTTTCAGCAGGAACAATAGCATCACCCCCCCCCCTCCCACCTACCATCCTTCTCTCTGCCAGAGAGAAAGCAGCTTTCAAACTTCCCTCTCTATATGTAGCCTGATGCAAACCCCAGCAGACTCTCCCCCCTCTAACCCCTTCAAATAACTAAAGAATCAAAAATGTTGACAAAACTGTTAGTGGTAGTTCACCCATGTTGCATCACACACCGAGGGTTTGCATCATGGCACTTTCTTTGCAGCCGTCAAAGGCCAACACTGTAACAGAGTGAAACAATACAACAGTAACAGAGTGAAACTGTGAAAGAGGGAGAATGGAGAATGGATGGATGTGCAGAGGATGAGATGACAGAAGGAGAGAGAAGCTCGAAGAAAACAGGGCCGTGAATAACACCTACAGGCTATTTCTAATGCTGGAATCAGATAGATATTAATAGGTTGGAGGTAAGTAGGCATTAGCTGGGCCTTGCATGTGTGTGTGTGTTCCGCCTTGGCTACAGGGTTAGTGAGGTTACTCCAGTGACATCATACATGGGGCCCTGGTTTCGATTGGATCTTTGCCTGGGAGTCAATCACGGCAGGAAGTGAAAGGGGGGGATACAAGCGAGCAGTGCAGGACTGCTGCCACTTGCTCCTATCAATGGCTGCATCAATGTTGAACGCCCAACCAAGAAACTACACAGCATCTCTGTGCTTTTTGCATGTTCAAATCTATAGAAGAGAAATGCTAGAAAAGGGTGCAAACAGAAATACAAAGTGAAATGATTCCTTTCTACCTTTAACAGCAAAACATGGAGATATTATTTGCATTATATGCCTATATATGTATACTATAGATATTACCTCTAGTGTTGATATGTATATTTATTGCTCCTGTGCATTGCCGGATAACCTGCTGCTGGAACACAAGAATTTCCCAATTTGGGATCTATAAAGTATCCATCTACCTATCTATCTATTACCAAACAAAACACATTTTTTTCTTATTCTTGCTGTAAAACACCCCTCAGTTTATCACACAACTGGACTAACATAGCATATAGAAATTGAGTTGCAATCCTGCGGCCTGCATGCGTGAAACTGTAACGCACTAATGGACCTCTCAAGACAAACGGCATTAAACATGATTAATTGTGGCCGCGACACACACACACACACACACACACACACACACACACACACACACACACACACTCCTATAATGTAGAGCTTCACTCCATCATACAATAGTTATTAATGCTGCACATATAAAAAACTACAACAACAGAGTGTTACACTGCACCACTGAAAAAAAAAAGAGTTTACAACATGCATGGAAATAAAAAAATCAAATAAAAAATAATATAATATAAAACACTATAGAGGATTCTCTCCAGAGCGCGCATATTTGAGCGTGTCAGTGTGAGCGCGCATTTGTAGGGCTATGTATAAAAAGTGTGCGCGTGTGCATGTGAGGAGAGAGAGAGAGAGAGAAAAAAAAAAGAGAGAGAGAGATTTTATTGTAATGCACAGATCGACCTGCCCTCTTTTGAAAAAAAAGGCGAGAAAGCGCAGCCATGCTTTGCAGAGGCTCCAGCATCGCTCCTCTCATTGGTAGTAGCAGCTCCTCCTCGACTATAACGGACTCTTTGCTTGTCCGCAGCCTCGTTATACACCGACAGGGAACCGGGAATACATACAAGCGATCTGCCTCTCCGTGATGTAAAGATCTGTGTTATAGTGCTATAGAAATGAAGTGAGGAGAAAAAGCAGCAGCAGCAGAGCGCGGATCCATATTATAGCAGAGCGCAGTGTTGATGGATCCACCATATGGCACATCATGGTGAGTATCTGATGCTTTATGATCAATTATTAATGAGATCAATGTGTATTTTTGCTTCAAATGTTAGTAGAATATGTATTTCAATAGATTTTGGATGTGCAGAGAGATTCTGCTCGCTTCACCCATCATGCACGTTGCACTTGCCATTGTTATTTATTGCAGGCTTTGTGGGAATGAACCACTTTAGGAACAAAAAAGATAGAAAAACATAACGCAGGGTGCACAGATGGGTTTTATGTCGACGGTTGCATAATCGGTAAGAAGGGTATATAAAGAGGATGAGTGGGTTTTTTTTCGGAGCCACCTCGTTTGTTCATTGCGCGGTTGCTTTAAAGGACAATAGGGGTCGTGTTCCTGTCGGTGGACACATAGATACACACACAGAGAGACCTGAAATATGGTGATGATGAAGCTCCAAAACGACGGCACATAAAGAGATAAGAGGGTTTTCAGAGGATGGATGGATGAGAGGGACGTTTCCGTCTAAAATGGCGTTTCCCTTTGTTTCTGCATCCCTCTCCTCCTCTCTGTTATAGCGAGTAATGCATTGCGATTACCATATCTACCAGCCTGCTGCGTCTCTTCGCTTCCACTCTACACGCAAAGGGATGTGTGCTGTTTAATGGTAAAACAAGGGGCTGTCATGATGGAGAACTGAAGTGCAGTATGAATGTATGCTGAGCTCAGAGGGCTCAGATATAGGAGAGCAGGTGACTCCTAGAATTAGGATCAGACAGACTTCAGCAGTTTTTTTTAGCAGAACATATATTGAAATCAATATCAGCTATCTGTCTGCAGCACTGCAGATTATATACTGGATTGCATTGGATTTCCTATATCTGTGTCAGACCCCCATATACAATATGAATTTATCCTTTAATGCTCATCTCCAAGCATATAGCACACTTTTCCATCATCATGACAAGATGCAATATTGGCTCACTTTGTGCCATATAGTTTAAATCAGGACTAAAAAAAAAAAATCAGCTCATCACATCCGAGCAAAAATAGAGTATTTGTTAAAGTGCACTCGCATCAAACAGCTCAGGATGACACGAGCATCCCTCCCTCATCCCTCTGTGTGTGTGTGTGTGTAAAGGAGTGCATGTGCGCATGCCCGTGCATGAGTGTACGTACACGCGTGTTCTCATTTTTTTTTTTTTTTTTTTCTGAATAGTGCAATGTTGCATAACCGTTCACAGCCACCAATGCCAGATTTAGGGCTTCACAATTTTGCGGGGCCATTGTTGGCATTTCCTCTTACTGGCCCCGTACACACACACACACACTACACACACACAAACACACACACACTACACTAACACCAACCAACCAACTGCACTATTAACACATTTTGGGTGATAAACGTTATAATACTCCAAATAGGAAGTCGTCAATTTGCCTCCTAGTTTCAAGGACACAGGGTAGTCATGAGGAGGACGCTGGGTAATATAGAGGAACATCTGTTTGCCCGGTGACGTCAACACCCCCCCCTCCTCTTCCTCCACCTCCCCACCCTCCTCCTCCTCTTCCTCACCCCCCCCCCCCCCCTCCTCCTCATCCCAATCCTCTTGTGCTGAAGGCAGATGCCTCATTTGTTTGGCTGGAGCACCATTAATCCCAAAGTCAGAGGAAAGGACCGGACGGAGAGAGATCAGTCCCATTTAGTCCATGTCGGTGCATTCGGTGTCCCGGTCAGTTTGCGCGCACAGAGGACGCACAATGAGCACCGGTGTGTTCAGGACATCCGCAGTTTACCGAGAGGCTCTTCAGCTGACCCGTTTGCGGCAGTTTTTAACCTGCAAGTCGAGTCTGCAGGCTCCTGTGTGTGTGTGTGTGCGTGCTGCGTTATGTGACTATAGGAAAATCAATATCTTGGACATTGGACTTTTCTCTGTTTTATGGACATCTACTCTACTGCTCTCTTTTTTTTTTTAACATGTCAATGTGGAATATGAGATTTTTGTCATATGAAGTTCATGACGCATTTTGTGTTTTCTTTTTTTTCTCTAGGTGCATTATGGGATAATGGAGGACTTTTTTTTTGGAGGACAGTTTTTTGGACAAATCAGTCGACGAGGACGCATCAAACGGAGTCCCTTTTTTCTCTCCTGCAAAAAGCAACCTGGGACGTAGCAGCATTTAAGTCATTCCTGTAACCATTACCTCTTGTCACTCCAATTGAATGTTTTTTTTACATAATAAGGTAGGCCTGCACAGCAACCAGGAGAGGATTTGATCTCTTTGGATTTGGGATTTTTTTTCCATTTTTGGCATCCAGATAGTCACACAACACAGGCCTCAAATGCTGCAAAATTATATTTGATTATATTTGTAATAACAGGTTTTACGCAAAGGTTCGAGGTGTCCGTTTTCCCACAGCTGGACACACACATGCATGCAAACACACACACACACACACACACAGACGAACGGGTTGTGTCTCTCCGTGTTCACAGCGGACCTTGATTTAATGTCTTACAATTAAGGCACGCGGTGAATGCCAAGAGATGATCCTTCTTTTCTCCGGATGTCTGCAGATCCAACAAACGCATCATGACTAATTAAATGCTTTATTGGTGTCGCTTCCACAGTGAATGTGCTTCTTCTGTAACGCATTATACTCATGTACTGTCTCCTTCTCCTTCCAACAATAAAGTCAATACACACAACCACTTTAAAGCTCTGTTTTTCTTTTATGTGAACATGCATGTGATGGCTCCTGTATGTGTGTGTGTGTCGGTGGGAGCTGTCCATCCATCCATCCACACTCACACACACACGCACACAGACAAACACACTCACACACACACACAGGCTTGCAGAGAGCGCTGTCCACCTTCTGTGGTGCTGAAATCTGCGCACCACCGATCAGCCTTTTGTTTCACTCGCCTGTCTGTGCAGAAGTGGAAATGGCTCCACTGTTTTAGTGTAGTATAGGAATGCAGACATATAAACTGCACACACACACACACACACACCTACACAGCAGAACAAATCCTAATGTAGGCATATAGTCATTACATCCTGCAGGTTTTCTTAAATCAAAAAGGAAAGGAATGTGCAGACAGCGTGACATTGGTGTAACTGCTTTCTACAATAACGACCACTCAGATTAAATGTGATGTCGCTTATTTGGAGAGAACTGTAGAGCAGATCTGCAGTGGAAACAAGTGAACATCTTTTTCTAGAGACACATTTTTCTCCCACAAAAAAATACTCCTTAAAATGGTAATTTTGGCAGTGAAACAGGTCCAGTTTCTCACCTAAAAAGGCCTTGCATGACAAGGATATTATGATTTATTTGATCTGCATATTCATTTCCATACGCACGGTACCAGTATGGGATGTAAATGAGGAGGTGGGCTGCAGATACAGACTGAAATGTCTGATTAAATTGATATTAAGAGGTTTGGAAAGTCCAAAAAAATCATTTTTGACAGAACCGATGAATACAGTGCAGTATAGCTGGAGAAGTGATGAAATCACATCCTCCTATGTTAGTGTGTCGCCTAGTGGCGTTCAGGGGTGCAGCACTCTGTTATATATTAAACCATGATAGAGGATAATATTTCTTCCAGAGTTGAGAAAATCTTGACAAAGAAAATGTGATAAGATGGAGCTTCACACCGTCTAAGCAACATCTTACATTTAAAAAAAAATATATTGCATTTGTTAATGTTGTCACTGAAGACACATGCTCCATTTTGCACACTGTGACAGCAGCAGACAATAATCAGATCTTGATTAATGCACATCATCGCCGAGAATGGCAGAAGGAGTGATGGATGGAGGAAGGGCCTGGTAGGGAGGGAGAGGGGGGGTTTATCCAATCATTTCACCAACTCATTAATGTTTATTTCCTTTAATCCTTCAAATAAGCAATGAGTGGTGAAAACAGTCAACGCTACAACGAACAGAGCAAGAGGGAGGGGATGCGAGAGTTCATCTATATTTGAAAAATAATTAAATGAAATGAGATTTACTGCCAGTTAGAGTCCTAAATAGAAGCTACAAAAAAAAGTAGAGCCAAAGAGCATTAATCTACACCACTACAGTCTTTAACATGACATGGTTGAGTGAAGGAGGGACACTGATACACCATCACAACTATTTAAGAAGTCAGCTGCAACATTTACCTGGTCGGGGGGGTTAACATGAAATGAAACTGGCACTACAGAATAAATAGAGCAGCCTACATGTCATGTCATAAATATGGCTCACTGGTGGGTCTTGATGTAGAGCACCCCGCATGACAAAAATTGAAATTTCATATCAGGTCTCTACAGCCCGAGAGTCTGGCTCCCACTGATAACCAAAATCTTCAAAGTTGAATGAAATCCATAAAGCATGTTCATCAGGCTCCTGCTTCACCCTTTAGCTCCTCCAGCATGAGCAACATTACAGGTCATTGTCTGCCCTCTTGTGGTGAAGATTGGAAACATAATTTGGATGTACAAGAGAATCATTTTAAAATGGCAAAGTTTGAATGAATTCCACTGTGATTAATTAAAATCAGTCCGACTAAGGAAAACCTGCAAAATGGACAGCAAACGTCTAATGAATTTCACATTTACAATGCATTTAGTGCTTTAGCTACCTTTAAATATGTTGTGCATCCACACGCTACAACATCTGGTGCATCAAAAGTGGAACAAATATCTGAAACTACTGTTTTTACTTTGGTGCAAATATGGTGCAGTATCCATCCTGTTGTCTGTTTGATAGTTTCTTTAATGGTTGGAACACTTCCTGTCGTGCTCCTGTGTCTAAACTCCTCTTTTGTCCCAATCTAAATTGATGCTTGTTCTCTTTCCTAACAGTTTTTGCCTTCAGTGGTCTCTTCATTACCAAAGTGCTGACAGACTGCGGCTGTAATGGCTGTGGCAGCGTCCTGGCCCATCTTGTCTCATTAGCCAGACCTGATTGGCCATGAAGGTGTTCTCTTGCCGTCTCAGGATAAAGCGGCTGTCTCTGCCACTCGTTAGATCATAACTCCTCAAGTATTCTGCCCTGATGGCCTCTCGTGGAGCCTCAGCAGAGAGACCGAACATATACGCTAATTGAAATATGCTGGGAAAAGGGGTAAAACATTGACCTTGAACGTGTTCAGCACGTACTGGTCGACTGTGTTTGGGAAGCAGCTGCAAAGAACTTCTTTGAGCCCCAACACGGTGAAAATATAACAGCACGTCAGCATGAAAACACGTTTCTTTGCTTTTTTTGGATTTTAAATAAAGTAAAACAGCCCATTATAGGTCACAGTTTAATTGTCAGTGTGTAACATTCTTTCAGAAAACTTATGATTCAACATTTAATCCGCAAATATGCATGTCGAGATTAGTGGATGGGCTCAATTTAACAGCTGATATGCTTTCATGAGTTATTTCCTCCACTATATTGAGGAGGTTTAAGTATCAGTTATTTGCCTGTCAAAATATTATTATTACACTGAACGCCAAAAGGTAAGTGGATAGCATTAATGTGAAAACAAGTGGTGGAAAGCACCTGTCGTGACAGAGGATGGATACTAGACATTGTGAGAAATCACTGTATGTGGGAGTTGGGATTTAATTAGAAACTCATTTTTTTTTATGATAACTGATGATTTTTTACAAGAAAGGACTTGTCTGTCTTTAGGGAGCTGACTTAAAATCACAGCTAGTACATCAACAATGTTTCTTATTGAACCATTTTGTATCTGACCACATTTCGTCTCAGTTAAGTGAACACTTGCTAAGATGTTCTTTCAACTGTTTTAGAAGTCATTAACTCTTGATTAAAGGTTGTAGAAAAGCTAACGCAAGCTGAAATTGACAAACACATCTACAATCAGTGACTCATTTCTGTAGCTTTTTACCTTGAAATCTCTCTAATTCACCTTCTCTCTGACTAATTTATCTGTATCTTCATGTTATCACAGGACCATACTTGGATTCTGAACAAACTCTGGTAAACTTTTGTCATCTTTAGTGTGACATACTGAAGGAGGCAGAGCAGACTTTTCCACAAAGCTCCATTCTAACTAAACAACATGTAGCTGCCAAGGTACATCTCAGAAATCCACATCGTATTCACTGTGGTTTCTACTCGCAGGGGTCAAATGTAATCACTACCTTTAATATGGGCAGCCCACATGCCATGGTGACTAGCCATGGTAACTTGGAAGTGGAGGGACATTTTTGCCCTCAGTGCTTTGCAGCTGGTATCTTCAAATGGTATCTAGGGGAGCGTAATTACTGAAATGGCTTTTTGTGTAAGAGGTGAAGAAGAATGTGTTCACACAGTTGGTCCTATTGAATCTTAGTGAGCTGCGGGGTTCCCCGGGCTACAGCGAACTTAACAGATACCTGTGTATGACTTCTTTGGAATGGAAAGAAGCTCAGGTGTAAACTGTGGAGCTGTCGGTGTGTTCAGCACCACGGACAGCTCCCACTGCAGTGCATGCTGTGCACTCTCATGAGCAAAATGAATCACCAAAACTTATATAATTCCCTTAAAAGGAGAGTTCAGACTTATTTTTTAAAAAGACGGGTCAAAATGAAGGACAAAAATGTCCATATGCAACACAAGTGACTTTCATTAGACCCTCCTTTCCTGCAAATTCCCCTGTCTTCTGAGGGTGGGGAAAACATTGCTACAACATAGTATCGCGATATTTTGCGTGGCAATATCATATAGATACATTGACATCAAGAATCTTTTATTATATAAACTATTAATATTGCCAACACAATGTAGACTCTAATACAAACCGTTCAGTTTGTCAGTTGCATGATGTAACATTTATGTTTTTATGACAGTGTTGTCCCATTGTGCTGCAATAAAAATGACTGAAGTGAGATGAACTGAGTGAAAACTGTATCTTATTAGATATAACAGATGTTGACAAACTGCATTAATTACAGTTTAAAAAAAGGTAATAAATCGCAATATATATTATCACAATAGTCAGTATATCACAAAATGTTTAAAATCGCAATAAGATTGTATTGTGATTTAAGTATCATGGTAATATCGGATTGTGGGGCCTCTGGTGATTCCCACCCCTTACTGTATGTCCTCCAATCTTCATGCCCCCAGTTTGTAACACAAGCTCTCTGTTATAAATCTGATCTTTCAAACACGACCCAAGATGCCACCAATCACCAGATTAGAAGACACTGTACTACTGTTTTCACAGGCTGAGCAGTAGGCCTACCCCCCCTCGCAACGAGTAAATAGATCTTCACATGTAAAATGGGTGCAGTGCTCCTTTAAGCAGCTTCAAAGTTAGAGAAAACATTTGTCCACACTGCATCAACATGATGTATATTCTGCATCTGCTTGTTCCAACACTCTGGTGAACATCTATCATTCTTATATTAAAGCTGCAGTGGGTAGAAATGGAGCCAATATGATTAATCCTGACAGTAGTGCATGAGACAGGTAATCATGTGCCTCTGTGTCCTCCATTGTCCTCCAGTGCTGCTAATGGCATCTGCAAGATTTCACAGACCGGAGGAAAACAACTAATCAGAGCTGAGCTGGTACCTGCCATCTCTGAGCGGCTGTCAATCACTCACGAACTCCGATCAAACGGTCAAACTAGGCAGCGCTGATCAAA